>NW_024412396.1:28253638-28257284 GCF_014898765.1 Herpailurus yagouaroundi | reverse complement strand
TATATATATAATGGGAATAATGAGCTAAGGACAAACAGCTGCACAAAAACAGGCACAAACAGTATTTGTTTCACACTCAACAGCCTACGATGTATTTCCATGCAATGTCTTATTTGATGCTCTGAACAACCAGATGTGTTAGGAGCACAAAGAAAACAAGTGACCTGCCTCAGGTTGGTAACTTGGGGAATGAGCCCTGGAGTCAGAAAAATGGGTCCAAATCCTCCTTCTGCTACTCCCTAGCTGTGTGACCTTGGTCAGTCACCCGCCTCTAAGGCCTCAGCCTTCCCTCAGGGTTGTTGGGAGAATTAAATGAGATACTGTACATAAAGAGCTCAGCACAGATCCCGGCACATCACAGAGAATGCACTCAATATATGTTAGTGCATATCACATGTCACAACAGTCTCCCTACCCAGCCACAAAGCTGATTAAAAACAAACAACATACAGGGGCGCCTGGATGGCTTAGTCTGTTAAGCATCTGACTCTTGATTTCAGCTCAGGTCATGATCTTGTGATTCATAGTTTCAAGCCCCGTGTTGGGCTCCAGGCTCACAGTGCAGAGCGTTTGGGATTCTCTCTCTCTCCCCTTCTCTCTGCCCCTCCCTGGCTCATGTTTACATACTCCCTGTCTCTCTCCCTCTCTCTCTTTCTCTCTCTCTCTCTCTCTCAAAATAAACTTTACTAAATAATAAAATCATAAAAAAAAATCTAACTTTTCTAAGCCAGTATATCCAAATGAAACACTATCTTCCCAAATGGCCACTTTGAGTGCTATGTCTGACTCCAACGTTACTCTGTTTTCACAAAATAATTTTGGCCCGATTCTGTTAGGAACATCCTTAGTGCTTGTTTAAAATATACACACATATGTGTATTGTTATTGGTGGCAAATCTTGGTCCTTCTGGAGTGATTTTTTTTTTTTTCATTTAGAATTTGTCACTTAGAGCCAAATCTAATGAAGAAGGAACATAATCAAGAGGGAACAAAATTAAAGTGTATAGATTGATTGTATGCATGTGTGTGTGTATGCATGTGTGCACCTTGTAAATTACCCCTAAAGGCAATCCCAAATGAGGACTTGTATAAACATGGTGAAAAATGGTGCATAGTGATGTTAAATGCATAACTTCCTGAACTCATTACTTGAAGGCTGTCCTTCACCTAATTTTGACTTTTTAAATATGATCTAACATACAGGTGTCATTCTTTTATTGTTACACATGAGCTGTTGGCCTCTACTCACTTTTCCAGGTAGGGAATGCTGGGAAGAAAGAAAGGAAAAGACCCAGGATAGAAGAAAGGGGGTGGGAGGAGAGAGAAAGGCCAAGAGTTAAAGGACAAGTTGAGGCAGGGAAAATCAAATAAGCTTAGAAACATCACAGAGGAATCAACCTTGTAGGCAAGAGATGTTAATTACACTTTGCTTTTTAAGACATAACTCATGCTACTCTTTGTTTTGTGAAGCAGGGAGAGTGCGTATAATGGGCTGCAATAAACTTTCCAATTAAGGCTAAATCATTTTTTTAAAAACTTGTTTACTTATCTTGAGAGCGAGAGAGCGAGAGAGAGAGAGAGAGGGGGAGAGAGAGGGAGGGAGGGGCAGAGAGAGAAGGAGAGAGAGAGAGAGAGAGAGAGAATCCCAAGCAGGTTCCACACTGTCAGCGCAGAACCCAACATGGGGTTTGAACCTACGAATCAAACTGAGTCAAAACCAAGAGTCAGATGCTTAACCAACTGAGCCACCCGCCCTAAGGCTAAATCATTTTTTTAATTCTGTTTTGAGAAAATGTGTTATTAAAATACTTTAGACTTTTGAGGGGCGCCTGGGTGGCGCAGTCGGTTAGGCGTCCGACTTCAGCCAGGTCACGATCTCGCGGTCCGGGAGTTCGAGCCCCGCGTCGGGCTCTGGGCTGATGGCTCAGAGCCTGGAGCCTGTTTCCGATTCTGTGTCTCCCTCTCTCTCTGCCCCTCGCCCGTTCATGCTCTGTCTCTCTCTGTCCCAAAAATAAATAAAACGTTGAAAAAAATAAAATACTTTAGGCTTTTGAAAAATGGAACCATTTCTTAGACCATTTACTGTATTTTTTCGTTCATATTCTGGATGATCGCTTACCACCTGTTCACTTCTTTGCTCTTGTCTCCTCGAGGCTCCTGGACAAGCAGGGGCTTGTGGGAAAGGAAGGAAGCACGAAGAACTCTCTTATGTGAATAACGTGATTAACAGAAAGTATAAAAGAGGCTTCTTCCCCTATTCACAAAGCAGATTTTCTTCAGAAGCTGGCGGAGCTCCCAGACAATTTGCTCTGGGACAGACACTGGCTAAACTGCTGCCAGTGCCGCCTCTGGGGCCCTCGGGATTGATGAGTTGGGGTGGCCACAGGAAGGGAGCAGGGAAGAGGCAACACCAGGCAGGGCCAGCCTGGGTCACCCAGCGGGAGACAGAGCTGTGAGCACAGAGCAGGCGCTGTGCTGTCTCGTCCACTCACTGCCCAGGCCTTCTGGCACTGAAACAGCAACAGGAAGGGCTGGGGGGCTGCAGAGGGGAGAAGCTGGCTCCAGGGTCCAAGATGGAGCCTGAGGGGTCAGTGCTCACAATGTAGGGGAAGGAGTAGCAAAGGAGGAGCTGGCTCCCACCTATGTGCCCCAAGGGCTCAGGCCTGATCAAGGTGCACAGACCAGCTTGGAAGGCAGAGTAACCCTGTTCCCCGGCACCTAGAAAATAGTGTCTCCTGACTTCCTGCCTGGCACAGGGGTCTGACCAAGCAGCCAGTGGGTCTGGGGAATGATCTTGTGTCAAATGTAGCTGCCACGCTCCCGGATCCTGTGTTCACCATTGTCCCCACGGCAATGCCCAGCCCACCCCTTTCAGCTCCCCCTGGGTGGTATTTTCAACAAACACTTGCTCTGAAGTACTTCTAATTGAATTGGAAATTAGTAGGCGTTCTGTGATCTGAAATGTGTTGGTGGGGAAAGGAGAGGAAGGTCATTGGCTTCCAAAGCTATTGCCTGCTTCCCTGCTAGGTTTTAGCTCAGCCAGATCTGATTTCTGATGAGATTTTTAAAAATTATTTTCCTCTGTAGTAGGATTTCATTTTATTTATTTTTAAAATGTTTATTCTATTTATTTTGAGAGAGACAGAGAGAGAGACACAGAGAGAGAATCCCAAGCAGGCCCTGCTCTGTCATGGGGGGAGCCCAAAGTAGGGCTCAATCTCTTGAACCTTGAGCGGTGACCTGAGCCTAAATCAAGCATGGGATGCTTAACTGACTGAACCACCCAGGTGCCCCTCCCTTATAGTAGAAATTTAGAAAGGTTTACAGCCATGAATTATTCAGGGTCACTAACCGATTTGCCCCCTTCTTCGCCCCCCCCCCCACACACACACCTTCCAAATATCCTCAAAAGGATTCTTGACTAGCTAGGATATTAACAGAAAAGGTAGGGACATATTTGCCTCTCCATTGCCTTAAATGTCCACCAGCCAGGCTGCCCTGAGGCTACCGAGGAGCTGGGAACTGGCAGTCAGCTGGCCTGCCAGCTTCTGCTTTCTCTGTTCTTTCTACTAATGGAATAACTTAAGGGCGGGGGGGGGGAAGGGGGCAAATCGGTTAGTGACCCTGAATAATTCATGGCTGTAAA
>NW_024412396.1:27869224-28253138 GCF_014898765.1 Herpailurus yagouaroundi | reverse complement strand
CCCCCCCCCCCCCCCCCCCCCCCCCCCAGGGGCAGTGTGCATGTGTATGTGTGTGCACAGGTACTTCAACCAGTTTTCAAAATTCAGAAAATATAGAAACATGTGAATACCACCAACTCAAAATAACCACAGTTGACGTGACAGTACATATCCTCATGATTTTTTTCGAATGCAGTATTTTGAAGTGAGATTACAGTATGCGTATATTTTTATAAACAACTTTTTTCACTCCACGGCAGGTCACACATATGACCCTTCCATGTTAATAAGTACAGGTTCATGTTATCATTTTAATGGCTGCTTAATAATCCAGGATAAAAATGTGCTGTAGTTTCTTTAATCAATTGCTTATAGTTAGACATTTCAGATGTCACTATGTTATTGCTGATAGAAATAAGGATCTTTACATAAACATTACCAAATCCTTGTCAGATCACTTGCTTAAGATGGATTCTTCAAAATGGAGCTGCTGGGTCAAATTCCACCATCTTGAAAAGCTTTGATGCATCCTGTCAAAATTCTCCTACGGGAATCCTTGACCAATATTCCATCCTTCCAACAGCAAAGGGAGCTGTCCATTTTCCTCATCCACCCTGGAGGCAGGGCATAAGGAGTGTGGTTCATCTTTTCTAGTCTGAGGGTTGTAAATGATTGTCCCATTTGCGGTGTTAATCTGATGTTCAGTGTTTTCTCTTTTCCCACCAGCATCTCTTTCACTCAACATCAGACATTAATAGAGCACTTCCTGTGTGTAGGCACCTACTCGACATCCATGCTACAGAAGTGGCAAGGTCTAGGGTGCTCCTGGGGAAGGAGGGGGTGGCTGGGGGAGCAGGAGAGAGCTTCACAGAGGAGGTGCTATTGACGCCAGGTTTAAGGGAATGGTGGAAAATGTCACTTAATGCAGAAGACAGAGCATAAGCACAATCAAAGACCTGTGTTCCAGTGAGGCCGGGGGATAGGATGGGTGGGGTGCCTGACTGAGACAGCCTCCGCGTACTGCACTATGGAGTTCAGATTTTATTCTGTGGCAACAGCAGATAATTAAAGGACGGGTTTTGAGGGGCAAATAGTGATAAGATTTATATATAGAAAGCTAATTCTGGCAGTGGTGTGAAGGAGGAAACAAAAAAGAGGTAGAGGACGAAAGACCAATTAAATGGCTGTTGCAATCGTCTGTATGAAGAAGCTCAGAGCTAGAAAGAAGTCACGGGTGGAGCGGAGAAGCGGTTAAGATAAAATTTTCAGGACTGGTGACTGGGGTGGGGGGAGTTGAGGAGAAATTCAGGAAAACTTGGAGCAGAGAAGGTGTGAGTTGGCGCAAAAACGAAGAGACGGATTCAATTTTGAACACGTTCCATTTAAGGTGTACTGGACTTTAGATGGATATATCCAAGGGAAATTGTTATTGCCAATATGGATTTGGGACTCTGCAGAAGGGCTGTGGCTGTGGATGGACGTAGATTCGGGAAACATTAGCACTCCGAATCCACACATCAGTTGGCAGGAGCCCTTTCCCTACCTTGCAACCAGGCCTGCCACCGTGTATTCTGGTCTTTATCCTTATGTCTGACCCGTGAGCCCCATTGCCTGCACTCAGAGGTGCCCAGTTTGCCACGAGAAAGAATGGATCTAAGGTAGCCAGTTCACATAAAATTTTGAAGATTAAGAAGTCTATCTTATGGTGCCATTGATACGCTTTTTTAAAGGGGGTATTTGTCTAACGCAAAGAAATCACCCCCTCTTAGTGTGGCAAATGGGTGGGAGATGTTTGAGGGACAAAAAGCCTTTCTGAGCTCGCTCGAGTCATACCCATGAAGTTCCACCCACCCCTGCCTCTGGGTCAGGGGCTCTGTTTCCTTGCTGGAGATCCCAAATGCAAAAAATAAAAATAAAAAAAGCCAAACCAAATAAAACACTGTCAGCTGCTGGAAGAACCATTCATAACCACTGGAGTTTGCCTGAAGACAGAGCTCTGCAACCTGAGACCCGCTCGTAGGAGCCAGGTTTAAACACCAGGACCTAAAGAGGAACAAGGGGTGTGGCGCCATGCCGTTGGCTGCTTGGCTTCTCAGCTAGGATTTGAACAGCTCAATTAAACGGACTGGCAGCTGCCGTGTCAATTTCAATAAAAACATAACACAACAAATCTGGGTAATGTGAGCCTGCTCAGCTCCCTTCAGCATCTTAATAAATCTTTACGTAGAAAGACAAAAAGTGCTTTTGAGAGTCATGCTGAGGTAGAAACGTGAGCGTCAGCCCCAGCTCCCATTTTTCGGCAGCTCATCGCCAGACCAGGACAACCTTACTCTGACCTGACCAGAAATGCCTTTTTGTTTTGTTTTGTTTTAATCCTGTCTCCTTTTCTCACTGGCTCCCTTCAAACCCTCTCTTCTGGGTATGTCAAATCAAAAGTGGCTCCTGCTATCTGGTAACGCAGTTCTGGCTGGGCCCACAGAACCGGGAACTATCCACTCCGCACACTGCTTCAAAACACTCACATTCCATCTTGTGCTGTATCAGGAAGGAGTCTGCAACAGAGGCACCTCACTTACCAAAACCAGCAAATGAACAAATAAAACCTCTATTACTTCAATAAAAAGGACTTAACTAGAAAGGAGATAACGTAATTTAAGCAATATTTGCTCCATAAGGAAGTATCACTGTTGCGGGTTGCCTGACTTTCCTCTTTCCAAACATGGATATAATTAGCTACGAGTCAAAAAAAAAAAAAAAAAATTCCAGGTTTCTTACACACACCAGGAATCTGAGGTATAGAAAGACAGCACAGACAACATACCTGATTTCCATATGCTCGGTCAGGGAACCAATAATGCAGAACATGGGAATAAATGGCTCCTATCAAGTGCTGAAATTCCACGAGATAAATCATAGCTAATGCTCTAGATTATTTCCTGTTAGAAATGCCTAAAAGGCCATTCATTTAAAATGACATAAACACCCCAAATGAGAAAGCAAGGCGGAAGAGAACAGGGCATGGAGAGATTCTGAATTTCCATTTCCGATCTCTTATTCAGCAATAGCATGGCTTTCAGCCCAAACTGTTAAGAGTTTTGGGGCAGAGGAAATGATTTATACTATGAAGGAGGAAAAGAAAAGCTCTCTGAAGCATCAGCTTCCTTAATGACAAGCCGCCCTGATAAGTTGGCACATTTCCTATAAGTATTCATGGCAAAAATCCCTGCGACATCAGAGATCAAAACAGCTTCCTAATTTAGGCCAACATTTCTGAAACTGCTGACACTTTCGATAGAAATTAACCCAGAAACAGCTCGCTTCACCGCTCACTGCATGGGCTTCCAACTCAGGGTGCTCAGGGTGTGTGGCGTTTAAGGGGTGTGTGACTCACACCCCTCTATGTATACGAGGCATCGTCTACGGCCTCCATGTTTTTTCAACCTCATAAATCTTCTTCCTCTGCTACCTGAGGACATCTTAATTCCCCAGGCCTTTCTACGTTCACACAAACAAAAACTAACCTAAAAACAGTCGAGTAGCATGGATCTTGTTTCATTCAAATCTGTTTCCTTTACACACACACACTACATCATACTGTTCCTACCTTAGTTTATATCTTTAAG
The DNA here is from genome assembly GCF_014898765.1 of Herpailurus yagouaroundi. Classification (NCBI taxonomy): domain Eukaryota; kingdom Metazoa; phylum Chordata; class Mammalia; order Carnivora; family Felidae; genus Herpailurus; species Herpailurus yagouaroundi. The sequence continues at coordinate 28,249,536 of NW_024412396.1, read as the reverse complement.
ATTTCCCCCATCATTTCCCAAAATGTGTTATCTGGCAAAAGCCTTTAAAGTACAACTCCAGTAACATGTGGGCAGATTTTTAAAAACATGATTGTAAATGTGAGCTGCTTCTTTTTCTCACCCTACAAACTTGGCACCTTCATATATCGTAAATCTTGCAGTGGCAGCAGCAGACCCAGAGCGACTCCACTCTGTTGGGACCTGTGTGTTCGCCACCAGCATGAGAGGAGCCATGCCAAGGTATTCTGAGAAGCATGCTCTCTGGCCAGTGTTCCAGCCAATATTTCACAACACATCAGAATATTTTCAATCTAACAAGCTCAGCTCAGAGAGGAGAATCCAGTGAGATCAACTAGAAAAAAAAAAAAAAAAAAATACCTCCCTACACATCTGCCCTGATTGGGAAAGCTGGTCGCCAGAGAAAAGAGTTCTAGAAGAACAGTTTATGCAGAAAACCCAAAGGACTAAACGCCTGAAAAGATCGTACACAGACTCTGACGTGTCGCCCTGCCCTCTTCTGCACTCCAGGCCTCATTTTCCACCCTTGCACTGTCTCTTCTGCCTTCTCTGAAAAAAGACAGCTGTGGGACAGCGATTATGAGCATGGCCCCCAGAGCCAGGCTGCCTGGACTCAGGCCCCGGTTCCGCCTCTAATTTGCTGCATGACCTTGGCTGTTAACTAGTTTCTCTGTTACTCATTTCCTCATCTGTAAAATGGACTACTTGGAGGATGAAATGAGCTAACATAGTTGAAGCTTTTTGCACACTGTCTGACATATAACATAACCTGTCTGCTCAACTCTTTGCTCCCGATTAGACCACCAATGCAGCAAGCATGGATGGATCTTTCCAAACACAAGGTACAAGCAACTTTGGAACCCAGTTCCGGTATCTGCCCGTGAGACTTTAAGTGTTTATGTACAAATTACCTCATGTAATCCATAAGATACCTGGAAGAGATAGCATGGCAGGCCTTATACAAGTTATTCCTCAACCAATCGTGCCTTCCAAGACCGTGCGCTTATGTAGTTTCCTCCCATGTTGACTCTGGACTTGGTCGTGGGCTTACTCTGGCCAGTGCAATCAGCAAAACTGAGATTCTTAGAGGTTACATAAGTGCTTGCACGTTAAAGCTTGGACCCTCAGAACACGGCCACTACCGTGTGACAAAGCCTAGCCTCCTAAAGGATGAAAGAGCACATGGAGCCAGCGAGGCCCAGCTGGCCCAGCTGAGCCCAGCCCCCAATCTTCAAGCTCTTCAAACTGAAGGTAACTGCATGAATAAGCCCAGGTAATACCAGCGATTAAACTAGCCTGTCAACTCACGGAAGCATGGAGAAACAATAATCTGTTGTTTTCATTCGCTACATTTTAGGGTTGTTCGTTACTCTACTGTGACTAAAACAGAACCTGGTGAGGAGGACGCTGCCGAACAAAGACTTATAACATGTGGTATTGCCTTTGGGACCAGATGGCGGGGAGAGGCTGGAAGGGCAGCGAGGAAATTGGTTTTGGAGGCTGGGAAACGGGCAGCCCTCCTTGCTGAAACAATCAGCAAAACTGTCATCTGTAGTAATTTGTAAGGTTAGAAAATAGATTTAATCAATTTATTGGTCTGGCTAAAGAGACTTCTGGGCAGAATGCTTAACGCACCAGTGGATATTTTAGCCTTGCACAATAAGGTACAAGGAAAGAGAGTTAAAGCCGGAACCCATGTTTGCAAACAGAAAACTGAGAAGAAAGAAGGGAGGTTCAGGATTTGCTATGTTAGAAAGTTCCTCTTTCCACTCTCTCCAGCTGGCAAAAGATTCTCAAAGGAAGAGATGGTCTCAGAGTAAAAGACTCATCAAAGATAGGGTGTAAGACCCTTAATTAAGACCTCGAAAACACTTTAGGAAGTGCTGAGAGGGCCCTCTCAACTAGACAAAGGGCTTCTAAGATTCATAGGAGCCTAATCCCAAAATAGCTCTGAGTAATCAAGCTGGGCTGCCCAATATAGCCACATGTAGCTATTGGGCACTTGAAATGTGGCTAGTCTGAATTAAGCTGTGCTATAAGCATAAAATATATACTGGATTTCAAAAACCTAGCATTAAAAAATGTAAAATATCTTATTAATAACATAAAGTTGCAACAATATTTTGATTATAGTGAGTTAAAAAATTTATCACTAAAATTAATTTCACTTGTTTTGTTTTTACTGTTATTTAAATTGTGGGTCTCTCTTAGAATTAGACAAAACCCCACATATGTAGTTCATTCACATTTGTGATTTGTACTGTATTTTAATCAGCATTACTGTAGAGGCCAGTCCCCAAAAGAATTGTGGATAATGGAATGAACAATAATGAGATACATAGACAACCCATAGTTCTTTTTTTAAGTTTATTTATTTTGAGAGAGAGAAAGAGAGAGAGAGAGAGAGAGAGTAAGCACGCAAGGGGGGAGGGGCAGAGAGAGAGGGTGAGATAGAATCCCAGCCTCCCACAGAGGCTGACACTGTGCTATAAACAGGGAGCCCCTATGTGGGGCTCAACCCCACAAACCGTGAAATCATGACCTGAGCTGAAATCAAGAATTGGATGCTCAACCGACTGAGCTACCCAGGTGCCCCAAGATCACAGACTTTGAGCTTGATGTGGTCATTGGATGAGACTACAGGGGTCCTGGGAGAGAGGAGTGTATTTTACATATTATGGGAGAAATTGAAATAATTATGGCCAGAAGCTGGGCTTGATGGATTAAATATAACCACACACTATTTACAAATTGTCTTGTTAAGAAGCAGTTTATTTCTCCCACCCTTTGAATTTGGGCTGGCCTTTTTATTTGCTTTGTCCAACAGAATGTGGAAGAAGTGATGTTGTGTAACTTTCGAGCCCAGGCCTCAAGAGGCTTTACAGCTTCTATTTTTGTCTGACTGGTACTGGGAGAATTCCATACTGTGATAAAGCCCACAATGAAAGGCCATATGGAGAGTTCTAGCAACCCCAGCTGTTCCATCAATTCCTATTTGTGGCCCCAAACACGAGGGTATCACTCTTATTTGGGGGGTGGTTTGTTCTGCAGCAATAGATAACTGATGTCTATTTACAGTCTAACAGGGAGCAAAGAGTTGAGCAGATGGTTCAGGTTTCCAGGCAGAGGTGTGACTTGGGACTCCACCACAAGTAGAATGCTGTCACCACCATGTTCTTCATTACATGGGCTTCTCCAGAGTGCTGCTCACAGCATGGTAGCTGGTAACTCCCAGAGTGAGTGATCCAAGAAATGGAGAAAGTGACCAAAATGAAAGCCATGACATCTTTTATAACCTAATATCAGAGTCAACATCCCATTACTTATCCAGTGTTCTACTGGGCACACAGACCAACTCTGATAGGTTGTGGGAGGGGACCACACCGGGCGCTAATATCAGGAGGCAGGGATCATTAGGAGCCATCCTGAAGGCTGGCTACCACATAAACCAATAAATGAATATGTGTATTTCACATGCTTGAAGAATTCGCACGAGGCTAATTTTCCCATATCCTCTATTATTCTCTGACCTATTTATTATTCACCATGGGTTCTTTAATATTTCTCTTTACTTCTCATTTCATTCCATACCTGTTATTCCCCTCTCCAACTTTGTTAGGCCATGGAACATGGCATTTCACGTCTTTATTACTCTGACTGGAGGCTTGTGTGGTTAGCGGGCTCAGTGTCAGTCTTCAGGTAGAAGGCTCAGTGATGAGAAGAAAGACACTCGAAGATTAGTATTCCCAAAACTTTTGGAGAGGAGAACTATAAATAAATTCAGCTCAATAAAGAGCAGGCCAGCCTGGAATTGGAGGAAAATGAGTCCTTGTGTTTGTTGCTGGTGACAATGTGTGGTTTCTGACGAAAGCAGTCTGGCAATTTTTCATAAGAGCTATAAAATTTGTTATACTATTTGACTCAGCAATTTCCTTATTGGAGACCACACACTCCAAAAGGAAAAGCAAAAGGAAGAAATGAACTTGTATTCTTTGGACCATCTTAACTGCTCAATAACAAGGAATCAGCTTGAGTAACAGAACAGAAAACTGTCTCAGTGTAAGTGATAAGTATTTAATTTCATTAACATTGACCTGCATTTCTGAAATAAAATTATGTGAGAAACACAGAGTAGGGCATATGTAAGTAAACACATTACTAAGATCAAAGTTTGGAAAATCAAAAGTGATACAAATAGATTACTCTTCATTAGGATCTTGGGGGTTAAAATTTTTCACCTGAACACCATTTCTCAGCTGTCTGAGATGAATAGGAGATGATCAAAGGCTTAATAGAAGCTGATTTCCATTAACCCAAGCAGTACCCTCTGAATCTAGTTTCCTCATCTACCAAATAGGTATCACATACCTAAATCCCAGGATCATGAAGATCTGAGTGTACTCTGTCCACTGGGAAAGGCTGTAGAACCCAGGTGACATGGTGAAGGCAGTATGGAATAAGGGAATCTGTGAATTCTGCCCCACCTTTGTATTACGCTTCCATCTACACTAGCTTAACTTTTGTGAACCTTGAGCTTCTTCAACTGTAAATGGGCCTTCCTACCTTCCTAGGTTCCATCAGGATTAAATATCATATCATGTGTATAGAGACCAGTGGAATATGTAGCACATAGTAGGTGTTCAACTAATATTAGTCCCCTTCCTTTTTGCCACTCCAGACCTCCAATGCTTTCATTCTCTTCAAATAAATACAGTAGGGGAAACAGTTGGAAACTGGAAATAAGCAAGTTAAGGCCAAATTTCAAAGAAGGTAATACTTCACTGGCTCATTGCCAAGTCACACAATAAAAATAGTCTGCAAGAAGTCTAAGGGGATGGGGTTTTGATGCACTGCTCGAGTTAACCAAAGGGCCGTCCAATAGGCTTGGTGCAGGGGCTGATCTGAACCCTTCTTTGGTCTCATTGGACAAGATCCATATTGTAGAAGAGTTTGCCTAAATGCTGAAAACAGGAAGGGGTTCAAAATGTGAGAGGACCCCTCAGAAATGAGCCTGTGACGTGACTTATGAATTGTGGAACCCATGGGTAAACAGCCTGGAGACTTTCCAAACTCTTCCTCAGAGTAGTTTCAAAAAGGTACTAGGAGTGGTAATTGACCAAATAGAGACCATCTCTAAAGGAGAACTCTTTTTGGTTCTAGGTAGGCTCTAGGGAATATATTAGCTGAAATCAAGGAAGGGAAAGAACTTATTACAAACATTCCCTGACGCCTCTTAAGGGCTAACGTCTGTCCCAAAACACCAGCAGAGTGGAACTAGAACATATGCTCCTTTAAAATTAGAGTCAGCCCCAAATAGCAAGGAAAGAACAGGATGCATGGCCTTTGTTTGTAAACAAAGACCAAGATAAATGTTGGTTGCCAGACCTCAAAGGGAGGCATGACAAGCCACTTGTAGAGAAGCCACAGGCAGCCGAGCAATCCCTTTGGTCTCCCTGGTGGTCTCCAGTAGACCTTTCCAGAGGCATCACTGCAGAGCAGGAAAGCCAAGAGGGCCAGAGGGCATCTGCCTCAGCACCCTGCTCACTGGTGTGTACTATCTTCCCTTGGCCAGCATTCAAGCTAAATTTGATTGTCACTCTTATCACAGGCTGTCATTAAATGCTGTGGAGTCAGGCACTTAGGTCTGAATTGCAAGCAGTAAGTAAATGGTTAAGCCTCAGTTTCTTTGTCTGTAAAATCGGGATACCAAGGGTCCCCACCTCATAGGTAGTTGTAAAGAACAAACGAGATCAGGTATACAAAGCCTTTAGCACAGCGCCTGGCACACAGGCAGGTCTCACAAATGTTAGGTGCTATTATTATTTTTGTGTTGTACATTTTATCCTCTGCTTTGTTATTTCACTCATGGCAGCATTTCTCACCAGAACTGGGAGACGGGCAGAGCCGAGGGACCACCAGTGACAAACTCAGACCTTTTCCAGAGTGGGGGAATGGTGCTGTTTATAGCAACCAAGAGAAGATGCAGCCATAGGAAAGAAGTGAAAAGGGAGAGCAAGTGCTGGTAATGAGGTAATATTTGTATCTATCCACCGTGCCTCTGGGTCTGCCTCAAATCAGCTCAGAAGCCAGCTTCCCAAAGCAGAAGAGGGCCCAGGCCTGGCATGTAAGGAGGTTCGATCATATTCGCTGAGGGTCCAGGGCCTGTTGCCAGCTGATGAAGCAGGTCCCCTGAGATATACCCAAAGGGGAAGGGTCCCCACCCATACCCCACCCCTCACTTCCACAGAGTTTCTGGGTGAGAGACTAGCAGGCAAGGCATTGCCCCTGTCTTAGAGCCTGCATGGCTCCAGGCCAAGCTTCCAGTCAAGGATCAGCGCCTCACTTACCCAGAAAACAGGAGTCACAAACAGAGCACAAATCTCATAGTAGTGCTCTACTATTCCTTGGCCTCAGAGAACTGGCTTTTAGGAAGCTCAGGAGGAAGTTTCTTTTTGACAGGGTGTCATTTCAACTGGAAGACAATATATATTTTTCTAGCAGACCGATACATAAGCGGTTCAGGTAACCAGGCCACCTGAACAGTCCAGTTATAAGTAATTGCACTAAACTCTGTGGTTGCCCGTTTGTTGGTGACACTAACAAGAGGTGGGCAAAAGTTACTGAAGAGGAAACTGAGCATGACACATATAGTCCTGAGTCCAGCACAGTGCCCAGAACACAAAAGGTGCTGTTTGCAGAATAAGTGGTTACTGAGGTGCATTTAAAATAAGCCAGTCTAGGGGCGCCTGGGTGGCGCAGTCGGTTAAGCGTCCAACTTCAGCCAGGTCACGATCTCGCGGTCCGGGAGTTCGAGCCCCGCGTCAGGCTCTGGGCTGATGGCTCAGAGCCTGGAGCCTGCTTCCGATTCTGTGTCTCCCTCTCTCTCTGCCCCTCCCCCGTTCATGCTCTGTCTCTCTCTGTCCCAAAAATAAATAAATGTTGAAAAAAAAATTAAATAAATAAATAAATAAATAAATAAATAAAATAAAATAAGCCAGTCTCCAACCCAGTACGTGAGGAAAGTATCTCCTCCCTTTTTCCATCTCTCTCCCTCTCCCCTCCCCCCTACCCATCAAACGACACTTGGTCATTCACAAGCGTTTTCTCAGAGAATTGATTCTTTGGTTGCTGACTCACAAACTCAGTGTGTTTTTAAAAAGTAGACCTGGGGCACCTGGGTGGCTCAGTCGGTTAAGCGGCCGACTTCGGCTCAGGTCATGATCTCGCGGTCCGTGAGTTCGAGCCCCGCGTCGGGCTCTGTGCTGACAGCTCAGAGCCTGGATCCTGTTTCAGATTCTGTGTCTCCCTCTCTCTGACCCTCCCCCGTTCATGCTCTGTCTCTCTCTGTCTCAAAAATAAATACACTTTAAAAAAAATTTTTTTTAAATAAAAAAATAAAAAGTAGACCTAAAAATTCTCATAAAACTCCATTTTGTTCCTTTCCATATTCCCTTTATTACTTCCTTCTATCACACACACATCATATTTTACTTTTACAACACTTGGGAACTGGTTATGACAAACTCTGTAACAGCTCATCATGTTCACTTTATGGTTTCTTGTCTACTTTTACTAAGTTATATTCCTTATAAAGAAGTGCATGACCCCCAAATACATGAAAGCCTTTTGCTGTGATCCAGAGGGTGAGCAAGTAACTGTACTAATGCAACTGACACCTATTCAATATTTCTCACACTCCTAATAACTTCCTCCTAAAAAATGCATGGTGTTGTCTTCTAAGAAGTCAACCAATGGGCTCTTAGAAAACTTAGAATAGGAATGCATCAAAGGGGGCCTATCTTCCGGTCAGATCATCATCTGTGCTTTTGTGAGTGTTCTTACCAAAGGTGATTGTGTGTCTGGAGTACAGGATACATACACCTGTAAATATGCACACTGCAAGTGAAAATCTAGAGAACACAGATGCTGTCTAATTCATCAAGACATGAGTTTCTTCCTGGCACTGACCACGATGGCTATTATAGGGAACAACCCAAGGCACCGCTTGCCTCCAAAAGAAATCCCGAGACAGGTTCTCCAGCCAGCAGAACCAATCCTCCCACTAGTCGAGGGTGGTTTACACATGGAAATCATATTATTTAAATCTTTTGGTGATTCTACTATGCCTAATACACGGACATGTCACATCAAATCTGCCTTAAAATTATATTTTATGTAAAACAAAAGGTAAGAACAACTGTTCGTTTCTTACCTGCTGCTGTAGTCACCAGAAACCAGGCTGCTGCTCTTCTAATGGGGCAGACTCCAGGATTTAATCTTCAGCTCCCTCCCCTGGAACCAGAAGCATCGAAAGAAAACTTTCAATTGCTATGAGCAAGCAGACAATTTACTTCTAGCCAATTCTTTCTTATTCCCATGGCTTGCCGACTGTGAAAGCGGGGTGCCTAAGAAAGGATGTCTGGGGAGAAAGGGATCGAATTGAGAGAAAGGAGAAGAAAGAGTCCTCAAAGCAAGAGTTGGTTCAGCCAATATACGTCCTTCAAGGAGAGGAAAGCCCTCTTTTTTCAGCTTTAATTTCTCATAGAAGATCTGCCACTACATTACTCACAGGTAATTGCTACATTGCCCCTTCACAAACAGCAGACATACTTTTTGGGCGAGCCTCCAGATTTGTGATGCATGCCTGTACCTGTCCACAGGGATATCACTGTGCCTGGGAAAATTGGAAGGGCAACAGCCCGCCCAAAGGGAGGACCCAGTCTAGACTATTAATCAAGCTCTTGGGATAGTATATGCCACAGACTAAGATCAGAGGCTGGTGTGAGCCCCTCTGTCCATAGGGCACCCACCTCACTCATGGGATCACCTGGTCAGGGCTCGAACTTCTCCCAAGTAGATCAGCAGCTACACTCTGTCAAGCTTTGACTTGTTTCCCCAACGAGGGAAGGAGTAGCAAGGATTACTATCACTGAAGGAATGTGGTTTTCTTACTCTGGGCAGTTAATGGAGGAGCCTCAAAGATGATAGACGTGCAATTACAATTCCTTTAAGTTTAATATCATGAAATGCAGTGTTTAAAAAGGCATTTCAATGGCAATCAAGTGTCATAGAAGCTTTGTGTTTGATTCATTCCTGGTTTTCCAGAAGGTGGAGGTAACACCATGGAGGGGACAGAGCAGAAGGACAGAAATTGGAAAGTCTTGGCTCCAGTGTTTATTATCCTGTCTATGGATAAATCACTTAACCTGATTTCCAAAGAAGTCAAAAGAGAAGACGGGGCTGGAGATCTGCACAATAACAGAACACCACCTCTCCACTTCCACATCTATTTCACCTCGTCCTAGTATCAATGTTTTGGTTCTCCTTCAGAGAACCACCCCTTCCTCTCAGCTGGTTCGGATGAGGTTACACCACCCCCAGGCTTCTTCAGAAGTGGGCATGTGGCCACGTCAAGCCAATCGGAGTCACTGATAGATTCAGAGATGGGTCCGTACACAACGAGCGTCATCCCTGGAACGTGAGCAGGGAAGGGGACTTCTCACCTGGCTGTGGCTGCTAACCTGGTAGAACAGAGCCTAGTGCTTCTGGTGGCCATTCTAGAGAAAGAGGGAGGGCCTGAAGATAAAGCCACTGCAGAGGAAAACAGAGCTTAGAGATGGCAAGGGACCGATTCCTGAAAATGTCATTTGAAGGCTTGGATTCAGCTATGAGTGACAGCAGCATTTTCCTTGGCTTTCTTAAAAATTTCCTTTAACTTCTTAAGCCCATTTTAGTTATGTTTCTGATGCCTGCCACTGAAACATTTTAGCTAATAGGAATCCCTTCCAACTGCCCCCTACACCTAACTCTATTGCTTTTAAACATTCACATCTATAAAGATCTGGGTGGCATGGGGATGCAGGGGGACAAGAAATCAGTTTCCTTTTGACGCACTCTTACAAATTTTTTTAAGATTAAATCTGCAGAACACAGAGATGTAGAAGTAAGGCAAATTCTGGTGAAAGATTTTTAAATTCTTTACTCTTCTCTCAGAATACAGTTCTTTGTCTAAAAAACAAATGCAAATAATGCACAAAGGTGAAATGTAAAGTGAAGACCCTCACAGTTCTACCTTCCAGAGATAACCGGGGATAACGTCTCAGTGGCCTGCTATTCAAAACATGGCCCACAGAACAGCACCTTGGCCTAGAAGGGATTAGATAAGCAGAATCCCAGGCCTCAAACCAGTCTTGTACTTTATCAAGGCCATTAAGTAATCTATATGCACATTAAAGTTTGAGAAGCACCAGCTGAAGGTATAGTCCTCCAGGGATTCTTTTTTTTTTCTTTTTCATAGGGTTGCCAATATTTTTTTGCACATATAATTCATCGGCTTTTTTGTTTCACTGATTTTGTAAAGAAGAGGCACACCTGAGGGGTGCCTGGGTGGCTCGGTCAGTTGAGCGCCCGACTTTGGCTTAGGTCATGATCTCGCAGTTTGTGAGCGTGAGCCCTGCACCAGGCTCACTGCTGTCAGCCTGTCAGTGTACAGCCTGCTTCAGATCCCCTGTTCCCTTCTCTCTGTCCCACCCCCATTTGTGCTCTCCCCAAAATGAAAAATAAACACATAAAGAAGAGGCATACATGAATACAATGACTCAGGAACAATACAGTCAAAATCCCTTATAAAACATAAGTGATTCATTTCCTGGGACCCTGTGTGAATTACAAAGGCATTACAGACCCATCCTTAGTGTCCTGAGGGACTCTGTACACAGTAGCAAACTCTTCCAGAAATGGACACGCAGAGCAGTGGTTCCACAACTTGCACGAGCATCAGAACCACCTAGAGGTCATGCTGCCAGCTGCACACTCAGAGTTTCTGATCCAGTAGGTCAGGGGTGAGGTCTAAGAATGCACATTCCTGATAGGTTCCTGCGTAATGCTGATCCTGCCGGTCCCCGGACGGTATTTCAACCAATACTGCAAAACTAAAAATGGTTTTATATTTCATACACACACAACATACACTGTTCTGAAACTTGCTTTCTTCACTTAATACTGTATCTGGGACATCCTTCCATGCCATCCACATAGCATTACATCATTCTTTTTAAAGGCTGCAAGTCCAGAGATTTGGGGCTTATATGACAATATATGTTAAATGACAAAAAAGGGGATCACTGGCATCTTCAACATAAGGACAAGCATCCCCACCCCCAGATCACCACTTTCAGACTGTGTTTATATCTACAGATAAGCAAAGCTCTGGACTGACCAGGAAAGTCAAATTAGCATGGTGCCAGGGCCACTGAAGGTACAAGAAGACAATCTGGTTTCTTTGCACGCTATTCTAGTCATCATCGTCATCTTTTTTTTTTTTTTCCGTATATCCATAGTGCCAGATGCAGTAACAGGTAAACAGTGAGAACTTCATAAATGTTATGGAGTTGGTGAATGAAATGTCCAGAGCATCACGTGCACAGAACAATTCCACACGGGAATCCTTGCTACCGAGCTACACCATACTGCATACACTAATGTTCGTGGCCGGGTACCCTCCTGAGTCCATTCAGACTCCCAGAGAGAATGCAATCCAGCTTGAAGATACGCCTGGAACTTCAAGGAGGCAGTGCAGCAAAAATCAGACGTGGAATTTTGAGGCAGTTCCTGAGACGCACACTGATACACTTCTCAGCAACCCCTCTGCTTGGCTACAGGTGCTTTCCAGATGTCTCCCATTGTTAAAACCCTCTGGGCTCCTCAGAGAAGTTAACCTGTGGAAGACTTTCCCCTTAGGTAGGAAAAGATAGCTATATAAATAAAATACGAAAAAAAAAAAAAATATATATATATATATATATATATACATATATATCAACATTCTTCAGCTGGGAAATGCCCATGCTTCTGTAGTGACATATGCAATCACCACTAAATGAAAAGATGGCATGACCTCAGTAGACCCTGGAGAATCACATGTTGAATATTCTAATGTGAAAATTAGAAATCTCAAAGAGCCACACACTACATATGAATAAGCCACGTAGTGGCCCTGATTTGGTCACTTACTAGTTCTAAACTCTGTTGGAAGACCTCATTTTACTCACTTGACAAGCATTTCGTAGACCCACCTACTATGTGCCTCGTATTGTGTTTGGTGTCTGGGATACAGATATCTGGAATATGGAGAAGAGAGGTACACACCATGAAGGAACCTAGTGTGAGAGACAAGAAAATCCTTGGAGTAAGCCAACTGTGCATACAGATGAGGAGGGTCAAATGTGCACAGAAGGGTATATGGAACCCTGCTTGAGAATCATCAGAGATGGCTTCAAAAAAAGTGAAGATGGAGCTGAAAGGGAGTCTGCAAGGTAACCAGATGGAAGTCAGGTAAGCCTGGCACAGCATGTTGTGTCACAGAGCACAGGTGAGCTTGGGAAAGTGCAAGGCGTTTAGTGTGACTGGAGTGAAGTAGCCTGGGAGCAGGTAAGAGAGGGGATGAGTTGGAAGTCAGCTGAGAGATTAGATGCAGTCACCAGTCAGCAGGGATGGGAGATGACCTAAATTTGCATTTCTAAAGGCTCTGGGGGCAATGTGGAAATAGGAACTGGAGAATGGGATCAGAGCCAGGGGGTGCAGCTTTGAGGCTCATACTTGTCCCAGGCAGCCCTGGAGGAGCTGGGGCTGGCTTTGGAAGACCAAGACAGGGGAGAGACCAGGAATGCATGGGCCTTGGTGACTGGGCGGAATGAGGGCAAGGGATGAGTTCAAGGGGACACCCAGGTTTATGGTTAGGGTAGAGAGCCAACAGGCAAAGAATTTTGTACAGAATTGAGTTGGGGGTGCGATTGGGATGGAGGATGATAAGGTGGCATTGCTCCTCAAACACGTGTATACTGGATCTAAGGATATCCTTGCTGAGAAAGCATACACCCCATTAGGGCACAATTTAAAGGTGCCTTGTGGTGGGGTGAATAGTGTCTTCCCAAAATTCATGTCCACGCAGGACCTCAGAATGTGACCTTATTTGGAAATAGGGTCTTACAGATACAGTTAAGATGAGGTCATACTGGATTAAACCCTAAATCCAAGGACTGGTGTCCATATAAGAAAGAAGAGAGGCCACACAGAGACACAGAGAAGAAACCCATGTGAAAACACTTGCACAGACTGGAGTCATGTGGCTACCAGCAAAGAAATGCCAAAATTCCTAGGAGCCACCAAAAGCTAGGAAGGGGCAAGGAAAGATTCTTTCCTAGAGCCTTCAGAAAGACCATGGTCTTGCCAACACCTTGATTTCAGACTTCTAAGCCTCTAGAGCTGTCAGAGACTTGATTTCTGTTGTTTTAAGCCACTCAAGTTTGTGGTATTTGGTTAGGGCAGCCCTAGACAACTAATAAAGCTCCCCAAATTCCTTTGGCTCAAATTTTCCTGAAATTGCACCATTACTCAGTTTTCTACGTGGCAGTTGGGGGGGAGGTTGATCTGTTTAACTGGGAAGGATACTATATCAAGCCAGGTTCACACACATTTTATGATTCACTCTACTTCAAGGCCCTGTGGGATTGGAACATGGGTTAAGGTGGGTCTGAAGAAGGTGGGGGGGGGGATGTTCTTGGGATAATATAGGCCAAGATAGGATCTCACAGCAGGGTAATTCTAGAGAGGAGGGGCATCAGATGCCACTGACATTCAACAGGATTCTAGGAAATAGGCAAATGGTTATTAGTACTTCCATCTTACAGATGAAGAAACTCAAGTTGACAGCCTTTAAGTGATTGTGTGAAGGTTACACAGTTAATAAATGCTGGAGGCAGATATAAAAAACAGATTTTCTTAGTCCTACTCTCAGGATTTTCCATGGGACCATGTAACCTCTATCATGCTGTCTCTAGGGAACCACCTTAGACTAAAATAAGAAAGAAAAAATATCATTATCAGTTATTGTCACAAAGGGGTTCTTCTACACAAATAAATTTCCTATACAACTAAAAGTATTCCTGTAAATGCCAGTTTCTTTATTTTTACCATTTTACATGGAAGTCTTCCCTGCCTTGTAAAACAAATCATACTAAAAGGACTTAATCTCCTCCCACTGGTATGGCCATTTAATCACTGCTAATAACCTTTGTTAAAGTGCCTCAGTTTTTCAAAAGAAATGGGCAGAAATCTGGAGGCACAGATTGAGGCAGTGTATTTGGTGGCCCACACAGATCTGGTCACCACACTATCCATCAAGAGGAGAATCATGCAGGTAAGGGATCAAAGCTTTCATTGACCAAGTGCTAAATATATGCCAGGAAATATGTGAAGTGCTTTCTTATGTGTTCTCATGCAACCTTCCAACCTCCCTGTGATATGACTATTTTTAATGCCCATGTTATACAGAGAAGGAATCTGTGGCTTGGGGACCTTCTAGCACTCACCCAAGAAACACGAGTACACTAGGTTGGTGATAAGCTCCTATATGAAATAGATACCTGTTGATTGAGAATCAAGTTAATAAACATCCACATTTAAATCCAAGAGTCAAGCCAGAATTTTTCTTTGAGAACTCAAGGAAAAGGGTTGTGTCCTTAACTGGCATGAAATGCTGCCAGGTTTCTCAGCTCAAACTTCTGAAGGATGAGGTATAACGTTCATGCCTGTATTAGCTAATCTAAATCTTGTGTCAAGTCAACTTAAGTGGGCTCACCTGAGTTGAGATCAGGCGTGAGATGCTTAACCAAGTGAGCCACCCAGGCGCCCCCACTCTGCAAATGAACTTTCCATGTGAGTGAGCTGCGATGCAAAGGGAAGGGCCTGGAGGCATCTTTCACCTTCTTGGAGCTAGTGGTTGGCCTCCTAAGACCCATGATCTCAGGCTTCTCAAAAGCCTATCATTCACTGATGCCTACAAGCTTGGTTCTGCTGGGTTCTTCTGAGGACCTCCCAGGGCATAATCTAATCCTCAATTCTTTTCTCTTTGAGGACACAAGCATCATGATACAAACACAGGTCCAAGAAGCTTCTCATACAAGAAGGTGAGCTCCTCATTGCTCAGAGGAGAACTACATCTGACTAATGTCAACCAAAAACTTACCTCATTGTCTGCATTTTTAAGTTTCCAAATTGCTTTGCCAAGTGATGAACATTGCATTTGGGTTAAAAGGCGGAAGACTATGTGGATATGAGAAACTGGCACCCATCATCCACTCCACTTTTTTTCTACTGTAGAGGTTGGAAAGCTAAGAATTACTTTCTCCAGGCTCCTTGCAGCCAGAATTTGGTTTGCAAATCAATCCTCCAATTAGATGCAAGTGTAGCAGATTTGGAAAACGAATGTGAGAGAGGGACTTTTCCCTCTGCTGCCTCTACTGTTGCTTTTGGAAACGGGTTTGTGTGGGCGGCAGCTTTGCTGCAGCAGTGTTCCAGGGTCTAGCCTCCAGATGTGTAACAGATGAGGGGCTGTTCTGGTGGTGGCAGTGGAGTTTTCCTGAATGTTTCATTGCAGCTAAGGGGATGTGTTCTTGAAGTCAACAGTTCAGTCAACGAACTTCTGATTCATACCCTGTTCCTGACTGCAGCAGAAGGAGGCAGAGGGGCTCCTCCTGACAGGTCAGATTAGTAATTCCTTCTGGGAATCATCCTGCAGTTCCAGCCTAGCAACCCCTCTTCCAGTCTCTCCAACAACGTTGAGACCTTCACAAAAGGGTCTTGCCTGTGGAGAGTTTCTAGTTGTTCTTCCCATGAGGGGAACTGAAATCAGGAACCACACAGTTCACCATCTTGCTGATATCATTCTTCGCACATTTATCAGATAACTCAGGCACCATGACTCCTCATACTTTATTCACAATCCTTAGGAGGTCAGGTTTCACTCTCTGACAATGTTGAATGTGTTCAATTCCTTGTATTACATTTTATTCTGCTGAAGAAAGCTAAATGGATTATGTTTCCCATGATTGAAACCTGCATGGGTTCTAATTCAAACACAAGTCCTGAGTTTTTCTCGATAGTTCCAAACAGTGTTCAGCTCCTCAATAAAGCAGGGCTAATGTTATTGTTTTTATTTACCTCTTACCCTAGGCCATCATTTTGGGATTTGGTGTTAAAAATAAAGGAAGAATTTTTAATGGAAATGTTCACTCTTCCCATATTTTAACAAAGATTTATTGAATGTCTTCTATGTTTGAGGGACTGTGCTAAGGTACCCAAATGTTAAGACAACATGGCATAATGGAAATAGCACAAGCTCTAAGTTGTTGACTTTTGGTTTTGCCCTTTGTGTACTGTCCGTCCCCCTCAGTTAGAATGTTAAGTGTCTTGTGAGCAGACAGCCCCACTGTCTTCCTCAGTACTATTTCCTCAGTACTTCAGAACAGTGTCTAATGAATTAAAAAACATGCAATCAGTATTTACTGGACGAATCAATTAATCTTGCAGTAAAAATCCCCAAAGATAATGGTTTAAAGAAAAAACATTTATAAAACCAAACTGTTATTGATAATAATAGTAGTATTCCAGTGTGTGACTAAACATATTTAGCTTTCAAAAATTTTTTTAAACCAGAACAGGAGGAAACATCACTAGATTCATTAAAAACCAACCAGACAGGCACAGTTCCTCCCTCAGCTGGATTTCCCTGCTCACCAGGTATAGTTGTACTATGCCTATTTCTGTGTTCCAGACAGATTCTCCCATTTCAAAAGAATGTGGCATTCCTAAAGTTTACTGTTCCCAGTGATTCACAGTGAGCAGAGACGGAGAAAAACACAATTCTGACTCCCTGGTAAAAACAGGGCATAGAAATACCTACAGAGCCTTTCTTTCAGCCTGCTCTGCTGCCCTTCAAGTTTGTTCTAGAAACATGAAATGAGGATCCTCTCCACTGGCCCTGGAGAGAGTACTGGTCTGCAGCCAAAGGTGGGTGTGGGCTTCTGCAGTCTCCGTGACACCATGTGCCAGGGCTGGCTCCAGGAAAAGGGGCTGCATCCTGCCCATGTGCCATGACATAAGCCCCAGTCAACATTTCAGGCGGTCAGCAAATAGCTCTAGGGAACATCTGGATTTGAGCCCAAAGTAGGTAAAGCCAGATAATTCTATTGGAGGCAGCATCTCTTTTATGTCATGAAAAGCACTAATCAAGTTCAGATTGTCATCTTTTGCTAGACATGTTTTTCTTTTCTATACTAAAATGATCCCCATTCTCCAATCCCTGAAACATCCAACTCCTTTGAAAAATGGCATGAGCTGTGGTTCCCAGCATCATACTGCTTGCTTTCAGGTACACCCAAGGGAAAATGCAGTTATAAAGTATGATCTGGACAAACAAAATAAAACCTAATACAAATTAGGGCCAGTTCCCGGAACAACAAAAGGGCCAGTTCTGCATATGCTCTAATCTCTGTTACTGATTTACTGGCTGAATGGTCCACTCCAGAAAGCACTTGGAGGAGCCCCCATGCCAGAAAACACTCTAATTCTTTCCAGTTTTCAGTCAAGTGACTGGGAGTTCTCCTTTGACCCTACATGTTTATTGTAATCTCGCCACTTTTCAGGACCTAAGATATAGCTTGTCTACAGTGCGAGAGCTACAATAAAAGCCAACTTGTTTGACCAGGGAAAACGTGATCTAAGGGAGCGCAACCTGAAATTCAAGTGATATTAACTTATGAAGTGTTTGTGTCTTTTATAGCTTATACTTTTACAAATAGTAGGTACCTAGTATTTTCATTCTTGCCTTTCAAGTGCTGTGTGTATAAGAATGTAATCCGCATAGCATTGTTTTAATTAAGTGCTCATTGTATGAATGATGAATCAAGGTAACACTCTGAAACTTAAGACATTGGCTCTAGTAGGTGACCCCAGGGCCCCCCGATATTTGCTCTTTACTTGTACAGCATCATGCACGTGGTTTCACAAGATCATCTTCGACAATCACACTTTCAACATACTGGTTGGAGATTGTCTCCTGACCACTACTGGGTTGAAATGAACTGTCACCTTCACCAGTATACCACAACCCACCACTACCACATCTCCTCCCAGATAACATCTCACACTCACCAGGCACTGTTCTAAGCACTTAGCATGTATTGTCTCTCATATGCCTCACAATATCACTGTGAGGTAGATACTATTATTATTCCATTTTTTTTAACATTTTTTATTTATTTTTGAGACAGATAGAGACAGAGCATGAAAGGGGGAGGGTCAGAGAGATAGGGAGACACAGAATCCGAAGCAGGCTCCAGGCTCCAAGCTGTCAGCCCAGAGCCCCACGCAGGGCTTGAACTCACGGACCGCAAGATCATGACCTGAGCTGAAGTCGGCCGCTCAACCAACTGAGCCACCCAGGTGCCCCTATTATTCCATTTTAATCATGAAAGCGCTAAAGTACAGAGAGGTTGAGTAACTCACTCAGGGGCGTTAGTGTCAGGATCTGCACCTAGGTCTTGGTAGGACACCAGACGTCCCAACTGATATATGTGAACACAATGCTTTCTTACCCTCAGGCACCACATGCACTAATGGAGGATACACATATGCAAAATAGATTATTACAGTTCTGGGTTTTTAAACCAACAGTTGCTTCCTAGGTTTTAATTTTCTATACAGCAGGAATACAGATACATAATAGATAGAAGCAAAAAGAACATCAAAGAGGACAGATACCCTTCTCTTCATATTCTTTCCAAATTTATTATTGGTCTTTGTTCTCTGCCTGGCCATAAACTTAGGGTTCTCATAAGTTGCATTTTCAGTGACATTTTCAATTATTCCGCCTCAATCGTTCTATAAACACACATGTATGTGTCAACCTTCCATCCTGCTGCTGGGCTCAGAAAATGTGGCACCAGATCTCGAAACATAGTCTTGTCTTCCGTTGCTCTGCTGTTTTCCCCCAGCTTGTCACTACTTCTTCCATAGTTCCTTGGCTGTATCTGACTCCTCATTCTGCTAGCCCAGCCCTGATTACTGCTCAACTGGGCTGTTATAACAGCCTTCTCTCACCTCCCTGACTTCAGCAATCCACTCTTTCCAACCGTCCTGACCCCCACTTTCACTCAAGTTTAAACAATTCATTGCTGATCATCTCACAACCCAAACTCCTTTGCCTGACTTGTAAAGCCTCCATAATCTTTCCCCACCCTATCTAGTCAATTTTCTTTCCCACAAATCCCAAAAGACCAACACACACCCACTGAACCAGTCAGGCTGTTATCTTAACTAGAGAGGCCGCAACCCACATGCCCCACAGCTACCATTTTCCCACCTCAGGTGACATCTGCATTGCTCAGGTCACCATCTCACTAGATTTTACCCATCATTCAAAGGCCCAGCTCAAATTGCAATTATTTAAGTAAATTTTCTTTGCTGTTTCAGCACACACTGATCACTTTTTTCTCTGACCTTCTATCACATTTACAAATTAGTAATAATATAAATAACAGTCAGGATGGGCTAACTTCTACTGAGTACTTCATGTGTACCAGGCCCTCCTGGGAGAAGTATTTTTATTATTCCTCTTTTACAGAGGAATAAACAAACACAGATACGGGAAGACAATATAACTCATCTTTACACTTGACTGTTGGCTAATCATTTCATTTGTGATATGATGGTCTCCCCAACAAGCTTTCCATTCTTTTGAGAGCAGAGACTGAGATTCATATTTATTCTGTGTCTTCTGCACAACTAGTGGAGTCTGTGTGCACTGTAAGTTATCACAACTGTTGGTTGGCGCTTGTAGACATTGATATTACACATCTTTCAAAATCCCCACCCTGCAAGACTTGCACCATGTTTGTACAGTGCACAAATACATGCTAAACAAATCCTTTTGAGCACAATGATGAATGGTTTGGGACAATTCATAGTCTACAAATGTCCCTAGGTAATTCTCTGTTAACCTCACTACATCCATCCTCTACGTGCTTGAAACATTTACAGTTGAGAAGCCACAGGGAAGCTGTCAGCAATCAGTGACAAAATTAATTAGAAATTTTGGAGGAATGAGGGGGGGAAAGGGTGACGTAGGAGGATGCTGGACTCACCTCATCCTGCTGATCACTTAGATTCCACCCACATCTGCCTAAATATCCCAGAAAACTGCCAGAAGACTAGCAGAAGGGACTATCCAGAACCAAGCGTAGACAAGAGGCCCACAGAAAAGGGTAGGAAGGGCGGAGAGGTGGTGCATGCTACATGGACTGGTAGGAGGGAAACAGGGCAGTGGAGGGGGAGCCCATGCGGCGAGGCAGAGCTCCCAAAGTCTGGCTTGCAAAAGCAGAGGGGCCAGAGTGAGTGAGTTCTGACAGCCAGAGGGACTTAACATCTGGAATGTTAATAGTCAACAGCTCTGCTCTCGGAGAGTGAGGAGGGCGAGAGGACGCTGGGAGAGAGAGTTGTTGAGCTCCAGAAGACAGAGCTCAGCTCAGCGTGGAACAAAGGCACTGGAAAGCAACATCTCCCTCTCCCATCCCCCAGCCAAAATTCCAAAGGGAACCAGTTCCCATCACTGAACTTGCTTGCACTGCACAAACTCCCAACCCTGTGCTTCAGTGGATCCATCCCTCCAATGGGGCTGCCACCCTTGTGGTGCTGCAGGGCCCCTCCCACAGGGGACCACCAAAGGCAAAGTGAGCTAAGTCTGCCCCTCCCACCCCTGTGCACCTTGCGGATCCACCCTGGCTAATATGCCAGATCCCATCAAAGCAGCACCACAAGCCTGGCAGTGTGCAAGTAGCCCAGACAGGGGCTACATCACTCCACAGTGAGTCCTGCCCCTGGGAGAGGGGAAGATAAGGTATACACCAGTCTGACTGTGGCCCCAGCAGTGGGCTGGGGACAGACATAGGGTCTGACTGTGGCCCCACCCACCAACACAAGTTACTCCCGACAGCACAGGGGAAGTGCCCTGCAGTTTGGCACCACCCCAGGGACTACCCAAGATGATGAAATGGAAGAACTCCCCCCAAAAGAAACTCCAGGAAGTAGTGACAGCTACGAATTGATCAAAACCGATTTAAGCAATATAATGGAACAAGAATTTAGAATAATAGTCATAAAATTAATCGCTGGGCTTGAAAAAGTATAGAGGACAACAGAGAATCTATTGCTACAGAGATCAAAGGACTAAGAAATAGTCATGAGGAGCTAAAAAATGCTATAAATGAGGTGCAAAATAAAATGGAGATGATCACAGCTCGGATTGAAGAGGCAGAGGAGAGAAGAGGTGAATTAGAAGATAAAATTATGGAAAAAGAGGAAGCTAAGAAAATTAGAGATAAAAAATTCCAGGAGTATGAGGGGAGAATTAGAGAATTAAGGGATGCAATCCAGCAGAACAATATCCATATCATAAGAATTCCAGAAGAGGAAGAGAGAGAGAGAAAGGAGCTGAAGGTGTACTTGAACAAATCATAGCTGAGAACTTCCCTGATCTGGGGAAGGAAAAAAGGCATTGAAATCCAAGAGGCACAGAGAACTCCCTTCAGACTTAACTTGAATCGATCTTATGCACAACATATCATAGTGAAACTGGCAAAATACAAGGATAAAGAGAAAAATCTGAAAGCAGCTAAGGATAAACAGGCTCTAACTTATAAAGGGAGACCTATAAGACTAGTGGCAGACTTATCTACTGAAACTTGGCAGGCCAGAAAGGAATGGCAGGAAATCTTCAATGTGATGAACAGAAAAAATATGCAGCCAAGAATCCTTTATCAAGCAAGTCTGTCATTCAGAATAGAAGGAGAGATAAAGGTCTTCCCAAACAAACAAAAACTGAAGGAATTCATAACCAGCCCTACAAGAGAACCTAAGGGGGATTCTGTGAGTGAAATGTTGCAAGGACCACAAAGTACCAGAGACATCACTATAAGCATGAAACCTACAGACATCTCAATGACTCTAAACCCATATCTTTCAATAATAACACTAAATGTAAATGGACTAAATCCTCCAACCAAAAGACATAGGGTATCAGAATGGATAAAAAAAACAAGACCTATCTATTTGCTGTCTACAAGAGATTCATTTTAGACCTGAGGACACCTTCAGATTGAAAGTGAGGGGATGGAGAACTATCTATCAAAAGAAAGCTGGAGTAGCTATACTTATGTCAGACAAACCAGACTTTAAATTAAAGGCTGTAACAAGAGATGAAGAAGGGCATTATATAATAATGAGATAGTCTATCCATCAGGAAGAGCTAACAATTATAAATGTCTACGTGCCAAATACGGGAACCCTCAAATATATAAAACAATTAGTCACAAACATAAGCAATCTTATTGATAAGAATGTGGTAACTTCAGGGGACTTTAATACTCCACTTACAACAATGGATAGATCATCTAGACATAGGATCAATAAAGAAACAAGGGCCCTGAATGATACATTGGACCAGATAGACTTGACAGATATATTTAGAACTCTGCATCCCAAAGCAACAGAATATACTTTCTTCTCGAGTGCACATGGAACCTTCTCCAAGATAGATCACATACTGGGTCACAAAACAGCCCTTTATAAGTATAAGAGAGCTGAGATTATACCATGCACACTTTCAGACCACAATGCTATGAAACTTGAAATCAACCACAGGAAAAACTCTAGAAAACCTCCAAAAGCATGGAGGTTAAAGAACACCCTACTAAAGAATGAATGGGTCAACCAGACAATTAGAGAAGAAATTAAACAATATATGGAAACAAATGAAAATGAAAATACAACAATCCAAATGCTTTGGGTGCAGTGAAGGCAGTCCTGAGAGGAAAATACATTGCAGTCCAGACCTATCTCAAGAAACAAGAAAAATCCCAAATACAAAATCTAACAGCACACCTAAAGGAAATAGAAGCAGAGCAGCAAAGACACCCCAAACCCAGCAGAAGAAGAGAAATAATAAAGATCAGAGCAGAAATAAACAATATAGTATCTAAAAAAACTGTAGAGCAGATCAATGAAACCAAGAGTTGTTTTTTTGAAAAAATAAACAAAATTGATAAACCTTTAGCCAGGCTTCTCAAAAAGAAAAGGGAGCTAACCCAAATAGATAAAATCAGGAATGAAAATGGAATTATTACAACCAATCCCTCAGAAATACAAGCAATTATCAGGGAATACTATGAAAAACTATATGCCAACAAACTGGAAAACCTGGAAGAAATGAACAAATTCCTAAGCACCCACACACTTACAAAACTCAAACAGGAAGAAACAGATAATTTGAACAGACCCATAACCAGCAAAGAAATGGAATCAGTTATTAAAACTCTCCCAACAAATAAGAGTCCAGGACCAGATGCCTTCCTTAGGGAATTCTACCAGACACTAAAAGCAGAGATAATACCTATCCTTCTCAAGCTGTTCCAAAAAATAGAAAGGGAAGGAAAACTTTTAGACTCATTCTATGAAGCCAGCATTACTTTGATTCCTAAACCAGACAGAGACCCAGTAAAAAAAGAGAACTACAGGCCAATATCCCTGATGAATATGGATGCAAAAATTCTCAATAAGATACTAGCAAATTGAATTCAACAGCATATAAAAAGAATTCTTCACCATGATCAAGGGGGATTCATTCCTGGGCTGCGGGGCTGGTTCAACATTCGCAAATCAATCAATGTGATACATTACATTAATAAAAGAAAAGATAAGAACCATATGATCTTGTCAATCGATGCAGAAAAAAACATTTGACAAAATTCACCATCCCTTCTTAATAAAAACCCTTGAGAAAGTTGGGATAGAAGGAACATACTTAAGCATCACTAAAGCCATTTGTGAAAAGCCCACAGCTGATATCATCCTCAATGGGGAAAAACTGAGAGCTTTCCCCCTGAGATCAGGAACACGACAGGGATGTCCACTCACACCACTATTGTTTAACATAGTGTTGGAAGTGCTAGCATCAGCAATCAGACAACAAAAGGAAATCAAAGGCATCACAATCGGCAAAGATGAAGTCAAGCTTTCACTTTTTGCAGATGACATGATACTATCCATGGAAAACCCAATAGACTCCATCAAAAGTCTCCTAGAACTGATACATAAATTCAGCAAAGTCGTAGGATACAAAATTAATGTACAGAAATCAGTTGCATTCTTATACACTAATAATGAAGCAACAGAAAGACAAATAAAGAAACTGATCCCATTCACAATTGTACCAAGAATCATAAAATACTGAGGAATAAACCTAACCAAAGATGTAAAAGATCTGTATGTTGAAAACTATAGAAAGCTTATGAAGGAAATTGAAGAAGATATAAAGAAATGGAAAAACATTCCATGCTCATGGATTGATGAATAAATATTGTTAAAATATCAATACTACCCAAAGCTATCTACACATTCAATGAAATCCCAATCAAAATTGCACCAGCATTCTTCTCAAAGCTAGAACAAGCAATCCTAAAATTTGTATGGAACCACAAAAGACCCCGAATAGGCAAGGTGATATTGAAGAAGAAGACCAAAGCAGGAGGCATCAAAATTGCAGACTTTAGCCTCTACTACAAAGCTGTAATCATCAAGACAGCATGGTATTGGCACAAAAACAGACACATAGACCAATGGAATAGAATAGAGACTCCAGAATTGGAGTATGGCCAACTAATCTTTGACAAAGCAGGAAAGAATATCCAATGGAAAAAAAGTCTCTTTAACAAATGGTGCTGGGAGAACTGGACAACAACATGCAGAAGAATGAAACTCGACCACTTTCTTACACCATTCACAAAAATAAATTCAAAATGGATGAAGGACCTGAATGTGAGACAGGAAACCATCAAAACCCTAGAGGAGAAAGCAGGATAAAAACCTCTCTGACCTCAGCCACAGCAATTTCTTACTTGACACATCCCCAAAGGCAAGGGAATTAAAAGCAAAAATGAACTATTGGGACCTCATGAAGATAAAAAGCTTCTGCACTGCAAAGGAAACAATTAACAAAACTAAAAGGCAACCAACGGAATGGGAAAAGATATTTGCAAATGACATATCGGACAAAGGGCTAGTATCCAAAATCTATAAAGAACTCACAAAACTCCACACCTGAAAAAAAAATAATTCAGTGAAGAAATGGGCAGAAAACATGAATAGACACTTCTCTAAAGAAGACATCCAGATGGCCAACAGGCACATGAAAAGATGCTCAATGTTTCTCCTCATCAGGGAAATACAAATCAAAACCACACTCAGATACCACCTCACGCCAGTCAGGGTGGCTAAAATGAACAAATCAGGAGACTATAGATGCTGGAGACTATGTGGAGAAATGGGAACCCTCTTGCACTGTGGTGCGAATGCAAACTGGTGCAGCCGCTCTGGAAAACAGTGTGGAGGTTCCTCAAAAAATTACAAATAGATCTACCCTATGACCCAACAATAGCACTGCTAGGAATTTACCCAAGGGATACAGGAGTGCTGATGCATAGGGGCACTTGTATCCCATTGTTTATAGCGGCACTTTCAACAATAGCCAAATTATGGAAAGAGCCTAAATATCCATCAACTGATGAGTGGATAAAGAAATTGTGTTATATACACAATGGAATATTACGTGGCAATGAGAAAGAATGAAATATGGCTTTTTGTAGCAATGTGGATGGAACTGGAGAGTGTTATGCTAAGTGAAATAAGTCATACAGAGAAAGACAGATACCATATGTTTTCACTCTTATGTGGATCCTGAGAAACTTAACTGAAGACCATGGGGGAGGGGAAGGGAAAAAAAATAGGTTCGAGAGGGAGGGAGCCAAAACATAAAAGACTCGTAAAAACTGAGAACAAACTGGGGAGCCTGGGTGGCTTAGTCGGTTGAGCGCCTGGCTTCGGCTCAAGTCATGATCTCACAGTCTGCGAGTTGGAGCCCCGCATCGGGCTCTGTGCTGACAGCTCAGAGCCTGGAGCCTGCTTCAGATTCTGTGTCCCCCTCTCTCTCTGCCCCTCCCCCACTCATGCTCTGTCTCTCTCTCTCTCTCTGTCTCAGAAACAAATAAACATTAAAAAATTAAAAAAAAAAACTGAGAACAAACTGAGGGTTGTTGGAGGGTGGCAGGGAGGGGAGGGTGGGTGATGGGTATTGAGGAGGGCACCTGTTGGGATGAGCACTGGGTGTTGTATGGAAACCAATTTGACAGTAAGTTTCATATTTAAAAAATCAAATGTAATTCTTTTTTTTTAAAGAAATTTTTGAGAATTACAGGGCAGGGAAGGTTGTTAATTTTATCCTGGCCAAGAACTGGGTCTTCTGTTTTTATTAAAAATTAGGTAGCAGCAAGATTTCCCCAAGTAACCAAATATTTACACCACAATATTATGGATTTTCTCCAAATCTCTTCCAGCACTTTTTTCCCCTTTAATAACCATGGTTAGGGGGTGCCTGAGTGGCTCAGTTGGTTAAGTGTTCAACTTGAGCTCAGGTCATGATCTCACAGTTTGTGGGTTCAAGTCCTGCATCAGGCTATGTGCTGACAGCTCAGAGCCTGGAGCCTGCTTCAGATTCTGTGTCTCCCTTTCTTTCCGCCCCTCCTTCACTCATGCTCTATCTCATGATAAATAAACGTTATCTCAAAATAAATAAACGTTAAAAAAAAAACAACAACCATAGTTAGTATAGACATATTCAGCAAAGATAAACAGCACAGTAAAAATTGGGAAAGATAATGATTTAGACCAAGCTTTAGTATTTTTTAAAAGTCACAATTATTTCATACATTCATCATAGTAGTAATTTCCAGTTTCTCATTCCCATACTCATTCTACAAAGAAGAGGCTATGTAAAAATTCACAAGATTCCTCTTCCCTGTCACTTCAGATCAAAACTTCAACAAAAGCCAAAAACCACAGAGAAAAACTTACTTAAAAGTTCTTACATTGGTTCAACTGCAACTCATGAGTTTCTGAGCAAACTCTTATAAGCAGTAAAGAATCTTTTCTGACCAACATGTCCAGTGAGAAAATTCAGCCCACCAAAGTCAACCTAGTTGTAGTTACCACTGCATATGGCTCACTTTCACTGATGCAAGCAGTTTTCTTCACTTGAAAAAAATATATATACAGAAAGAAAGAAAACCATTTATATATCTTGTCTCCTGATGTAGTTTCTTAAAGCTTCAGCTTATTAGGATTTCCTTCACTGCCAACTGAAGTCAGATACATGGCCCATCTGATCCTATAATAATTTCAGTTTTAGAGATAAGCTGGCTTGAAAAGCATTCTCCTGGAGAATTTTCAAACTAAAATCACTCACTCAGAGAAAACATTAACTCACATTAAATAATAACATTTTATATTTTCTCCCTAATTGTAGAAAAGATACCCGCTCACTGTGGAAAACTTGGAATACAGTCCTACTTCCTCTTTTATCAATCTTTGTTCATCTAATTTAAGGTTTTCAGACCTAAGTAAATCTTTTTTCAGCAATAGGTATTAGCTTTTGTGTATAGTTTTGTAATCATATTCAAAACTTTAAAATTTTTAATTTTTATTTGAGAGAGAGAGAGAGGAAACACGTGAGTGGGGGAGAAGGGCAGAGAGGAAGAGAGAATCTCAAGAAGGTTTCACATGCAGCACTCAGGATCATGACCTGAGCCAAAATCAAGAGTCAGATGCTCAACTGACTAGGCCACCCAGGCACCCCTAAAAATATTTTTAATAATTTCCAATTGCTCACTGAAAGTCATTTTGTACTTTTCTGTGTGTGTGCCCTCATACCAACTTACCTGTTGATCAATTGGACTTCAAATTGAAATACATTTTTTTATAGAACGGACCATGTGGGCTAGATTTTCTACTTCCTTGTAAGTCTAGAAATGAATTTCTACGGTATTTGCACATAAATATCTCTTTGGGTGAATATGATGTTCTTAAGAGACAACCTTATCTTCTAGAACAGTCTTTTAGTCTTTAGGGTTGAGAGGTCTGACCCCAGCTGGGTGTTTATTTTATTAATAACCTATTCATTTCTGTCTAAATGCCTAAAATATTCCTTAACCTGGAAACACAAACCTTTTAAGAGATATGTCTCTATTTGGGTCTGTTATCTCAGATCTTCTTCAGTTCTGGAAAGATTTCTTCTGACATATGCTTGACCATTGTTTCCAGTATTTTGTTCCATTTCTTCTTTGGGAATAAATATAATTCTTAGATAAGATTTGTGGTTTCTGTCTTCTCTCTCAACATTTTCATCTTGGTCATTCTGTTCCTTATGTTACCTTCCACTTTACCAGTTTGACTTCTGTAGAGTCTTGTCTATATTTACTCTCTTCAGTACAGGCTTGAATTCTGCTACTATACTTTGGGCATATTTGTTTCAAACTTTACAAATCATCTTTCATCTCAATCTTTTTATCCTGATGGCCCCTGAATCCTATTTCATGGTGGCTATGCCTTCTCACATCTTTCTGAGTATACCAAAAATATTTCTGCTAACATGTTTTTCTCTTTCCTGGAGAAATTTATTTCCAGATAGATAAGCTTGCTTCAAGTTTTAATGGAAAAGATACCTGTCTCTTATCTTGCAGTATTCTTTTCCTAGGTCCCCTTTGGGCATCTTTCTGTCTTTTCATAGACAGAAAAGAGAACAGTATGTTCAAGTCTGGCACTTGCCAACAGATAGTACTGGTGAAGAGACTTAATATTCCCTCACTTTCCTCTTGGGTACAAGCAAAGCAGATCTGAAGGGCAAACTGACTCACATAGTACCTACCTCCATTTTCAGGGTCTACCAGGTCTCTGAGTGGGGCTTCTCCTGTTCTATCTGACTAAGAAGAGAGAGACCAAGAGGCAATCTGCTGTTCTGTTTTAGAGGGCAGTACATAAAAGATCATATGCCTTCCCAATATGCATTGTCCCCTGCCTTCTTCTTGCTTCTTCCCTATTATGGCACTTAATATCACACAATTAGCCCTTCCAGGACACAAAACATTCTCTGCTTGTTTCCATCTACCTCCTGCCTGGGAGCCATATCTCTACATGAATATAGAAGGAAAGAAGCTGATAGGTTGGGTTGGGAGGCATGACTCTGGATTTGACTCTGGCTATTTCAGAAGATAGTTTCTTCCCAGTTGGATCATTTGCTTACCTGGCAAGTGCAGCTCTAAGATTCTGAAATAGCTGAGGGCAAATGATAGGGACAAGGTACTTCTGTGTTTTATTCTCTTTTAGCACTAGCGGGGTTCAGTGCATGAGGCATGTATTTTGTAAATTTAAGAATATGCTTCTTGGGGCGTGCCTGGGTGGCTCAGTTGGTTGGGCGTCTGACTTTGGCTCAGGTCCTGATCTCACAGTCCATGAGTTCGAGCCCACGTCGGGCTCTGTGCTGACAGCTCAGGGCCTAGAGCCTGCTTTGGATTCTGTATCTCTCTGTCTCTCTCTGTCTCAAAAATAAATAAACGTTAAAAAAATTTTTAAAAAAAGAATATGCTTCTTGGGGCACCTGGGTGACTCAGTTGATTAAGTGTCCAATTCCTGATTTTGCCTCAGGTCATGGGTTCAAGGTCATGAGATCGAGCCCCATGTTGATCAGGCTCTGCACTGGGCATGGAGCCTACTTGAGATTCTCTCTCTCCCTCTCCCTTTGCCCCTGCTCCTCCTTTGCTTGTGCTGGCAGTCACACATGCTCGCTCTCTCTCTCAAAAAAAAAAAAAAAAAAAAAAAGGAAGAATATATTTCTCAATCCACCTCACTGACAATTAGATTAGCAGACATTCCCTGTGGACCTCAACATGTAGCCTTTCTCTATCTTAAATTTACAGTATATCATCCTTCCTTTTTCACATATTTTGTATAGTTTTATGGGTATTTTGGTGAAAAGTTTGGAAGGAAGCATCTCCGATATTATCTGTCTCCTGCTATGATGACCTGAGAAGTTTGCAAAGGAAAATTTTAAATATTACGAGCTAGGATGATACAGGTAGTCTATAGTAGCAAATCCATATTAGGTTTTGAAAGCAACACAAGGGAAGAACAAAGAGATTTTTTTCATGCTATTTATAGATTCACAGGACAGAAAAATCATGCATTATGCTAATAGCTCCATATAATGGCTCATGATTCAAAGTGGCCACAACCCTTCCAGAACTTGAGAGTAAGAGAATTCTCTGAAGTGGAAAGCATTATCAATTTAGAATGGGTGAAATCAGCTGCCAGCAATAGTGACTCCTGAGGTTATAGTGTTCCCCAACTCTACAGCAAGGAGAACAGCTTGTTCATCCAACTGAGTCCAGAAAAACCACGTAGTTCAAAGAGCCAGGTTGACCTGTCTGCATCCTCAGGATGTGAATGTTGTTGATGTAAATCAATTTATAACTAAGTAAACTGCATGGTCTCCTGACTGAGGAAATAATGAAAAATATACAGTCTGCTCAGAATCTAGGAAAAAGATAAGCAAAGAACAGGAATTTGTCAGTGAGCCTCAACACTGCCTAAGAGAGACAACATGTTCTGGCTAGCTGAAACAAGTCTTGTCACTCTCTTGGCAGGTACAACCCTATTTTGGAAGGGGCATTATCATAACTGATGACTCACATTACTAAAACCATCTAGCTCTTTTACCCTGAGACAGTGAGCAAGCTCTCACCACATAAGGTTTTTCCTCAGTTTAGGGAAAAAAATCTAGGCAGGAAGAATGTGGCTGTAATGCTAAATGGATAACAGAACCTAATTTTCTGGAGTTCAGTGCTAACATCTTGACTCTAGCCTGTTTGATATGGTGAAATGACCCATGCTGTGAAAAAAACATTCCATAAGAATTTTTTTGGCCTATATTTCTTATATCCAAATGCCTTCTGTGATCCCTCACTGCCTTCAAACTTAATTCCAAACTTTATAACATGACACTCAAGATCCTTTTCAAATGTATCCTCCACCATTCCCCAACATGGGCTACTTTCTAATCTGACCCAGTTTGATGCCTTCCCAAATGCCCACACTCATTCCCTCCTCCCCGCCTTTGATCATACTTTCCTTACTTAGAATTTCCTTTCTTCTTTCCCATAAACACAAATTTAATTGGTTCAGGGTAAGTTCAAGTCCATCCATATCCATGAAAACCTTTCCAGCTAGGCCAGGCCACTCATTTCTTCATTTCAGCTGTACTATGTAGCGTTCTGAGGTTTAACTCTTCCCTGCCAGGCCTAAATTGCCAAATCTAGATCCCTGTTGACTATGACACTAGTCCATCCTCTTCTGTGTTAGCTAAGCTATGAATTTCATCATATAGTATTTAACTCCTGTGTATGTGTTTGGTCTTTCAAATTTCTAAGGGCAGAGAAATTTCTGAACTCCCCTCTCTATCCTCACTGTGCTAATCACAGTGATGATAACAAATAAGTACCAAGAATTTACCTGAATTGAGGTAAAATGTAAATCAGTCCACACAGACCTGGATGTAGACTACTTACTATATGTCTCCCTGCATTGGAATGGCTAGTATCCTAAGTCTTTTCTGTATGAGACCAAATGATACTAAGAGCGTGGATTCTGGGTTCCAGAAAACCAGGATCCTAATCTCTGCCTGGCTATTTTTCTCTGCAAATTTACGGCAAGTTTCTTCAATTCTCTAAGTCAGGGTTTTTTCCCTGTAAAACGGGGAGTTCATACGGTTTTGGTGAAGATTAAATGAGATCATATAAGTAACATGTTTAGCATAGTGCTTCACACATGGTAGGTGCTGAGTAAATGTTAACTATGTTAGCAACAAGAATTCGAAGGGATGCCTTCGTCTGCATCTTTCCTTTGAGAACTTTGGACAGTTCTAAGACAAGAGAAATTATATTGCATAAGATCTTAAGATTTAATGAGATAAAAAAAAAAGTATAAAAGCATCAAAATTAGCTCCAAGAGTAAGACTATCAATCCTTAGTAATAAGTTGGAGACAAAGATGCTCCCATCTCAGATGTGGGTGGTTGAAACCAGAAGAGGGATAAAGGAGTGGGGGTGGGGGGGGCATTGCTCTAGAAATGCAGAAAACTCCCTGAGATAGGGCCAGAAGCTTGGGCCCTAACCTGCAGCATCAGTCCAGAATCAGCAAGGAAGAGGCTTGGTGACACTACAGATAGTGTCTTCAAATGGAAGGAGTACCAGTCCCAACCTGCTCAAATGTCCTCAACCAAGGGTGTGTAAAACAGGAAGAACAAGACTACCTCTGGAAGTGTGAAGAGTCCTAGGTGGTCAGAAGCTACAATCACCGGAGAAGCAGTGTCAGGTTCTGAGTCAGCTGGGGCGGCTGAGGAGTAGCAGTGGTGGTGGCCTCAGGGGATTGGAAATGGCAGCAGAAACCTACCACTGGCTGAGTAAAGATGGCCCTGCACTGAAAGCCTTTTAAATATGAATATGAATTCATATGAATTTGAACCAGAGTAAAACTGAGAAGTGGCTGAGAGCCACATGCAAGGGTGAGTCAAGGCCAAGTCCTGATTGTCGCTAATGGTATGGCCCCAGAAAACTGTGGCTATAAACAATTCTCCTAGGGTTGGGGACCAGCAGCAGGAGCAGGGCTGGCAGGGGCATAATCCCAGGCCCTCACATCTTCCCAGTGCCTCCACTGTTGGCCTAGGTACCCTTATTTGGATGACCTCCAAAATACTTTAACTCATTATACCTAATTTGAAAATTATTTCCCAAAATGCTTAAGGGTATTAACTAATAAGTGTTCTATGGGGTAACCATTAGGTCTTATCACATGTAGGGGCAAATACTCTCCTAAAGCAGCACACAGTACATTGTTCTTAATTGACTCTGGTTAACAGACTTACAGCACAACCAGGGGATTAACTTGCTAAAGTGGTTCAACAAAGATTCCTGGCGCCTGAGTGCTTGAGGACTAAGAACATTTCAAAGATTTACATGACTCAAGTCAAACCAGAAACCTGGGTAAGGGGAACAGGGCAGCTTTGAATTCTTGGCAGGACTGCCTCAGCTATATGAGTCTAATTTCAGGGAAGCTGAGGACAAGGCTTAGGAACTGAAAGGGAGGGATCCTGTTGGTTCTCCTTGGACAGGTATTTCTCTCATGGCTATCATCATCCCTTCAGCAGTTGAGTGAAAAGAAAAGGGTCCCTAAAACACCCAGATCTCCTGAAATTTCATAAATGTGCCTTGGTCTAGCTCTTCAACCTACACTCTCATGGATCTTAGGGAGGCCCTTTGAATCTGGTAAACTATGCCCTTCATTTACAGGAACCATTCTTATATTATTTCTTGGATTTCTCTCTCTCTCTCTCTCTCTCTTTTTTAAACTCTTATTATTTGAATGCTGGACCTCACTGAGTGCTTCTGCTAGGTTCTTATTTATCTATCATTTTCCGTCACTGTCATTTTCTTTGTTTTTGCTGTTGGTTGGGGGGATGGGTGTCTCTATAACTTTATCTTCGGAATCTTCTTTTTAACAAATACATTTTAAAATTTCAGTTATCATATCTTAATTTTCCAAGAGCTTTTTAAAAAAAGCAATGAGTACTTTATAATGATAAAAGGAATAATTCATTAGGAAGACATAACAATTATAAATATGTATGCATTTAATAACAAGATACATGAAAACAAAACGGACAGAAGTAAGGAGACAAACAGTTCCACAATTATACCAAGAGACTTTAACATCCATTAGTAAGCAATTCAGAGAAAACCTAGATAAAATATCTGCATAGACACAGAAGATGTGAACAACACTATCAATCACTATCTAACTGACATTTAAGAAACATAATATCCAACAACTGCAGTATATATTATTCTCTTCAAGTGCACAAAGGTAGGCCATATGCTGGATAATAAAATGGGCCACTGAATGCTAAAGGACTGAAGTATGCAGACTGTATTTTCTGGTCACAGTGGAATTAAAACAAGAAATCAATAACAATATGGTATCTAGGGAAACCCCCAAATATCTGGAAATTAAACACCTTTTTAAATAATTCATGAGTGAAAGACAAAATCACAAGGGCAACTAGGAAACATTTTGAGCTAAATGAAAATGAATTCAGCTAAAATATCTTTAAATGCATATATTATATAAGGAAGAAATTTTTAAAAGTCAGAGAATGATAAAGATAAGGACAGAGACGAGTGGACTAGAAAACAGACAGGTAAAACAGAAAATTATCAAAGACAAAAGCTGCTTTTCAAAAAGATCAACAAATTTGACAAATCCCAAGATAGACTGAGAGAAAGAGAGAACGAATAGAAATTGCCAATATGAGGATTAAAAGGGGAGTTATCACCTCAGATCCTACAAATATTTAAAGGAAAAAAAGAATAATATAAAAAATTATGTTAAGAACTCTATTTAGATTAAGTGAAAATTCTTGAAAAATACAACTTACCAAATTGATACAAAAAGAAATCAAACATCTGATAACCCTTCATGTATATAAAAAATGGAATTTGTTATAAAAAAAATCTTTCTAAAAATAAAACTCCAGATGCAGAGTATTTTAGTGGTGAATTCAATAAAGCATTCATGGAGGAAATAATACCAATCTTACACAAACATTTTTAGAATACAGAAGAGGAAGGAACATTGCCCAGCTTGTTTTCATGAGGCCAGCAGAAACTTAATACCAAAATCTGACCAAAAAAAATTACAAATTACAAATTACAAAAACAACAACAAAAAACAAATTAAAGACCACTATTCCTCATGAGTATAGCCAGAAAATACCTAACAAAATGTTAGCAAAATAAATTCAGAAATATTAAAAAAAATTTTTTTTAACGTTTATTTATTTTTGAGACAGAGAGAGACAGAGCATGAACGGGGAGGGGCAGAGAGAGAGGGAGACACAGAATCTGAAGCAGGCTCCAGGCTCTGAGCTGTCAGCACAGAGCCCGACACCGGGCTCGAACTCACGGACTGTGAGATCGTGAGATCATGACATGAGCCAAAGTTGG
Organism: Herpailurus yagouaroundi; assembly: GCF_014898765.1. Classification (NCBI taxonomy): domain Eukaryota; kingdom Metazoa; phylum Chordata; class Mammalia; order Carnivora; family Felidae; genus Herpailurus; species Herpailurus yagouaroundi. Next base: position 28,214,684 of record NW_024412396.1, on the reverse strand, counting down.
ACGCTTAACCGACCAAGCCACCCAGGCGCCCCAATTCAGAAATATTTTAAAAGAATATTATATCATGACCAAGACCAAGTAGATTTTATCCCAAAATGCAATCTTGACTTAACATTTTAAAAATCAAGTATAATTCACAACATGAGCAGAATAAAGGAGAAAAACCATACAATCATTTCAAAAGATGTAGAAAAACTATTTGAAAAACACACCTATTCATAATTAAAGAAAGAAAAAAACTCACTGCAAACTGAAAGGTAGAGAATTACCTCACACTAATAAAGACCATCTAAAATCAAACCTACAGCTAACTTCATACTTCACGGTAAAAGACTGAATTGTTCTGCCCTAAGTTTGGAGAAAAAAAAAAAAAAAAAAAAGGAATACATCCTTTCACTATTCCCATTCACCATTGTACTGAAGGTTCTAGCAATGAGGTCAAAACCAAAAGAGAAAAAAAGAAAAATTATTAAAGAAATAGGTAAAACTGTCCTTATTTTCAGTTGATAAAACAGTTTACATAGAAAATTTTAGAAAATCTACAAAATGCCTTTTAGAGTCAATATGTGAATTAAGCTAAGTCACAGGATACAATGTTGATATAAACACCGTTGTATTTTTATATACTGGTAGCTAATGATTTGAAAATAAATTTTCAAAAAACTAAAATTTTAGTAGCACCAAAAAAAACCACATAAAACAGAAGTAAATCTACCAAAATATTCCTAAGACTTCTGCACTGAAAGCTATAAATCATTACTGACAAAAATTAAAGAAGACTAAAATATGAGGTATTTGACATTTATAGAAGATTCAACATGATTATAATAGCAAGTATCCCCAAATTGATTTTAGATTAAATGAATTCCCTATCAAAATGCCCACAAGATATTTTGCAGAAATTGACAAACTTATGAAATTTATGTGGAATTGTAAAGAACCTAGAATAATCAAGGCAATTTTTAGAAAAGAAGAGTGAAGTTGGGGTACTTAGCTTGCTTAATTTTAAGAATTACTCTAAAGCTATAGTAACAATAACAGTTTTGTACAGGCAAAAAGATAGACACATAGATCAATAAACAGAATAGAAAACTCAGAAACAAACCTATACATATATGATAAATTAATTTATGACAAAAGTACCAAAATGATTTATAGGGAAAGAAAAGTCTTTTCAACAAATTGTGCTAATCAACTGGATATCTGTATGGGGGAAAAATAAGTATCAGTCCTCATTTCACATCATACATAAATGCTAATTCAAATGATTGGATCAGAGACCTAAAAGTAAAACCTAAAAGTATACATCTTCTAAAAAATATATGGGAGAAAAGTTTTGTTATCTTAGAGAAGGCAAAGGCTTCTCAGGACTCAGAAAATATAAATCTCAAAAGAAAGAAAATGGTAGACTGGACTTTTCCAGAATTAAAGGTTTTTGCTCTTCAGAAGACCATTAAAATATGCAAATGCAAGAAAATATTCATGAGTCATATAAAAGAATTATATCCAAAATATAGAGCATTCTTATAAAAATCAGTCATGAGACAACCCACTTTTAAAAATGGATAAAAGATTCAAACACCTCACAAATATGATATGCAAATACCCAGGAAGCACATGGACAGATGCTCAACATCAATCTTCACTAGAAAAATGAAAGCTAAAACTACAATAAAGCTTTAGACCTCCATTAGAGTGACTAAAATGAAAAAGACTTTCCATATGCAGCACCAGCGAGGATGTCGAACCACAGGAACTCTCATACACTGCTGATGGAATATAAAATAGTACAACCACTCTGGAAAACAGTTGGGTCACTTCTTGGAAAATTAAATATGCACCCTACAACCAGCTATTGCACTCTTAGATATTTACCAAAGAGAAATGAAAACGTGTCTACAGAAAGACATACATGTTCACTGCAACTTTTGTAACTGCCTAAAACTAGAAATGTCCAAATGTCCATCAATGTGTAAATGAGTAAACAAATTGTGGATAGCCATGTAAGGTAATACTACCCAACCAAAGGGAACAAACTTTCAATATATGGGGCAACATCAATGATTCTAAACTCATCATGCTGGTAAAAGAAGCCAGACAAAAAAAAAAAAAAAAAGTATTTGTATGATTCCATTTATTTAGAATTCTAGAAAGTGAAAGTTAATTTATAGTTTCAGTAAAAAAGAATCATCTTCGCCTGGAAATGGAGGCAGAGGGAGGTGGAATTATAAAAGACTGTGAGGAAACTTTGGGGAATAATAGAAACATACATTTTCTTGATCGTCATGACAGTTTCATGTATGCATACAAATGTCAAAATAATCAAATGGTACATTTAGCTATTGCAGTATTTTGTTACTAAGTTATAGTTCAATAAATTTAAAGCAACAAAAACAAAACCAGAAACAACCATTCTGGTTATTCAAAAAATTAAACTAGCATTTTTTTTTCTTTTACACTTTATGACTCAAAATCTTTGTTAATTTTCTAAAACTGTTAAATCTTTCTCCCTATTTTTCATATGTTCCTTAATATTGTCTCCTTCGCTTCAGGTTTTTGCTTTTCATTTTATTTTGTTTTCTGTTTTTGATACTGAGTAGTTCTTTCATTTCCGGTGGTTCTTGGTTGATTGGAAGCTTTGCGTATGTGCAGGGAATGAGTTCGATTATCACGGGTTGACTTCATCCTTGGCTGACCTAGCAGAGATCCAGCTTTTTTGTTAAAGGACTCCTAAATCTGTTTCTGCAGGCCATTTCTCCCGAACTTGTCTGTTTCCCCGGAGAGCAATTCTCTAGCCTTCTGCTTCAGGTATGAAAGCCTGGTTGCCAGCATTCTGGGGCCAAGTTGGATTGGAGATATTATCATTTAGTATGCAATTCTTCCTTCCTGTTTACAGACCCCCTACCCCATTTCTACCCCATGTTCTAACTGAAGTCTCCAAGTCCTGAGCCCCTTGGGCTGTACTTATTGATACAGAATCCCTGCCTTTGGCTCTGACTGGGAAGGCCAGTAGCACAGGCTAAGGCGGGGGTAGCTTTTGCTAACCCAGTTCTCCTACTTTCAGCTCTACCCTCATCCCTGCCGACAGAAAACCCAGACTCTTTAATTCTCCAGTCTTTCTGAGGTTCTCCAGCACAAATTACTTGGCTTTCAGCACATTCTGCTTTCTCTGTTCAAAGTTAGACACCACTTCACCCGTTTGCTGTCTTCCAAAAATTTATCTTCTCCTCTGCTGTTGTTTCTTCTGCTCTCATTGTGCTGGGTTTACAGAGATTTCATTCTTCTACTGCCAGCAAAGTTGAGGCTTTAGTTGGAAGAGAAATAAATATGAGTATAATTGTTCTTTCCCCACTAAAGCCTCAGGAAGAAAACAATGACTGCGTTCTAATAGTGAAGTACAAATGGCTATTGTGGACAATGAATTAATGTGTCTTTCAGGCCGAAGGCCTGCAACGTGCCCCGTGGAGTGTTAGGTGTTGGCAGCCCTGAAGCCTGGCTGTAAGCAGTGTGGCTTATGGCGAGGCTGCACTGATCCCTGTTTTAAGGCCATTATTAAGAGTTTCTGGAAGTGTCAACACCACATCTTGTGTTAGTGTTTCCCCGGAGCCTCCCAGGACCTTTCCCGTGGATTAAGTCAATAGAGTAGTGTTATTTAGTAAACAACTAACAGAATAGAATTGAGAAAATTCATGAAGGAAAGAGCAAACTTCTAGAGATTCTGGTTGAACTACAATAGGAAAAGTTGCTCTTCTCATGTTTCCAGCTTGCCCCAAACCAGATAGTTCTGGAAGCAGTGGGTAGCTGAAATATATATATGTGGCCAAAATTAATTTTATTTTTTGTAACCCTCTAGCAAGGTAGGTTAGTACCATAATACCACATTTTATGGACAAAGAAATGAAGCCACCAAGTGATCAAGTAAGCTACTTGCCCAATGTCACCAACAAGTTGTGGCCACACGGGATTGGAACCCTTAGCCTCTGGGTTCTTAACTTGTTTCTTCATCTATGAGTCACTTTTAAAATTTTTTTAAAAGACTTGACTTATGGTTCCTCACAATTCCATTTCCAAAGAAGTTTACACTGATAAACCAAATTCAGAATGGTCCACGACCAAGCTTTTCCTCATCTATGGGCACATTGTTCTGATGAAGCAATTCAGAAAACACACATGGATATCCAGCAGTAACACTCACCTCTCAATTACCAGGAACCAGGTAGATGGGGTCTACCCATTCAGTCTCAATGAACAATTACTGCACGGAAGCACAGAGAAAAGGGAAAACACCAGCCCCAAAGCCCCAAACTCAGGAAGGCTCCTCCTCCTCCAAGAGCCAGTTCAAGCAGGCACATGACCAAGGAAAGCCATAGCAAAGGAAGAGTTGTAGATAGAGATAGCTCACACCCCTATCACTCTTACCACTTACAAGGCTCCTACCCATACATTAGCTCATTTGCACTCACAATCAACTCAGGAGGCAGGTATTATTAACATCATTCCATCTACAAAAGAGAAGAGGACTCTGACATTCAGTGTCATCTCATGACTGTTTGGATCGCACACCTCATGAACAGCATAGCCTGGCCCAGAGGCCAAGTCGCCTAGACCCAAATCCTGTGCTCTTCTCCAACATTCCACAGGAAGAAGTCTGTGACAAGGGTTCCATTGCTTTGTGATTTTTCTTTCCTCCCACCCTTCCTTCCTTCCTTCCTTCCTGTTCAACAGAATGTCTTCTAATGAATTTTATCATAACAGTAAGAACAGCTAACATTTATTGACGGTCTGATATTCAGGAACTGGGTATATGAGATACCCTACATGGAACTTCTCTTTATTGTTATTATCTCCATGATGTGGATGAAAACCTGAGGCACTGAGAGGAAAGTAATTCCAACTAGGTCACCAGCTAGTAAAACATAGAGTCGAGGCATTAAACCCAGGCACTCTGACTTCAGAGTCAACACTCCCAACTCATTATTACCTGTTTTCCCTTAATGCAAAATGAAAAACAACAAAAAAATTCTTGATTCTTATATTGAGCAGCAAATTGGTGGTAGGCAGAGTTTTTAGGAAAACAGTTCTCACACATTGGGGACCTCAGCAATATTATGGGTGAACCCTTTCTCTGAGCTAGATCTGGTTTTCATTTTTTCAGACAAATTGACAAAAAACCATTTTGTTGTTCCTTTTATTTCCCATCCAATACTGTGCTAAATGATATGCAGGTATTATCCACATGAGTTTCAGCCCTTGACTGGTGAGATTTCTTCATCATATCAAATATCTTAACAGTTCTGGTCTCTGCTATTGGGGATAAGGACACAACATAGCCTTTAACACACAGCTAACCTCCATGACCACAACTGGCAAAAGGTTTCAGAGATGGGAAGCTTTTTGACACCTTTCATTACTTCCTCTGGGGAGAAACAACAGGCAGTGGCAGCACCTAATCATAATTCCACTGTCTCCATACAGGCAGGTTCAGTGGTCAAGTACCTTGTTACATTCTGAGACCAAAAATAAAACCATGAGCAACTGTAATTCCTGGACCAAGAAATGTCTCACAGAAATTCATTAAACAACACATGCCCCAATTGTTGCAATGGGTGGGCTTTATCTTTCTGGGAAAGGTATTCACAGATCTTGTGTGGCTTAACTTAAATGTACATGTTTGTTGGCAAAATTTGCTAATCCCAGTGGTTTCCCATGAGAAGGAGGGGAATTGTTATATGGCACCAGGGGACTTTGGGTCTGTAAAAGGAAATTTGTTTTCTTTTGTTTTTTTTTTTGTTTTTTTTTAACTTTTGTCAACGTTTATTTATTTTTGGGACAGAGAGAGACAGAGCATGAACGGGGGAGGGGCAGAGAGAGAGGGAGACACAGAATCGGAAACAGGCTCCAGGCTCTGAGCCATCAGCCCAGAGCCCGACGCGGGGCTCGAACTCACGGACCACGAGATCGTGACCTGGCTGAAGTCGGACGCTTAACCGACTGCGCCACCCAGGTGCCCCTGTAAAAGGAAATTTGATTAAGGGGGTTCCACTAGCTCCCACACAAAGTGTGTGGGGAAGGACTTGTTTCCTCCTCCTTTATCATGAACAAATACTTTCATTGTAAAAAATAATAATAATTAATTACTAGGAAAAAGATAAAATGAACAAGTAGCATACAGTATACACAGCCAAATTTTTAAAATGAAATCACTATCTTAGCGCCATAAAGGTTTTTAAATGTTTAATTGTCCATTTCCAGCCTTATCACAGACTCCTAATCAACATCTCTAGGACCTACGCCAGTCAGAGGTCTATGCTTTAAACAGCATCAGTTTAGAGCATGTGCAAGAAACATACCAATTGTTTTCACTACTAATTTTACTGATTTCTTAAAATCAACTCATTATTTCCATGACAGTAGTTGGATATGTGGTGGCCCAAGACCCCTCACCAGCCACAAAAGCACCAGCTGCTTCTAGAAAACTTTTTCATAAAAATGTATCAAGAGCCATAAAATATTCACATTCTTGACCCAGTAATTACATGTCTATGACTCTACCCTAAGGAAATAATATTGCTTATGCACAGAGGTGTTAATTGCAGGTTTATTAAAAATAGCCAAGATTGGAAACAGCATAAAGTCCCCAAACAGGGGAATCACGAAGCAAATTATGCTCCATGCTGCCCAGAGAAGTTTCTCTTACATGACACACTAGGCCAAGTTCCCCCATGTATTCCCTATCATGATCCACATGTGCTTCCTTTGTGTCATGTACTATGATTACTCAAAGATCTGTGTAATTGTTGTGGCGCCTAAGTGGCTCAGTCGGTTGAGCGTCGGACTTCGGCTCAGGTCATGATCTCCCAGTTTGTGGGTTTGAGCCCCTCATCAGGCTCTGTGCTGACCGCTTGCTCAGAGCCTGGAGTCTGCTTCAGATTCTGTGTCTCCTTCTCTCTCTGCCCCCGCCCCTGTTCATGCTTTGTCTCACTCTGTTTCTCAAAAAGTAAATAAATGTAAAAAATAAAATAAAAAAAAAAAGATCTGTGTAATTATTTAGTGATTTCTAATATTAAACCCTGTTTCTATTGTCTTCTCCAACACATCTTGAACTTAAGATAGTTTCTGGCACATAGTACCTGCTCAATGATTGAGAGAATGAACACAGTATGAATAAATCTGATGACTTGGGAGATTCTCATGATGTAATACCAAGTGAAAAAATTAGGATATTAAATTGCATTAACAGAATAACAAGAGTATGTTTTATGTCATTTAGTGAGAACTTGTTAAAATAGTGTCTGGAAAGGCGCACCTGGGTGGCTCAGTCAGTTAAGAGCCCAACTTTTGATATTGGCTCAGGTCACGATCTCGTGGTTTTGTGAGATGGAGTGCCGTGTCTGGCTCTGTGCTGTCAGCAGGGAGCCTGCTTGAGATTCTCTCTCTCCCTCTCTCACTGCCCCTCCCCCAGTTGTGCATGCACTCTCTCTCTCTCTCTCAAAATAAATAAACATTAAAAAATAATAATAAAATAGTGTCAGGAGAGCTAAAGAGCAGCATTAGCTGAGACTTTTAAAAAATACTAGAGTCAGAAATTGCTTTTAAAGGTATGTTTGAAACAAGGAGAAAAGCAAAGGTCTTTGCTTGATGTAGTGGTAAGGGAGGTAAGAGAGAAAAAGGAAGTGTCCAATTGACTTTTCTTTTTTTTTCTTTTTTTTTAATGTTTATTTATTTTTGAGACAGAGAGAGACAGAGCATGAATGGCGGAGGGTCAGAGAGAGAGGGAGACACAGAATCTGAAGCAGGCTCCAGGCTCTGAGCTGTCAGCTCAGAGCCCGACGTGGGGCTCGAACTCACTGACCGTGAGATCATGACCCGAGCCAAAGTCGGATGCTTAACCGACTGAGCCACCCAGGCGCCCCTTGACTTTTCTATTCAACAAGGAAGCCCGGTGTTCAACCTAAAGAGGGTAGAACAATGCAAAGAGGGAATTTCAGTCCCAGATAGGCAAGAAGCTAGTGAGAGAGGGCCTTGTCACTTCAAGTGGCCTCAACAATCCCAGCACATATGAACTGGACTCCAGGGCCTAAAGGACAGTCATCTTTGAGAGATTACAGGAAGCACACACACAAAAAAATAAAACAACAGAATACTGTGGAGGATGATGGATTATCAGAGAAAGTAAGATCTGCTCTTTGTTGCTTTAGAGACCAAAGGAAAATCAATGGATTTCAGTTATAAGTAAATAGATATAAGGGCCAACATAAGGAGAAAACTTACTTATTTATTTATTTATTTATTTATTTATTTATTTATTTCTAGAGAGAGAGAGAAAGAGAGAGCAGGGGAAGGGCAGAGAGAGGGAGAGGGAGAGAGAATTCCAAGCAGGCTGCATGCTGTCAGCACGGAGTCCAACGTGGGGCTCAATCCCATGAACCATGAGATCGTGCCCTGATCTGAAATGAAGAGTCTGACACTTCAACTGAGCCACCCAGGCACCCCAAGAGAAAACTCTTTAGCCAGTTACTAGCACCAGTCAATACTTCCCTGTACTGCCTTGTGTACCCCTGACACTCTGTGACCTGACAGAGATGATGGAGAAGAGCTGGGAGGGGGTGTTAATGGAACTCTGCCATCCCTGCTAATTTATGCTCCCTCATTTTCTCTGGCAGCCCAAGCCACAAAGTCAAAGCCATGATCTCCAAAGCCAATGAGCTTGAGTGTTTCAGTAACACAGTCCTTCATTTCCATCACCAGCCCTCTGTGCAGCTTAAAACAGCTGCAGACTTCTCATGAAAAAGACCAAGAGGACATCAAGGCTTGTGAATCAAAAGGCACACCACGGGGATGGTTGCTCAGGGAAAAACTGGACACTGCGATTCACCCTTTACTAACCCCAACACCAGTCCAACAAAAGAAGTCAGGATTCAGACTAGAACACAGTCCAGGTTCCCTTTCAGTTCTTTTTTCTCCACCTTGTTTATCTTCTAGTTTTCCTAATTATAAATAATCAATCATCCAATTGGTTCTGGAATTGCATCATTAATGGTCTGGAAGGATAGTACTGTGGCATCGACTGAGTTCAGAAAGACTGTCTCCCAAACTTCAAAGGATTTTCTCATTTAAAACACACCAAAAAAACCTTAAAGATAGCATGTGGTTTAGAGTAAAGACACCAAACAGCTTGAAGATAAGATATATAATCTCGGAACCTTCTAGGGAAGCTGTGAAAAAGCTATCAGGATCATCTACAAAAAATGCAATTTACTGTGAAAGTCTAATCAGTCATTTGGCAAACATTTCCCCAGACAGATAAGAGATTAGAGTGGGGTGAGGGGAGATGGCTAAGGGGCCAGGCAAGAAAGAGGGACAATTAATTGCTGGTATCAACCACTCATATCATAACAATACAACTCTCTTCCCTCTTCAAAGATTATTGAAAATTATGACACAGGAAACAAAATAGGTCAAAGAGTGAACAGCTGAATTTCGGAAACAAAGGAATCAAGTTATTCATATGGAATGCGTGTCTGCATTTTACCCACTCTATCTGGCCCACATTCCAAAGCACCTTAGAAAGGTTACTAAACAAACAATCATGTCAGAACCCAAGCATATCTCAGAGCAAGCACAGGCTGAGTTCTCAAGTTCCTCTTCTGTACAGGAGTCCATGATTCACTAAATATTCATGATTTCATCCATTTGTTCCACATTAGTAAACATTTGTTCTGTGTTAAAGCATTCATGCTTTTTATAAATCAGCCATTTTGCCCTACTGAAAGCTCCCATGAGGGATATTTCTGTACTCACTGATTAAACCCTTCATCCGATTACAGTGAGGGGCTATGGTAGAACCTTTCTAATTCCCAACACCTGGAACCTACTGTTTGACCAGGGCATCTTGTAAGGCACAATTCAGTTGTGATATTTAATAACCGATAGATGTTTAGGAAGCCTATCTGCAGGGTAGAAAGTGAGGAACATCTCTTGGACTCTTTGCCACATCATTAGCTTCAAAGGGAAAATAATAAGTTTCCTCAAATACTTTAATTTTTTTTAATTTATTTATTTTTTTTTTTATTTTTGAGACAGAGACAGACAGAGCATGAGCAGGGGAGGGGCAGAGAGAGAGGGAGACACAGAATCCGAAGCAGGTTCCAGGCTCTGAGCTGTCAGCACAGAGACTGATGCAGGGCTCGAACTCACAGACTGTGAGATCATGACCTGAGCTGAAGTCGGACGCTTAACCAACTAAGCCACCCAGGCACCCCTCCCCAAATACTTTAATAGATGCACTACAAAGCGAAGGCCTGGAATCACAGAGACTTGTATCTTCTCAAATCTGCTTTTTATAAAAATGCTTTGTCAACCACAACACCCACTTTTCTGTCAGGTTTTTTTCTAGTCATCATACACTTGATGATTTATAGTCTCTTTTTTTTTTCTAATAGTCTCTGAGGGTTTTCAAACATCATTATAGTAAAAACTCTTAAATATGGCAATACCACTTCTTTATTTGCGAAGGTTGCAGAGAGGTTGAGGTAGTCCATTTTTGTGGTTTTTGCAGACAGCTGCTATTTTATTATTTTATTATTTTTAAATTTTTAAATTTTTTTATTAAAAATTTTTTAATGTTTATTTATTTTTGAGAGAGAGAGAGAGAGAGCACAAGCAGGGGAGAGGCAGAGAGAGAGGGAGACACAGAAACTGAAGCAGGCTCCAGGCTCTGAGCTGTCAGCACAGAGCCTGACGCAGGGCTCGAACTCACGAACTGTGACATCATGACCTGAGCTGAAGTCTGATGCTTAACTGACTGAGCCACCCAGGTGCCCCACAACTGCTATTTTAAAGTGGAGGAAAATCATACAGTGTCTGAATGGATCTTCTCATTGTAGGGAGAGGTAGCTGGAGAAGAGCAGTCCAGAGAGGTGAAGTGACTTGCCTCAGATCACACTTTGTCAGAGGCATGAGGAACCTACAGAGCTAGCTCTCCAGACCTCTTGTTCAGTTTGTTGTCTATTTATACATTCTAGCATTTTGCATGGTCTCATTTATTAAGTTTGAACTATGTTTAAATACAAGGATTTTTTACAAATATCTTGTAATTGAGGCATTTTGATGCCTTGCTTCATTTTTTTCCCCCATAAGTTGGAATTAGCAAAGCTTTGTGTACATTTGTATCTGAATTCATGGGCCCTCTGAAAACTGAAGTCCTTTGACAAAGCCAGGCAGTCGATCACTGTGCCATTTTTTTAGAGTGAAACAGAAAGCATGACAGACTTCCCCTTGAGCAGACAGCCCCCCTCCCTGCCAGGAACAAAACCCAGCCACAAGTCCTCATGCATTAAGACAAGTGGGATCAGCAGAGGCCCAATTGGGCCAGGGAGAGCAGGATGGGTTGGAGCTCCAGAATACAGTCAGCTTGTGGAGAGGGTGAGGTCAGTGAGAGTAGGCAGGAGGCAGAGGGAGAGAAGGAGGGGTAGAAGAGAGAGGGGAGACCTACTAGGGAGGAAAAGAAATAACAGGTATCCTAGGGCAGATGATCCAAAGCATAGTCAGATATGCCAAAGACAATACAAATTGGCTGAATCAAGGTAGCCAAGGAGGCCAGAGTTTGGGGCGGGGGGGGGGGGGGCGGTGAGGCCTCCTGGGGCACATCCCATGACTCCAGGAGCCTAGGGGGACCAAGAGTCAGATGGTCTGTATCTGAGGTCAGGAACTGTGTCTGCCCCGCTCATCTTGTGTCCCAGTGCCCAGCTCACAGCAAGTCTTCAGATATCAGTGGAAGACTGAAAAGGGTAGAGGGGGTTCAAAAGCTCAAGCCAGGAAGTCTGGTTATTGAGGGGCTAAAATCAATCAAAAAGCCTGGATAACAGCACCAGTGACATGATTCTGAGTCAACATCCCTAGAAAATACCATACCATTCTCCCCAGAGTTAGAAAAGTTTAGAAAAGTGGGAAGTGAGTTCATGGCCAACGGCAGGAAGGAGACAACAGGACAGGAAGAGAGGGAGGAGTCAGAGGAAGGAGAGGAAAGAATAAGTTTTGATTTTCGCTAATTATTCACGGAAGCTTCTTTTTTCTATCACCTACATCCCAAGACTCTTGATAAAGACACTTCTGATTTAAAAAATACGTATATACATATGTGTGTGTGTGTATATATGTATATATGTACATATGTATATGTACATGTATATATGTACATATATACACACACATATATTTATGTTGTTATTTATGTTATATATTTTTGTTGTTATTAAGCATGTCATGGTAATAGTATTATTCCACTTCAGGCTAGACTCAGACCTTATCTAGGAATGGTTTATGCAATCTATAAAGAAATATTCCCATTAGAAGATTAGCTAGGTAGAAATAAACTCCCACCCAGAGTCCCCTTGAATCCAGTGCTTCCAAAACTTTTTATCAAGGAACTGTTTTCCTCCCTGGATCCTTAGCTCACCTGTCTGCAGGCACAGTCTACCCACTGCACCAGCGTGTTTCCTGCTATTCTAGACAATGACAGGTAGATGAGGCCCAGGTCCAAGATCTCTCCTGAATTTTGGTTCCCAATCTTCCCCCCTGAAGACGAGGCTTCTGCAGACCCTGAACTTTACCCTTCACCTTTTCCATCTTTGCATTGATCTGCCCTGAGAAAGAGGCCCTACTATCACAATGGAGAGCTCAGATTCCTCTGCCTTTCCCTTTACATTCTCCTCTCACACCGGGATCCCCAGAACTTTGCTTTTCCTCTCACTCCCACAAACCCTGTGAATCTGAGCTTGCTGGTTCTTGGGCAGCTCTCTGCCTGGTGTTCTCTGCTCCTGAACTCCAGCCTACATCACCTGAAGAGACTAAATGAACTCCAGCCTACCTCACTTAAAGACATTAAATGACTCATCAAGATCATACAGATGAATAAAGGTAAAAGTCAGAGCTAAGAATGCTAGTATAGTGTCAGGCACAGACTACCACTCAGTTGGTAAATATACATTTGAGAAAATTAAAAATTGTCCTGCAGATGCAATGCAAGAATTTATAAAACGTATAAAATATAGTACACAAGGTCAAGAGGGTTATGGTTTTTAAAAATCCAGATCAGGACATCACCACGATGACTGGAATAGTCAGGAAAAATTATTAAAAGAACCACAATGGTGCCTTAAAAAAGCACATCTTTGGGAACTGAAAGAAGGAGCTAGAACAATATTACTCAAACTGTGTTCTATGGAAGACTAACACCTTGGGATGTGAATCAGTGTTCCTTGACAAAATAGTCCAAGATCCTGTTAGCTCAGGATGCATATTGCCTATCACCCTCTTGGTATTCCCTATGAGTTTAAGCATATTTCAAGTTCTAAGACATCCTGAAGAAACCCATTAAATTTTACTTGACATAAACTTTTCTTTAAAAAAATTTTTTTAATGTTTTATTTATTTTTGAGAGGAAGAGAGAGAGAGAGAGAGAGAGAGAGAGAGAGAGACAGAGTACGAGTGGGGAAGGGGCAGAGAGAGAGAGAGAGGGAGACACAGAATCTGAAGCAGGGTCCACGCTCTGAGCTATCAGCACAGAGCCTGATGAGGGGCTCAAACCAGTGAACCACGAGATCATGCCCTGAGCCAAGGTCAGATGCTCAACCGACTGAGCCACTCAGGCACCCCTGACCTAACCTTTTCTAAACTTACTTGACTATTGCTCTCTTTTTCTAGAGTATACCTATTCACTCTGAGAACACAGTTTGGGAAATTCTGAGCCAGATTTAGTTAATAGGTTTATTTAGCTCCTGATTTTTTAACTCGATTGCTAGCTAGAACAAAGCAGGGCACTAGCTTTACCCAGCTCACTGGATAATCATACACCTTCTCTCATTAGAGAGTCTCTGCCATATGTCGTGCATTAAAATGCATCCTTACTCAGTGCATTTGTTAATTTCCAGAATTTAATGAAAGGATAGGAAAGCAGTCACATCACTTCAAAAAGCCTTCTTCATAGCTTCAGAAGACTCAGGATTTCAGAGTGGGAGCTATAATTGCTCCAGAAGAATTTGTGTTAAAAACACATCTTTCAGGGAGTCAGAATATCAGAGGCCCGGGCTGGAATAGGCCCTAGAGGTTAGCCAATCGATGCCGTAATCTCATAACCAGAAAGCAGTCTCAAGGGGATTGGCAGCTGCCAACACCACAGATACTCAGTGGCAAAGCTGGGATTAGAACCCAGATCTTCTGGTGCCTCTTCCAGGAAGTTTTTCCTGTCCTGGGATTATCGGCTTTTCTCAGAAAGGAAGAGATCAGTTCTCTTCATCCTAAAAACCACAATGGAAAGACAAGAAGGAAATATGCCAAAATGTTAACATTGCTCAACATAGAGATGTGTTTTGGTCTTAATTCTATTTCTCTGCATTGACCTAAATGTCTACAAAGGGCACCGACTGTTTTTATGCCAGAAAAAAAAAATATTACTTTAAAAATGAAAAAAAAATGGAGAAGGTAAAGTACATACCCTGGACAGCATCACTACGTGGCTCTTAGTCGTTGATCAAAATAAGCACAACTAGTAAAATGCCATGGCATTTCCCTGTGCCAGGGGAGGCACCAGGCTGTGAGCAAGGATGATTCACTGTGGCAGTGTGGGGACCTCCCTGCTGGCTGCCTGTGGGACGTCGGCTCTCTCATAGGCTTCGTGTTGCTGTGGCTTCTCCCACGGACTGGCGAGGAGCAGAGCCCTGCTTCGTTGCTTATGGTAATTTCCTCTTAAAGCATGTGTTTCAAGTTTGGTTTGAATGACTCCTCAATGATTTCTAAGCTCAACCTAACTGAATACACAACTTAATTAGAAAGGTAATTTTTACTTTGCTTTTCTGTACTTTTGCACTGACCTCCCACCTAGCAAATCCTTCTCTTCAGCCTGACTGGTCCTGAACACAATACTTTTAGAGATTTAACTCAGCTTGGAGACCAAGCAAGTTGTAAATTGTTTATGCACAAAGCATAGGTGTAGGTGTGTGTGTGTGTGTGTGTGTGTGTGTGTGTGTGTGTATTGTCCTTTTGGGCCGCTATACAAAAATATCAGATTGGGAGACATAAACAACAGAAAACTATTTCTCACAGTTGTGGAGACCGAGAAGTCCAAGATCATGGCTCCAACAGATTTTGTGTCTAGTGAAGGCCCACTTCCTAGATGCCTGTCTTTTTGCTGTGACCTCATCTGATGGAAGGGGGAGCAAGGGAGCCCTCCGAGGTCTCTTTCATAAAGGCACTAATCTCATTCAACAGGGCTCCCTCTCATGACCTAAACACCTCCCAAGGCCCCACTTTCCAATACCATCACATTGTAGATGACGTTTCAACATATGGGGGAGAATTCATTCAGTCGATAGCAGTGTGCATGTGTGCTATTTGATTCTGACTCAGACCCTTTCATTCTAAAGGGAATGATTGGATAAGCGTCTCAAATAACATGCAGTCACTTCTGAATTATTTCCTGAAGCTTTCCAAAAACCGTATGTCCATCGTTATCTGAAAATGCCCTGAATCTTTAGACTATAATCATTCCTCTTAAAAGTAGTGGTTGAGGTAGATCTTCAGCATGTCTATAATTTCCTCTGATATTTAATTTTTTACTCTCTCCTTGCTGACATTAACCACAACTCTTTGTTTTATGCCTTCCCATTTCCAAGCTGTCATTCCTCCTTTCCTTCAGCACTATCCTAACCTGCCCTCCCTCCCATAGTCCCAGAGTGTGCCACATCCCTCTTTCCCCTAAAGCCAATGGTCAATGGCTTTATCATTTCATCTCCCCATGGGCCCTGATCCATTCATTACTTCTCTTAGTCACTGTATCTTTAATTTTCTTTTTACCAATTGCTCCCTCTCAGTTTATAAGTCTATAAGCTTCATAAGTTTATTTAGTTCTCAGCCATCTTAAAGAAAATAGCTCCTCCTTGACCATACACGGTCTTCTGGCTTTTGCTTTACCTCTCTTCTTCCCTTTCCCTCAAGTTTCTCAGGTGGTGAGACTGTACTTACCATCTCCATTTTCTCAGTTCACATCCACTCTTCCCCAGGAGTATACTGGCCTCTACCCATCAAACCACTAAGAAAGTTCAACTGAAGATCACCAATGAGGAGGCCACTTTTTCTCATCATGGTCCTGGACATGTCTTGCTCTTGACCCCCATGATGGCTCATGCCTTGAGACACTCTCTACTCACTTTGCTTCCAAGACTGAGCATTTAGTCTGTACTTCTTACACTCCTCTGACTGTTCCTTCTTAGTTTGTTTCCGAGGCTCTCTTTTCTCTGTATGCTCCCCAAACACTGGACTTGCCATGTTTCATTCTGCAGTTTTATTCTAGATCCACTTTCCTTTTTGCTCTATAGTCTCTCCCTGGATGATTCTTCCTGGATGGCCCTAAAAAACCCCTATTTATGTTGATGTCCTCTAAATCCACTCTCTCCAAGTCAAAATTCTCACGTTTTTGAGCTCCACCCCCACCCGCCATTTTTTGAGCTATTGATTCATCTAAGGCCTACTGAATATCTTCATCTCAACATCCGCTTGCACTTAAATTCAATAAGCTCCAAATCAACTCATTATCTCCCCAACCTCCCAGACTTATAGCTTCTTCTACTGTTTCTCATGTTAGTTGGAGAACTATTACTAGAGTGACCAACCATTCCTATTTGCCCTGGACTGAGGGGCTTCTCAGTAGGTGGGACTCTCAGTCTTAATAGAACAGTCCTAGGAAAACAGGGATAGTCACCCTAACAATCACCCACCCATCATTGGGTATGGAATCTGGAGTAATCTTTGACTGTCTCTCCTTCATCTCCTTCTTCAATCTCCATGTCCTTCCAATCTAACTTCCTAAACAGTTATCAAATTTCTGCTGTCTTCCTCACCCCTAGCTCATGCCCTTACAATTTCTTGCTTTCTTTACTACTCTAGGTTCTTAAATATTTCCCTGATGCCTGTCTTCTTCCCTTTGAGATTTATGTTCCAAATACATGCTGAAGGTATAGTTTTAAAACAGAAATCTCACCATGCTTCTACCCTGCTTAAAGCATTCCATGGTGCACCCCCCCCCCGCTTGCTTTTAGGATAAAGCCCAAACAAGTTAATACAGAAAAGTCTTCCTTGGTCTCTCCATCCCCAGCTTCACCTTGTTATCACTCATTGAGCTGTATAGGTGTCTTCACCAGCCAGACTACGCTCATCTTCATTTCCTGCGGTGATCTTTTCCTGCTATGTCCCCTCTACCTGCTTCATCTGGTTAACTCTCAAGAGTCAACTCAGGTTCAAGACTCAACTCCTCTAGCATCATTGCCTCCAGGTGGCTTTCTGTGACATGCAGAGTCCACAGGTGAGCTAGCTGCCCCTCACCTGAACATCCAGATCACTCTCCACAGCGAGCTCATATGATCAATTTGCAGGTCAGTCTTTCTTCCCCTCTGGTTTGTGAACTTCCCAGGATCATATATAGGACTCCCCTCATCTTGATGTCCATAGTATCTAGGACAATGGCTGGCCCAAGGTAGATAATAATTCATGGAACTTTTCCATTTGGGGTAAAAACTGGTAGCCAGCAGATCAGATCCAGTCCACAGTCACATGGTTTATTTGGCCCATGTGATGGCTATTTTTGAAAAATATCAATGTTTAAAACTCAGGAGACCTCATATAAAAATCTTAAATTTTGGATCTCATAAGAAGTCTAAATATCTGAAAGCATTAGGTTCATATTTTTCTGTGGTACTGACCTCATCAGAAAGGGGACTTACCATCTTCACATTCACTCTCAGCCTACATCACTCCTGGACCCTGGAAGGAGCTGTTACTCCCAGAAGCAGGTTCCTCACATGCGTTCTACTTTGTGCTCAATGAGATGTTTGGGGAATTTTTTGGTTGGGCTTCATTTGGGGGAGCTAACAGATGCTGTCCAAAGCAGGTAGATGGTTGCTTTGGGTTAAAGAGTGAAAAAATGGTCAGAGACCAGTGAGAACATTGAGAGTGAGCAAGAAGTCAATCCTGGGTGGTGACTTCTGCTCTGGTTTTCTGTCTTTCCAGATTTCTATTAATATAGAAATCTTTCTACTTTAATTCCTAGCTCAAATTCTGAAACTCAAAAAACTTTCTCTCAAATTTCCTTTCATATCTTTTCCCTAAACAGCTGTAAGAGAAGATGGTAGTAACATTATCATCTCCAAACTACCACTGTTATCTCATTTCATTCTTACCTTACCTCTGGGACAATAAGTCACAGGGTCTTGGCATGAAAGATTCAATGTTATAAGTGTACTGAATTTTCACCACAGGTATAAGTGTTTTCACCCAAAACAGACAACAATCACATGCACAAAGACATATCAAGAGCTTTCTATATCTTATCTGTTAACAGCTTTATGAATTTTAATGGTTCAGAAGAGGTTTATTTTTCACCACAGGCCCAGATGGAAATCACTGCCATCCGGAATAGCTGAAATCCCCGGCTGAGATAAAGCAAAAGATTTCCAGGCAGAGGAAATCAAAATTGGACCTACTGGGGCTGCCATCTGTTCCTCTGTGCTGACCCAAGAGCTGGGGACTCCCCTGGGGCCTGACGAATCATCCAGCTGTGGTTTTATGCTTTACCTGAACTGCATTCAGTTAATGTCCCTGAATTCCAGGCTTTAACAATCATCCTATAATGTTCACCTCTATTAGATACCTCCACTATATGTTTTTAATACATATCTATTAGTAATAATAAAATTAATTCAGCTTAATCTAGTTATGATAATTTGATGATATATTTTGGGATCACTGTAGGTACCACTGAGCATGCCCAAGTCAGGATTTCAGATCAGGGACTACAGAGCATCCTTCAATTTCAAATGGCCTGCTCTGGAATCGTGGACCAGCTATTTCTTTGTGGCTCTGGAACTGTTCTATGCCAGCACCGACAAATAGTAGAAGATGTACCTTAGCCTGATAATCACATAAGCCGTGAGGGAAAGATTCATTGTGTTCTGAGATTCCTTTTTCATTGGGTGGAATCTCAAAATCAGCAGCAGACATCACATGCCCTTTTGTAGAACTGCCCTGAAGACTGATTTTTGTGTTTCTCTCCAAGAACCTCCCACTGAAGAATGGCCGAATGCCAGACGCTGAATGCCACAGGGAGAGACTCACCCTTCCCACCATCCCTACCCCCCCTTGCCAAAAACACTCTGGGAAACTCCCTCTGAAGTCATGCATATCTTTTCTGGACTGTGACCTTGCCTGTGCATGACTGTGGTCACCAGCAGCTGGGTACAACAACTGAGGGGCAGACATGTGTTCCACAAAGATGGCAGGGACAACTTTTCCTTTTAATTTGACTTAAAAAGTAGACTGCTCTGGCCAACCACAGCAGCAGGTATTTCCAAGGGGAGGCTGCATACGCTATTTGCCTACCCTTGTCCCATTTACCTGCTGCCTGGGATGAGATACCACAACTAGTCTGAACAAGCCTTCTGAGACTTACTGAACTCCTTTTTCTTGATGGTAACCTTCTTTCATGTATTTTTAAGTGGGGGAGGATGTCAAGATCATACCTACATCAAACTGGGTGAGGTAACCCAATTCAAAAGTGGCTTTTCCCTAGGTTTGGGACTTGGCAGTATGTCTCATTTCCTGCCCCAGTTTTATTGCATAAGCAGAATGATATCTGGGAGTTTTGTTTGAAAGAGAAAACCTGACTTGGCCGTGGTTGGTAGGCAAGCCTGCCATGTGCTCCTGCCTGGCTGAACCTGCCCTTCCACCACAGAGAGAGCAGTATAGTCCAACCAGTCCCATATATCATTATTGTAAGCAGTGAGCCCTCATGGTTCCTCTTTCTTTGCCAGCAGATAACCAATTTGTATTTTAGCATGTATTTGTACCTTGAGTTGAACAGGAAGATCAGGCCAACAATAACCCCTCCGACATGCCAAGCAATTAATTTCAGCAAACACTTATTATTCACTGGCTATGTCCCAGACACTAAACTAAGATGAACTATATGGAGTCCCTCACCTCAAGGAGTTCACAGATTTAATGTGTGGAATTAGATATACACACACTTAAGTATAGATTAGTAAATCAGAATATGGAGGTAAATATTCCAAATGCAACCCATAAAGTGATGAAAATATTTTTTAAATGGTTAAACACAGATGGAGAATACAGTAAGAACGTCTACCATACATCTATTTGGAAATCTAGAAGGAGCTAACAGAAGGAATAATGAAAAAGCAATATTTAAAGAGATAATAGCTGGGGCGCCTAGGTGGCTCAGTCGGTTGAGCATCCGACTTCAGCTCAGGTCATGATCTCACAGCTCATGAGTTCGAGCCCTGCATTGGGCTCTGTGCTGACAGCTCGGAACCTGGAGCCTGCTTCAGATTCTGTGTCTCCCTCTCTCTCTGCCCCTAACCCACTTGTATTCTGTCTCTGTCTCTCTCAAAAATAAATAAACATAAATTTTTTTTTTTTAATTTAAAGAGATGATAGCTAAGGATTTCCTAAACATCAGGAATTCCAAAAACTTCCAAGTAGAATAAATGAAAGGAAATCTGCAAATAATCCCATTATAATGAATCTGTGAACAACAACATGAAGAGATCATCTTAAACATCGAGAGAGAAAAGACATATTACCTATGAAAGAACAGCAATTAGAATGATGCTAGCCTCCGCACAACAATACTGGAGGCCAGAAAAGACAGAATATCTTCAAGTAGTACATAGCTGTCAACCTAGCATTTTAAGCCCTCAGAGCAATAATAAAACAATTTAAGTTGTGATAAGAATTGTAATAGTTATAAAGAAGGTGCTCTGAGGAAGCTAAGGAAGGAACAACTAATTCTGCAAAATAGTAGTGTTGAGGGGTGATGAATGGAACAAGCGGCATATAACTGGATTTGGATCCTGACATGAGTAGGATTTAGACAGCTGGAGAATGGGGATGAAGGGGAGCTACCTATAGGATCCTTTGTTCATATGAGGAAAAGGTCCTACCTGTAAGTCAATACAGCTCTACCCAAGGTGCATAGAGTGTAGGCTATAAGCAGAAGGCCAACCCTCCCTTTATTTTTCAGCCTGTTGCCCTTAACAGGGCACAATCTGCACAGAGGTGTCTTGCTGCCCTGTGGAGAGGTGCTCCAGACAGAACAGTATGAGTAAAGGCCTGGAGGCATATGTGGAAGTTCTGATATGTTCAGGTGATAGAAAATAATGGAAAGTCTCTAGTATCTGCATCCAGTAAGTATGACTTCTTCCTGGTGTTCAAGCTGGTGCACTAGATTATGTAGAACACCACCCATCTCTGCCAGCAGGAGAGATAGCAAAATTAGAAAGCTAATTCAGAGTTTCAAGGTGATGAGGCCATTCTAGAAAACAATTTTTGTGATTTCTAAGGACATTAGGGACCTATTACAACTCTGAACCTAAGGAGGTCAACTACAGTTATACAAGTTCCGCTGCTTCTCCCCATAGTCCGATGTGGCCTTGGGGTTGCTAGCTATAGCCCCCATGGGCTCTCTGTTCATTTATACTTTGCCACTCCAAACCAGGGGAAATGCAATGAGTTAGAAGCTACAAAAAATTCCTTTGTACCCTCCTTGTAAGTCCTGGATCTCTGACCACATTTGCCTAGTCATATGGGGACAGAGCATTAAAACAATATTGGAGGAGACAACTACCTTTTTCAGCTCTTCCTCACAGGTAGTGTGGAATTTCCAGTACTATGTCAATGACGAGTGCTGTCTTCCCTGCCTGCCCAAGCTCTCCCAGGAACCACGGGCTCATGGCTTATTTCCCCAGGATGGCCCATCTCTCCAACATGTCAATCACTTCCTCCCTATGTCTGTCTTCTCCCAGGCAAAGAACCTCAGTCCTTTTCTTAAGGGAATGCTCCATAATCATCTTAATATTGTCAGGATTTGGCATGGTGCCTGTACTCATGTCAATCAGAGGTCTTATCTCCCTGTCCTGTAATCACCTTCACTAGAGCCTTCACTTGGGGGTGAGGACCATTGCTTGTTGATTACTGACAAAATCCAAAGGGTCTGAGGCACTAGAGGATATATAGTAGACTCTCACTAAATTATTTCTGAAAGAATAAGTAAAGTTAGAACCATATTGCATGACTTCCAAACCACTCAACTCATCTTTGTTTGTATATGCTACAGATTCAGAAAACTAAGAGATCTAGAATCCAATACAGGTAGCCCCAACTTCCACATATGTATGTACATAGAGAGATGCACTGACCTACTCTGTGGCCATAGCATTTCCATTCTTCACTTCCCCTTATTCTTCCTTTGGGCAGCAGCAGCCTCTTATCGATCTTCAAATTGTCTCTATTTTTTCTTCATTCTTAAGGTAAATTTTCCCAAAGATGGAAATGAGAAGCAAGAGCACTGGGGAAAATATCAGTCATTCCTATGATCCCTTCCTCTACCACTGCTCTGACTCGAATCTCTGCTGCTATGCAGATCCCGTTTTTTTTAAAGTTTATTTATTTATTTTGAGAGAGAGAGAAACAGAGTGTGTACTTAGGGTAGGGGCAGAGGGAGAGAGAGAGAGAGGGAGAGAGAATATCTCAAGCAGGCTCCATGCTTCGCAGGTTTTGACCCCATGAACTCTGAGATCATCACCTGATTCGAAATCAAGAGTTGGATGCTTGGGGCGCTTGGGTGGCTCAGTCGGCTAAGCGTCCGACTTCGGCTCAGGTCATGATCTCACGGTTCGTGAGTTCAAGCCCCGCGTCGGGCTCTGTGCTGACAGCTCAGAGCCTGGAGCCTGTTTCAGATTCTGTGTCTCCCTCTCTCTCTCTGACCCTCCCCCATTCATGCTCTGTCTCTCTCTGTCTCTTTCTGTCTCAAAAGTAAAATAAACGTTAAAAAAAAAAAAACTTAAAAAAAAAAAAAAAAAAAGAGTTGGATGCTTAACTGACTGAGCCACCCAGGAATCCCCAGATCTTGTTTTATCCCAGAAAACGTAAATATCTCAGGAAAACTAACCATCTTCTACAACTCCTAGCACAGTATGAGGCACACAACTGATTTCTGAGAGACACCATGGAAGTGAAGAATGGGCTCTGCAACCAGTCATGATGAGTCTGAATCTTCACACCATTCCCTGGCTCTATGGCAGTGGGTAAGTACAAACCACTCAATGCTCTTGCCCCCCTTTCCTCTAAAATGGAGGTAGTGATGCTACCTAGTGCACGGGATCAGTGTGAAGATTAAATGAGGAAAATACATTACAAATACCTGGTATGTAGTAAATGTAAGAATTGCTTGTTATCATAATAATCATTATTTAATAAGTATGTATTGAGTTAATTACGGACAAATGCAGAATCACAGCAGTGGACGATCCTTTGCTTTTTCATATCATACAAAGCATTTACAGAGCCTTCTCTGTGCAAGCTGTCGAGGGTATAAAGACGAAGAGCACCTGAGATGATGTCACCTGGGAAGATATTCTTTTCTCACCTTTTCCCTATTATATTGGATGCTGCAAGGAGTCTCTGATAAGGTGTTAGTTAGCAGGTGTCAAAAAATCTTTTTTAAGCAAGTCCCTTAATCCTTTTGGGTCTGTTTCCTGCACTTCAAAGCCAGATGATTGGGCTAGTTGATCTTTAAGGCTCCTTTTAGCTCTAACAGTGTAGGATTTTATAATCATGGGGGATTTGGCTGTTTGTAAAAGCTCTCACTTCCGTTTCGGCAGATTTTCCTCCCATTCTCATGGACTAGGAAAGCCCACAGAGGACTCATTTTTGAGGTCACAAAAAAGGAAGCGCCCAAACCCCTCAACCCAGACCCGATCATTGTCTTTGATGACAACAGGGCAAAAGGCGGAGAGTTCTGTGCAGGCCTAGGAACCTGGGACATGACTCTCCATAAGGCAGGTGGGCCCGAGGGCTCTGTGGGGGGGCCCAGCTACAACCCTCATACAAAGCAGGCTGGCTGTGGATACACATAGATCAGATCAGGAGCAAAGAGAGTCTTTCAGGCTGAGAGCTATAGAAGGAACTGCCCAATCTCTCACTGTTTTAGATGATAGTCCAGCTTCTCCTGGCAGGAACCAAGCCTATGCAGAGAGTCACTGAGGCTTGATGGTCAACTGAATGGGCACAGACCCTCACTTTCTTCCTGGGTCCATTAAAGAGAATAATAAACAGTCAATCAAAGTTAGGCCATCTCCAGGCTTCTGAAGCATTTCAATGATCACTATATTATCTCTGAAGTTTTCAAGCACAGTGCTTCAGAGACATCTCTGAGGAGCTGCTTCATCTCAGGCTGGAGGGGAATGGACCAGGATGTGAGTTCCCTAGAAACTGACATTAACAACTGAGAGGACTCACACATGGAGATGTCTCCACACCCCAGCAGTTCTAAGGGGGCTTGCTAAAGCAATTTAGAAAACGTTTTAGAAATCTGGAGAACGAAACTCTAAGGGAGAATAGGGCTCAGTGACCTTTGCCAGGGCCAAAAGAAGAGCTGGCTCTCATCCTCCCTGTGCCATCACCACCTGAAGGAGAAAGGGCCTTCAAGTACTTAACAACAATGGACTATGAGTCCAAATTCCCTTGCCCTCCCCCATTCTCCATCAGCCCCACAAATGTGGGCTGGCAGCTTTCGAAATAACTGACTGCATATATTGCTAACAATGGAATTGTAATAGATTGTCCAGGGAAAATGGGAGAGGAAAAACTGAGCTGAGGCATAATCCCAAATTCATATCATGGCAACCCTGTACAACAAACAACTCTTGCTGTGTCAACATGGGAGTGTGCCTCTTCCCTCCCCAGTCTCACGCAGTCCTCAAGAGGACCCTCAAGAGGGTCTGATGGCCACAAAATTATCATTAAGTCCCTTGATGGTGGGACCAGCACTGACCAGATAAAAACTCACAGCTTGAAGGGAATAATACATTTCCCCCCCTCTACCTCAAACATTCACACACAAAGTTTTCTTCATGAAAGCAATCAGCCTTGCTATTCTCTGCTAGTGCGAGGTAAGCCAGTCTCTAGCATTCTGGAAAATGCTGGAAAAAAAAATACTTCCCTGTTTATTTTCTAAGGGGGGACTGCATCAAAGAAACTTGGGCAGAGAGAGCTTTTGCACGGTTTCCCATGAAAGATGAGGACAGAGATTACATCAAGACAGTCTTTTTGGAGAGAAGGGTGAGGCATGAAGTCCATATAGGCAAACCAACTACTGGTATAAGTCCTTTGAAGCCTCAGTCTTATCAGGTCCAGAAGGGCCACATATGCAGTACAAGCTGGTGAAGGTGCAGCCTTAGGTTTCACGCAACGCAGGTTTTTTTGCTCGTATGCATTTGGAGGCAAGAGTCTGCATAGTTTTTGGCAGCCACAAACCTTGCCATATGCTAAGAGAGTGAGGGTTGAGTTACATGCTGCCTAATCCTTTGGTGTTTCACAGCTGAGTCACATCCATTTTGACACTCAGAGGATATAAATAGAAAGATCTGGGGAGAAGAAATAAAAAATCTATATCGTGGACTCTTCCAAATTCTTCTTGCTTGTACGTGCCATTTTCCCTAGCAGGCGTGGCTGTGATGAAACGAAGTCAGAAGAAGAGCCTTTGCTCAAACTTTTGAGTATCTTTGACACATTAGATTGGGGAGTTCAGTTGAAAGAGAGAGAACAAGCATGGTTTCTTTCTCAGAACTAGGATCAGAATGTGGGTCTCCTAGGCCAGGGGTGGGGAGAGGGGAAAAAGCTTATGGGCAATGGGCATCAGCTTCAAGTCCTATGGAGCTAATCCCATTCTAGTGCCTTCATGACCTCATTAGTATGCAGAAGCCAGAGTCACACAGAGATTCCTGCACCAGGAATCCTACCTCAGAAAGCATCAAGGCACAAGGCCAGATACTGCTTATTCTTCTATTTTGTACTCCGTGGCTTCCTGACAAAATAATGCATTACTTTGTGGGCTTTCTTGCTCTTCTTCAGAGGTGAAACATAACGTTTTGCCATGTTTTATACCAAAATGATTACACTAGAGAAGCCTGGCATAGAGTTACCCTGAAGGAGGCTGCCCCAGAGGAGGGAGAATTGACTGGCAATGCTTAGTTACAAACCACAGAAATTAGGTGACTTGGGACAATCAATATGTCAAATGTGTCAACAAATATTTCTTAAGCTGTCACTAGAATAGTATAAGTTTAAAAGGCATAGCTCCTGCCCCCAGGAGCTTATAATATTTTGGGGGCGGGAGGAGGAAGGGATAAATATTTAACAACTTAAAGGCAGAAAAACTTGAGGCAAGCCAGGCTGGTGCTCTCTAGGAGTTTGCCTGAGTGAAATCACAGAAAACACTCACGGGGCCGTTTAGTCTTATGTGTAAGTTTCAAGATTAGTCTCCTTTCTGGATGTCTAATTAATTAGCACTATACTTGGCAATTACTGAAATTGTATTTCTCAAGGTGTGGAAACCCCTGATAGGCCTTAGAAAAAAGATGGACGGGAGCACGTGCGAGTGTATATATGTCAGAGAGAGCGAGCACAAGACAGAATGAGGGAGGGAAGAGACAGGAAAGGAGGGAAAAGGAGAGAAAGGGAAGATTAGGGAGGGAAAGAAAGGACAAGAGAGAGTAAAGGAGGGGAGGAAGACAATGAGGGAAGAAGGGATAACCAACTTAGTTCAAACCCCTCACCCCAAACCACTAAGCACTTTATACCAATATCAGAATTATTATAGTCACTACCATCCATGAATGCTTTTAAGTCATCTAAAAGTACAAAAAGTAATGTGCTTTACAGAACAAGCTCAATTAAAAGGATTCTTGCACCTGGACCTGAGGGACTCCTCATGGGCTGAGTGCTACAGGGAGTTCTGAGCACGTAAGCAGACAGGGGACAGCAAGCCTGCCTCAGGGTAGGGCCTTGAGAATCCTCACTTTTCAGGTGCTCAGAAGGAGAACAGACAATGTTTCTATATTCATCGGACTGGACAGAGATAGGAAAGATTAATTATGTCATTAAATAGTATATAATTACCAGGCACATTTAATGCACTGTATATTTATGGCAATTTTCTAAAGCAATTTTACATTATTATATTATTCCCACAACTAAAATTTTTTTAATGTTTATTTATTTTTGAGATAGAGAGAGACAGAGAGCACAACAGGGGAAGGGGCAGAGAGAGAGGGAGACTAAGGATCCAAAGCAGGTTCCACGCTGACAGCACAGAGCCCAATGAGGGGCTTGAACTCGCGAACCATGAGATCATGACCTGAGCTGAAGTTAGATGCTTAACCGACTGAGCCACCCAAGCGCCCTCCACAACTAAGATTTTTTATGTTTTTCTGAAATACAATAGTTCTACAAGGAGCTCCATATACCTTCTTTAACTTAATTCCAACACCAATATAGGAGAAGGACAGATTCTATCAAAGCTCTAAGTGTACTGGATTACATTTAGACATTCATATTCTCTTGCTTGCTCTCTCTAGCATGCTTGCTCTCATCCCCTCCCCCCAACCTCTCTCTCTCTAAATCTCTCATAGTATTGTGACACAGGGAGTAAAACTGGATCAAAGTCTCCAGGTGAAGATCACAGAATGGGGTATTTCAGTTCAACTCCCTTCCTTAAGTAAATAAATAAAAATTTAAAAGAATGGAACATAGAAACATAAACTCAGCCATCTCTGATGAAACTAGGAGATTGAAGATAGCCACAACTCCAAACCTCAGGCTCTGAGGCATAGATGCCATGAAAGTGAAACTGGGACTCAGGAGAGACAGAAGGATGGACATACAGATCCCTGACAGGACACAGAGATCTCCAGAAAGATGAACTTCTGGAGTGGCCCGGTGATCTCTTCACTGAAGTGTCAGGAGCTAAGCACTTGGGCAGGACCAGAAGTCCCCCTGAGTCTTATTCCAGGCTGTGGAGCATAAGGCAAGGCCAGACTGGGATTGAGTACACAACATATCTGCAGGAGGCATAGTAGTGACTCCAAGCCTGCTGGTAAACATGGTTCTGAACCAAAGAGAATTCTGCCTCCAGGGGACACTTTACCAGTGTCTTAACATTTTAGTTGTCACACCTGGAAGTTAGGGGTGTGGTACGGCATCTAATGGGTAGAAGTAAAAGATGCCACTAAACATGAAAAATGTACAGGACCTCACTCACAACAAAGGATTATCCAACCCAAAATGTTAATAGGAGAAGAGCTGAGAAGCCCTGTGCTAAATCATCAGATTAGAGGATTCTGGGAACCATCTGTACCTCCTGCTTGCCTGGAAAGGGAGAATTTGGATCCCTGAGCAGAGGAGACTTGCTTCATGGGGATGTTCTCAGGACTCAATGCATTTAATCGGGATGTCTTTTGAAACAACATATTTAACTGAAGTCGTTGCTACTCCACCTCACTCCCTACCACCATAACATAATAGGTCTTCAATAAATGACTGGCTTGGTTAGGAAAGCGTCCGTTCAAAATTAAGCAATAATCAAAAGGAAATCTACATGCAGAAAAGTTGAAAGCTATTGGCTTAGAGCATGAGGTTTAGAATTTAAAAGACCTGGGATCAAATACTTAAAAAGTCTTCCTAGCCTCCAGTTGAGAAAATAACTGGCTTTTAGTCTAAGGTTTAGCCTAATGAGAGGCAATCCTCATGGGTTGGCCAAAAAACCAACCAACCAACCAACCAAACAAACAGAACATAAGTATTTAGGAAGGACAACCCTTTAAAGAGGTCCTGGCTCTGGTGAGGCTGGCTTAATCTGCAGTTTCTCAGGTAGAGTCTCCTCCTCCAGCCCAGGAATCTGAGGGGACCATCTCCCCAACTCTGAAGACAACAGAGCAGGGCAGAACTCTGAAGCTGCCTTTACTGCTGTGTTTTTCTGTTCTGGAATGCTTGAGATCAACTCTGTGGTTCAAGAGTGTCCCTTTTAAATGGCCCCAAAGAACTTTCCAGTAAACTTGAGTCATCAAAATGCAGTCCAAATATGTGTGGAGGTCTGCCTGATGCCCAGCTCAAAAGGCTGTAAGAGCCAATTCAGGTGAATCCAGTCATAAGCTCACTGAAGGAAAAGAAGGGATTGTTTTTTCATTCGAGTCACCACCAAAAACCAAACCTCTCCCATAGTGCCTCAACTTCAGGCACATTCCGTGTTCTTTGCCATGGCTTTCGAGCTTCAATTACACACAGGAAAAATCACCAAATTTTAGGTAAGAGTTAACAAAGAAAAACCCAAATTCTCATGCACAGTCTACATACTGAGAATACTAATCATTTTTAGAAAACATTTATTAGATACCTACTATATGTCAAGCACAAACCTGATGATCAGACCTATGTCTGTCAGATTTTGAAGTTCTAAAATATGGCATTCTACTGTCTGGGGTTGAGTCCTGGTCATATCACTTGTTCTCTGACCTAGACTAAGTTACTTAACCTTTCTGGGCCTTAGTTTCCACACTTGGAGAATAGGACTAGTTAATTCCTATCTTATTGAGTTATTGTGCTTGATATATTACAAAATTGACTTATGTTGGCAACTCACTGTTTCTTTATTTTACTTTTTTCATTGTGGTAAAATATACACATCATAAAATTTACCACAGTAACCATTTTTAAATGTACAGTTCAGTGGCACTAAGTAAATTCACACTGTTGCACAACTCATCACCACCAGTACTTCCAGAACTCTTTTCATCTTTCCAAAGTGAAACCGTACCAATTAAACAGTAACTCCTCATTCTCTCCTCCCCCACCCCCCCACCAAGCCCCTGACAACCACTCTAGGTACTACATATAAGTGAAATTATACAGTATTTGTCCTATTTTGTCTGGCTTTTTTTTTTTTAAACAAATACAATCTATCTCTTTAGCTGTATAACCTATAGACATTCTTTGACACCATTCTGCCTCTACAAAGCGTCTTCAGCCAAATCTTGGTTCTCCAGGACTTTCTAAGAATGGCCTACTTCATTCACAACTCTTCCATGAGAAAAGTGCTAAAAATGCAGGGAAGATTCAGATCTCCATCATGGGAAATCTGATCCAACTGAATGGTCTAACACACCACTCTGATTTTTGAGTAAGGATCATAATCCACTGTTCAAGCTTTACCTAACCAAATTAGAGCAAAATCCAGGCCATCTAAATCCTTGGATAAACAACTGTTTTTAGGTAAGTCTTCTGGATCATTGAAGATTTAGATGCATAGGCATCAAAACTTTCATTTTAAACATTTGAAAAGGAAATCTTCCTCAAATGAATTATACATTTCTCTGTATTTTTTTAACAGAGTATATTCAACAGTTTAAGCTTTACTTCATGACTCAGGATCATGACAACTAATATCAATTATCATATATGCTGCAATACAATGATGGCCTTAGGATCTACTGAAGTATGCTGAATCTTAATCTACATACTAAATAGCCCCAGAGCACTATTTTTTTTTTATCTCTTGTTTATGTTAATTAATAGGAGTTTTTTCCCTACTTAATTCCTTGTTATAACATCTCTAACTCGGTCTTCCCTCAAACATTACAGTCATTGTCAAGGGTAGATTCAAACTTTTAGAGGCCTGAAGACCATACCATTGAGCAGAGGGGGAGGAAAGAGCTCTTTAAGAATACAAAATGACAAACACAAAATTAGATCCCAAGTTGGGAGAGTGGGAGTATTCCTGGAAGAAACCCCTACCCTCGATCAGCTACCAATGATTTAACGATACACAGAAGTGACTGAAAAACATACAAATATATCCTGATAAACCCTAATTCACCTCAGTTACCTGGAGCTCAAAAATGCCTGCCTCTACTACAGTGCCATGTGACAGGAGGTGAAGCGTGTTAGAGGGCAAGTCAGAGTGGCCACAGGCAGTCCCACCCAATTATGGCTTAAATATCTCAACTTTGCAAATTTTAAAAAACGTTATGATCTAGCCAACACATCACTGGGCTGTTTACTATGTTTCTGCCCCTGTAGTGATCAGATGCACGATTACTCTCTCCTCACCTGTTATGAGCTGGAAAACCAGACAGAGCTTGAACCAGAGAGAAAACTTAATAGAGCTATGCATGAAGTAAGAATGAATAGGCTCTTAATCAAGATGAAGGGCATCTTCTTGAAGTAAAGTATAAGGACTTCTGTGCAGAGAATTTGAGATACGAGCATAAAATATCTCTGGTTTATGTCTTATTTCTAGCTGTGTTTCACCAGGTGAGGGAAAACCAGCTTATCCCTGTAAGGGTCATTTTTTTCACATATTCTCTTAATATGAATAATTTTTAGTATGATTTGGGTTCAAGTAAACATAATTGTATGTGGTTGGTACTCTTTTTAGTAGTATAAATTCAAGACTTGGCCTCTTAAGGTTTTTAATAAAAGGCAAAAATGGTTATTTGGTCGCCTTTTGTTCCTCTTTAACCAACTATTTCTTTTTAATTTATTTTGTGGTTTTTTTGTTTGTTTGTTTAAATTTTTTTTCAACGTTTATTTATTTTTTGGGACAGAGAGACAGAGCATGAACGGGGAAGGGGCAGAGAGAGAGGGAGACACAGAATCGGAAAAGGGCTCCAGGCTCTGAGCCATCAGTCCAGAGCCTGACGCGGGGCTCGAACTCCCGGACCGCGAGATCATGACCTGGCTGAAGTCGGACGCTTAACCGACTGCGCCACCCAGGTGCCCCTAATTTATTTTGAAATAAGTTTAGGCTTACAGAAAAGTTGCAAAAGTAGTTCAGAGTTCCCGGATGTCCTTCAGCCAGTCTCCCTGACATTCACATCTTACACAATCATACTACAATGATCAAACAGAAAATTAATATTCACATACTACTACTAAATATTCAGACAAGTGGGAAAACTGGAAAAATTCAAATCATATCTGCCTCAGGATCTAATCCACAATTCCATATGTGTTGCCTTAAGTTGTCACATCTAAATCTCCTCTAACATATGACACTTACTTAGCCTTTCTTGTCTTCTATCATCTGGACACTATTGAAGTGTACCGGCCAGTTATTTTGTGGAATATCCTCAATTTTGGTTCATCTGATGATTCCTCATAATTACACTTTTTTTTTTTTTTTTGCAGAAAATCCTAGAGGTTATGTTATGCCCTTCTCAGTGAACCACATCAAGGGGTACACAATATCCCTATGTCATTACTGGTGGCAACTTTGGTGATTTGGTTATGATGGTAGCTGACAGATTTTTCTACCATAAAGACACTATTTTTCCCTTGGGAATCTTTAAGAGTAAAAACTTTGAGACTATGCCAATAATCTTTATTTCTTCATGGAATTCTTAATCCCTCTTTCTCCCCATAAAAAACATTTACCAACTTTGTGTACAATATTTGTATACAGTTATTTTTGTCTTCAGTGTTATAGTACATACTCAAAGTTTTCCAAAGTTACTTAGGTTAGTTCTTTTCTTACTGATGTGCTCTATCTTGGTTGGGTTTAATTAATTATTGCAAGAGAGGGATATGTGAGGCATTGCCATAGTTCTAAAAGCCAGAGCTGTACAGGAAGGTGTACTCGTAGAAGTGCTGCTCACCCTTTGTCCTTACTACTCTGACCTCATTCCCTATTCTTTGGACCCTGTTTTCACCCACCTCCTGTACGTAACCAATCTCATTCCCTTCTGATTTATTCTTTTTGTATTACTTATATTGAACTGAACAGATGCATATATTTGCTTTTAATATCCTATGTTTCCTTACATGAAGAGTATTCTTGC
Organism: Herpailurus yagouaroundi; assembly: GCF_014898765.1. Taxonomy (NCBI): domain Eukaryota; kingdom Metazoa; phylum Chordata; class Mammalia; order Carnivora; family Felidae; genus Herpailurus; species Herpailurus yagouaroundi. Next base: position 28,181,943 of record NW_024412396.1, on the reverse strand, counting down.
ACTTTGCTTTTTTCACTTAATGTATCCTGCAATCACTCCTTATTATTTCATAAAGATTTTCTTTATTCCTTTTTAGAGATACATAGTACTCCACGTATAGACAAATCATTGTTTGTTCAATCATTCTTCTATGTATGGGCATTGAGATTATTGCTAATATTGTTCAATTACAAATGATACTTCAGTGAACAACCTTGTACACATGCTTTCCATATTATTGGAGATATGTTTGAGGTTAGATTTCTAAACGCAGAATTACTGGGTCAAATGGTAGGTAAATATGCTATTTTAAAAGGTATTGCCAGGGGCAGCTGAGTAGCTCAGTTGGTAAAGCACCCAACTCTTGCTTTTGGCTCAAGTCACGATCTCATAGTTTGTGAGATCAAGCCCAGCGGTGTCTGGCTCTGGGCTGACAGAAGGGAGTCTGCTTGGGATTCTCTCTTTCCCTCTCTCTCTCTCTCTCTCTGCCCCTCCCCCCCCCACCACATGCTCACTTGCTCTCTCTCACTCTCTCTCTCTCTCAAAAGAAATAAACTTAAAAAAATAAAAATATATTGCCAAATTTCACTCCGGAAAGGTTGTACCAGTTAGATTTCCTATCAGCAATGTATGTGAATGCCTATTCTCCCCCCACACACAAACCTTTACCAACAGAATATGTTGTCAGATTTATTAATTTTAGCTAATCCAACAGGCAAGAAATTGTATCTGTTTTGTTTTCCTTGTATTAATTATGAGTAAGTATGAACATTTTTCAACATGTTTAAAAGGCCATTTCTCTATATTTTGTGTGAGAACTATCTGTTCGTCAGTGCAAAAGCCAACAGCAGAAATGGCTGTGAGACTTTTATATCTGGCTTCAGGGATGGGCCCTGCCCTTGAGGTTAAGCACCAGACATAAAGACCTTTGACTTGCCTCCTTTCTCAGCACTATTCATACCCAGCACACTGGGCAGACTCCAGTTCCTCCTAGCGACTATCTGAGTCCTTCATCCTGTAGTTTGGCTGGTGTCCTAACCAGGCTCAGTGATCTGAGTATTCAAGGCTATGGTTATTTTTAGGTTTCCCATGTCAATAAAAACTGTTTTTGTAAATGCTTAAGAGCAAGCCCTGTATTTGGTGTAGAAATCATGAAGTTAACAATTAACATGAGTCCTGGGGTCTTTCAGTTTGAGTTCCAGGCTTTAGTACTCATGTTTCGTACTGGGAAGTCATTGAACTCATCATTCACAAAGGTCAAAGCAGGGGAATCACCTCATGACTAACAATTTTGTGTTCCAGATCACTGTGAATTCCTCTACCTTTCTGTTTGTAACAGGAAAATGGAATTTTCCCAAATTTCATCTGTATTAATCACATTTAACAGCTCTTTGGAGGGAAAAAAATCAACCTTATAAACCACAAGTCTTCTTTAACTCCCTGGAGATCCACACTTGAGGTATTATGTGTGTGTGTGTGATCAGGCCGGAAAGGGAGCTGGGTTTCATCCACCTAGGACCACATCTTCACCAAAGGCAGCATTTCTGCCATTCTCTGCCTTTCCAATACTGTATCATTAAAAACTGGATCAATTTGAATAAAAGCGTCATTACTGTATCTTAATTTCAATATTTTCTGCTACATCTTGTCTTCTTTTGATTGTCCAAATCAAAAGAGTTGTGTTGTTTTAATTTAGCGCCATTATCAAATTAAACAAGGAAATATCTTACTTGGTGATAGCCTTCCTCCAGGAATGGAAGGGAAGTAATGAAGTACAAGTCTTATTCCGATCACATAGTTCAAAGGCACCCTTACAAAATGGGTGCATTTAAAAGGGGTGCTTCCTCTGCATATAAGTAATCTCACCAAGAACTCCACATGGACACCTAAAAACCATTCTACTTGCAATTTGATCTCTATTTGTTAGTTAGATGAGATTAAGAAAAACTAAGCCATCCTCAGGGTCCCATTTACCCTACACTGCTCATAATTCTATCCCCAATTTGGAAAAAGTACATAAGAGGAGAAATAACTAACAGCGTCCATCACTGACATCAGGTGAAATTCAAAGTCTTGCTTGTATTACTGCTACATTTCTGTGTATGTAAATCTATGATGCTTCAGTTTAGGACCATGAACTATAAACTCAAGTTTGCTTTTCACTACGATCTTGGTTAAGAAGAAGAGGCTATGAATACAGGTTTTAATCATCCTAAAGACCCCTGGCATGTGTGATGGTTTCTCTGACTTTGATGTAAAAGAAAGTTTCAAGTTTTTCACTTTCTGTACCAGGTGGTATTACCAGTAACTTTTTCACAGCCCTTTAAGGAAAGAAAGAATGAGTTGGAAGCATATTGATTTGAATGTTTCATAGAAACCTTCTCTGAGAGCCCCTGGCATACCAAAATTGCTCAATGTTGAGTGAAATAGGGAGTCTGTTTTGGAAGGATTTCCAGTTTGAGTGACCATTTTCCTATTGGTAAACACTGAAATTCCCTTTATCTGAGTCAATGGCTTAACCATTAATAAGAAAAACACAGGCTTGTTCTCTAATTCTGCAGTTCCCTTATTGAACTTGGCCACTCACAGGTATGATGGCTTAATGCCCACTAAGCCATTCCAACACCATTCTGGGTTAGATGTGGAAAACAATGACCTCAATTGTGTGTGTGTGTGTGTGTGTGTGTGTGTGTGTCTCTCTCTCTCTCTCCCCACACACACACACACACACACACACACACACACACACACACACACACCAGCATGTACATATCCTCCAACACACACATACGAGCTGTTTTCTGCATACACACATACTGTATACATGAATAGCAATGTCCTTACTAGAGTAATAAAAGTCCCTTTCAGCTCTTCTCTCTTTAGCGGTTCCCATTTCAGAGCCACACCACAGATTCTTTGTGTCCTAAGTTCACAGGAAGCATCCCAAGCATTCTTGCAAGTCCTGTGGCTTGGCTTATGCAGCTGGGAATAAAAGGTCCCTTGAATACAGATGGCAATGTTGCCTTCTAGCAGCTGCCACCCAAGGGTAGTAAACACCATGCAGTTCATGTTTTGTACTGCTACAGTTTGTGCCAAGGGAAAGATGAAAGAAATGTTCTTACTGGGGACTCCTCTTGGTCTGATTTATGAGAGGAAGGAACTGTTCTTTTGATGATTCCCTGTGGCATGCAAAAAGCTTGACTTTGATTTTAACTACCAGAATATGTGAGCTTCTATACAAGGTTGTGTCTGAACTTTAAAAGTAAAGGAATTGGGAAATGATTCCAATTGACATGGAGACACCACTTTTCAGGTTTCAAAACTGACACACAACTATCACGTGTACAGTTAGCAGCAATGGGTTAGATCCTCTTCTATTAATGGAGGCCAGAAAAGAATACTTTGGGAAAGGTCACCAAGGCTTAACTGGAGATGGAGGAAGTGAGTGACTATATTTACAGTCCTAGAATGGAGCATATTTCAGCTTTCCACACAAAGAATGCTTTCTTTCAGCTTTTAACATGTCACTAAGGCGAGGTGGAGAGGCTCTGAGGACTCACAGAGGGATTTGTTGCCAAATTGTAAATCCAAACTTACATGTCATGAATTTCATTACCGTATCCTTCATTCCACCAGGACAGCCTATGGCATGGAAAGTCTTTGGCCTGGCATAATCACAGTGAACACAAAGCATCTACACAATGTGATGGAATGAAAGAATGGATACTGAGCTTTATTTTCTTTTTTGTTCTTTCCTCTTGAACTTTGTGCATGCAAAACAAGCATGCATACTCAGGAAGCTAAGTGCCTGAAGAAGTTACTACTGATGTAAGCACAAAGCTTTTCAAAACCCCGGGGTGGTGGTTATAAATCTAGACTGAGTCAGTGGTGATCAAGAGCAGATTGATGGGCTGTGTGTTTTTCTGTGAAAATAATATCTCCCTATTGATAGTTATTATTCCACACACCATTACACCGACTGCCACAAAACCCCACAAGTGAAAGGGACTTAGAGACAATGTAGTCTAACTTCCTCATTTTACAAACATCAAAAATAAGACTGGGAAAAGATATATGACTCACCCAAGGTCATAAGAGCTAGTCATGTCAAAGCTGGGAATAAAGTCAAGGTTTTCTGATTCATATTCCAGGGTTTGGTCTCTTTAAAAGTCCATGACACTTTATTGAATATTATGGATTATCTCCCCCAAATGCAGGAGATGTCTTTTTGCCACATAAAAGTAGTTTACTTAGGTGGAAAATGAAGCAAATGTTGTGTAATGTGTGAATAGGGGCTAGGGGAAAAATAATATTTGTAGCTACCCAGGTGGAATGATTTCTAAATGGCTAGCCTGCACATTAGAATCACCTGGAGGGGAGTTCTGGCTATCCAGTGTGCTGTGACAAACTATCACAAAACTTAGTAGCTGAAAACAACAGTCATTTTCTTAGATTTCACAATTTTGAGGGACAGGAATTTGAGTAAGACTCAATCAGGTGATTCTTCTGCTCCATGTGGCATGAACTGGGATTACTTGGTGGTATTTAGCTGGCAGCTGGACTGACGGTTTGGAGGATGAAAAATGGCCTCACTCACTTCTTTCATTCACTGGTGGAAACATACGGGAGTCCAGGCTCAGCCAATCTTTCTTCCCGTGCAGTCACAGGGAATCTCTACCTAATTTTCTTATATGGCAGACTTCTTACATGGTAGCTCAGGGTTCAAGAACTGACAGAAAGTGCCACTGCCTTATAAACAACTCAGCCCAGAACTGGCCCAATATTGTTTCTGTCATTTCTATTGGTCAAAGTAGTCATAGACAACCCAGACCCAAAGGGAGGGGAAACAGATTCCATCTCTCAGTGGGAGGGGTATCAAAGGCTTTGTGGCCATCTTTAATCTACCACAGTCCATCCCCTAACCACTAATTATTTCTATTCTTCCCACATACAAAATCCACTCTCTTCCTCCCCTGACCTTCAAGAGCCTCATCTCATTATAGCAAAAGGTTTAGATTGGAGATCCAGAATTTCGTCTTCTAAATCATGTCTAAGGAACAGTAGGGTATGATATCTTCATAAGGTATGATTATGAAGTATGATTCTCTCAATCTGAAGACCTGTCAGCCAAAAAGCCAAGTTTTCTGTCCCATATTCCCACCTTAAAATGATCACACTGAAACAGAAAATCACAGGAGACATTCAAGTTCAGAAGTGGAGAAGGGAACAACAGGATTCACAGAGAAGTAACTTGTCCATAATAAGTCTGAAATACAATTGGTCACACATCACTAATTCCTTGATTAGGGTCCTGATTTAATTGGGTCTGGAGCGGAGCATGCACACTGGTATTTTTTTATTGGCTCCGCAGGTGATTCTAATGGGTACACAGAGGTGAAAACATGTTCCAGCAGTTGCCGGAAAGACAGGACTTGAGCTCAGAAGAAAGGATCACCTGCATGGAGGCAATGGGAGAAGCAGTGCATGAGGTGGGGAGTGCCCCAGAGAGGGATAGAAGATTCAGAAGCACATAAGATATTGAAACCAGACACAGAGCCCTGGGGTGTGCAGGGTCAGTCCTGGGAGCCCTTGGCAGGGGGTCACAAGTCCAGCCTACGAATTGAGGAGCAGAATCAAGGTAACAAAGGATAGAGAGCTGATAACAGAGAAGTTCACGTGGGGATTCCAAGGGCGAAGATAATCAGAGAGGGTGCGAGGCCAGGGCAGAGAATGAGATCAAGCAGCAGTATCCAGTCCAATCCAAACCATCAATTGCACAAGAGCACCAGCAGCACTGCTTGGCACCAGCAAGAGCAAAGGATGGAGCCACAGGAAATAAAAGGAGGAAGAGGCTGGGGCCAGATGCTGCCCAGGATAAGGCAGACACAGACGGCTCTGGTGGTGAAGAACATGAACTGGAATTCCCTATTTCAGCTGTTTTGTATGAAAGTGAGTCCTGCCCAACTCAAAATGCATGATGTGTTCACAGAATATGCTGACCTTTTGTTCTCCCAGGAGTGAGTAGAGCAGGGATAGAGAAGGGAGTTGTTCTGGAGAAATCTACAACTAAATTAATGGCTCAGAAAGGCTAGGAGTGTGATGACAGCTGCTTTTTCTCACACTTTTCTTTCCCGTTCTTGGAGATACTTTCTTTTCCCATAAGCTTTGCTGATTGTTGCTAAAGAACAACACAACACATGCAAACTTTTAAATCTGTACAAAAGAGAAACAGAAATTCCTCTTTAGAACAGTGCTTTAGACCACAACAAAGCCATGAGGAGGAGTTTAACAGCATGACACCTGCTGCACTGCCTGCAACTAAGGTGTACCCAAAGCCATGTATCCCTAAAAGAGAGGCCATTTTCTGGAACATATTTGGGAAGCCACAGAAGGTTAACAAAAATGGCTGCCTCTGCCTTTCAACTGAAGCATCCTGGCTGATGCACAGCCTGTGATTTCCATACAATGCAGATCAAGGATCTGAACTTAAATGGGATTGCGACGTTTTCTACTTTCACTGTGCTCTTGGAAATTCTTATAAAATGTAGACAAAACAATTTCACGAAGTGCTTAGCTTGTTTATATCCACATGTGGACTTGGGAGGTTCATCTCAGTAGGTAAAATATCTTAAAATTACAACACCCCGGGGCACCTGGGTGGCTCAGTAGGTTAAGCATCCACCTTGATTTTGGCTCAGGTCATGATCTCATGGTTGTGAGATCGAGCCCTGCATGTGGCTACATACCAGGCAAGGAGTCTGCTTAAGAAGTCTCTCTCTCCCCATTCCTTTCCCCCTTCCCCACACGCGCGCACACACACACACTCTCTCTTTCTCTCTCTAAAAAAAATTATAACACCCTATTTTAAGCTGAAAACAACTTAGATTTGAATTCAATAAAATTCCTGAACTTTGCATTTTACTTCTCCTCCCCCTCATATTTTAGGTTATTGCTGTCACAACCTACATATTTTTAACAGTGTAACTTAGATTATTATAGTTATGGCTATTTTCACTACATTCGTGAATATAAGTGAATTATTCCCCATATTACCATATTACACAATATAACTTTGGCATATTTTCCCTTACCAGTGAGTATTTATGATGGTAATCTGTAGCGGCCTGGGGGAGGGGCAATGTGGACAGCTGCTCCTCTTAACCTTTCTAAGGTCTTGGTCTACGTGGTACATGGGGGTGCTTTAGCTTCACCTTCATGTTCTAGGATGCTCTCAGTGGTACTTTGTTCATGAATAGTTATTAGTTGTTGTTTCTGTGAGGGAGAGTGAAGTCAGGAACTACCTATGTCACCATCTTGGTGACTTCCTTCTCTCAGTACAGATCCATTCACCCTATGAAGCAAAAATGTTCTATTTCCACATTTCTTCTGAAGTCTATTGTTCTTTCCCATCCCAGAGGATGAGAAAGAATGCAGCAGTCTTTCTCTTCAACACCTCATCAAGGCTTATTTACCTTATTAATAGAATCAAGCACTGTGCAGCTTCATCTATGACTAATCTATCTCATCACGCCTAATCAATGACTACCCAATTTTTTAACTGTCTAGACAACATGGCATAGAATTCACTGGCATAAAAAACTGTTAAAAGATAACCTGAGGCATAGCAAAACATTTTAAGAGTTTATGCAAGCAAAAATTGATTCCAATGGGGCAGCACCAAACCAAAAGGGGTTAGGAGAGCTCCATCAAAGCAGCTCAGCAGGAACTTTTATAGAGAAAAGGCAGAAGAAAAGTATGGAAATTATTGACTGGCTATATCTTGAAGCCTAGTTGGTTGTGATTAACTGTCCTTAGGTTTTAATTCCATAACCTTGAGGCATTTACAGGCTGAGGTTCTGGTTTGCTTATGTAGGCCACCGGGCATTAGAGCCACATCTAATTGAACAATACATGATGTTTAATTAATTCAGCAATACATAATGCTTGAATGTAATACTCTTTCACTCACGCATTACTTCAAATAAACAAGATCTTTCTCTAACTAGGCTGGAAGCATTTTATACTCAAGGGTTATGCATTTTACTTTTTAAATTTTCCTATATTGAGCCCCAGGAGAGTGCTAGATCATTTTTAACACAGAGAAACCGGCCACTTCTCCAGACGTAAGTCACCTTATTAGTAAACCTTTAAGAAGTGGCTAATAAGAACAAAAATGGAGGACAAAGAAATTAAATAGGGGAAATTGGTGAAGCAGGCACCTCCCCTGCCCCCATTGCTGATATAAAAGAAAAAAAGAGTATGTCCAGAATCATCCCCCGGTTCAGTGCGATGGTGGTGACAAACTATAGAAGCCTCAAAAAAAAAAAAAAAAAAAAAAAAAAAAAAGGCCTGGGAGGCAGCAGAATAAGTTCTTGTCCAGAAGATTCTGGAACAGATGAGTTTAACAATCTGGGAGGGGTGTCCACTAAGGGGTGAGGAAGAGAAGATGGAAAGTTTCTCTGAAGTGAAAGGAGGGTCAGCCATCATAGGAGCTCAGTTCCAGCTCCAGGACAAAGGCTTAAGGTCCTGGTAACTAGTTAAAGGGGCCTAGTCTCGAGGTCCACATGCAAGAAGAGCTGCAGCCGAAGCAAGAAGTAGCCCGCTCCCTGGCAGATGGACTTTTCTGGCCAGGAGGGCTGCAAGGTATGGTTCCTTAACACCACAATAGCATGGAGTGCCCAGATAAGGAAATAGCCACTGAGACTCCACAGTGAGATATGAAGGTTGTACACTTGTAAAGACGTGGGGGAGAAGGCAACTCCTGGAAAGGACTGGTTTGTCTTGATCTTATCAAGCGCCCCTATCCTGAAACTCGTGTGATGGACCAGGTCAGAATAAGCTAAACTCCAGAATCTCAGTGGCCTCTCATAGCAAAAGTTTCTAGGTCGCTCATACTGCAGGTCCACAACAGGCTGGCAAAAGGCTCTGCGGCCATACTCACTCAGGGAGCGAGGCTGATAAAGGGGTTCGACTCACCATGAACTTCCATGTTCCCCCAGGTAGTGGGAAGGGAACTATGGGAAGGGGAGCTGGCTCAGAAAGGTTGCTCCCGAAAGCGATGCGCATCACTGCTGCTCACATCTCATTGGTCAAGGTAAATCGTGTGGCCACACCCAACTTCAAAAGGGCAGTGAGTCCAATCCACCATGTTGCTAGAGGGGAGTATTGGCAAACCGTGCTAGCGACTACCACCTACATCACAGAAAAGACCTGTTTGCCCAGAGAACAGTGATCTTCCTATTCAGCACTGTGAAAAACCTTTCTCTACCAGGCCAACTCTGATTGCCTGCTCAATTTCACTTCATCATTAAAATACTGCCCAAATATTAAATGAGAAGATTCAGATTTAAAACATCTTTTAAGGTCACTAATCAATTTTACTACAATAAATTATTAAATGGTAAATTCTTCTCAGGAAATTCTTCCCAGGACACTCTGACTAGGCCCTCCTCTTGTCCTCTCTCCTTTTATCCTATTAGTTCCCTTCATAGAATTGATCAATATTTGTCACTATTCATATTTTTCTATGTACACTTCATAAACATATGAATACACATGTATTATGTATTCATAATTTTCTATGTAAATTTTTATTTTAAAAATTTAAATAGATAATATTGGTTCAAATCTTGTCCTAATTACAGAAGATTTAAAATATATAAATATCACTCTCTAAATACCACTCTCCAGGCTGATAATGATAGTAAGTAAAAAGGGAAATAATTTTCTAAGGCCATTTCACGAAAAAACAAACAGAATTATGTATGTCGTTGGAACCTGAATTATTCACTAAATAAATAAATTAGCTTATGAGGATGAACTTGAGTTATAAAAATAAAAAGTTTAGCTTATACTCAAAATCCTCTGGTTAAGGGTACAAGAATGACTTTGGTAATACAGGTACTTCAAACCCAGCAAAATCTTTCCCTTCTAGATCATGACTAAAAGTATCAAAAGAATATTCAAATACGGAAAACCTGCATCAGCTCTGGAAAGAAGGAAAGAGCACCATCAGTATGTTCGGACTTCAAGGAATTCCTGATGAATTACAGATAGAAGCAACTTAAAGGAAAGCCCTAGGTGGTGACTTGGGAGACTTCCTTCCTGAAAATAACAGGATTTTGTAAGAAACAAATGAAGGGAACCTGTACCTAAATGTTCATAGCAGCATTATCCATACTAGCCAGAAGACAGAAACAATTCAAATGTCCATTAACAGACAAATGGGTAAACAAAATGTGGTGTATGCATACAATGAAATAATTGGCCGTAAAGAAAAGTACTGATACATGCTAAGCATGGATGAACTTTAAAAACATTTTGCTAAGTGAAAGAAGCCACTCCCTATATGATTCCATTCATATGAAAAGTCCAGAAGGGAAATCTGTAGACACAGAAAGTAAACTAGTGGTTGCTTTAGGGGTTGGGGGGGGGGCGGAATAGGGGAAAATAACTGAAGGGTACATGTTTCTTTTAGAGGTGATAAAAATGTTTTAAAATTGGCAGTGGTGATGGTTGCATGTATTTATGAATAGACTAAAAATCAATGAATTTCAAAATGAGTGAATTGCATGGTATATGAGTTATATCTTAATAAAGTCATTAAAAATTTAGGAAGGAATGAAGGGAGGGATGGGAAGGGAGCCTCAGGAAGACTTAGCAATGCTTCTAAGTCTGGCTGAGAGTGGAAGACAGCTGCAGGATAGATGATTCCAGCTCCTTTGAAACCTTCTTCCTGTGGCAGATCAGCAGCATTCTACAGAAACTACACAGAAGGCCCAAGGCCAAATGCAGCCAGAGCAAAGAGAAAGCTTGCAGGCCTGGGCTCCTCCCCAGTGCTGTGGGACTCTTCCTGATGTGTAGGTAAAGAGGCAGGGCAGAAGGCTGGCCCAAAGAACAAACAATGTTCAGAACTTGGTCTCTTGTGAAGTTGCTTTACCAAACACAGGGCAGAAACTATTTGAAAGGGTCTCACTTGGGATTGAGCATGGCCCAGATCTTTGGCCACTGTATAGCAGTCTTTGGCTGCTATATTATGACACAGACGTGTCACCTCCATCCACCAGTCCCAAAGTTTATGATCAGAGAGGAGGTTTCTAATGATATCCAGGCTCTAAGGAATCTTTGGTTACATAATTTTTCCAAGCCCTTAGTAAGTACCTAGTGCATTTGCTTCCAAGAAGTTCTGTGTGTCAAAAACCATACCTAAATTTCTTTCCTGGTCATAATTCCCAATCCTAATCCAGTTTTTTTCTTACTCAACTCCTTTCCACTCTCTCAATTTAATGGTGGCTATTTGGGGAGGCTGGGTAAGGAATACCGTACCTTTAAGGAGTTCTTTGCCTTGGACTGAGTCTTGAAGGGCTTTAACTCCTCAACATCTTCTTTCAACTTAGTTTCCTGCTCTTTGAGCCCTATGGCCATCAACTTTTCCTATTTAAAAGCCCAAGTTTCAGGTCTCTGCAGTTATTGCTTGAGCTTTTGCTTCTAAAATGTCATAAAATGTAGCCACTATCAACTACCATACAGTATAACATTCTTGTAGTCAATTTATTCCCTTAGAACTAAGAGCTCAGTAGGCATTTTATCTACCTTGCAAGTTATCACTGACAAAAATTTTTCCAGACATTTTGCCATTGCAAATCATGGGTCTCCATCCCCTAGTCTTTGAGATCAGTTTCCTTGCTGCCCACTCCTCAGCTCTTAAGACAGTACTATATGTTTTAGTTTGGGGTTATGGTAGCACCCGCTTTCTTTACCATTTCTTGCATTAGTTCACACCAGCTGTCATGGCGTTAGCAGCTGAGTGGCTTTACCTAAGTTTATTTCTCTCTCATAAAGAGTCCAATTGGCAGTAAAGGGTCTCTGCTCCCTGCAGTTATTCAGGGATTCAAACCAGTAGAGACTGCCATTTCACCTGTGGTTTACAAGGCTGCCGTGGCATCGTCATGCAGACCGGAAAGACAAAGGGATCATGGCTGAGATGTGCAGGCATTTCACCATCACCATATTCTGTTAGCCAGAACTCAGTCATGTGCCCACACCTGACACCAAGGGAATCCGTGGACCCAGGAAGAAAACGAAATGAGCTTCGAGATGGTTACACAGTGCACGAACTTGTCCTATTAACTCTGGAGGCTTTCAGATAGGTCTAAACAAAAAATATTAACAAAATCTCTATACTTTCAATAAGAGACACTTAAAAATGTGATATGGAAAAGTTCAAAAAGAAAAGAGTAACTAAAGACATATCAGAGAGTACACACAAAAAAAGAAAGCAAGGTGGCCATACGAACATTAGGCAAAAGGTGTCACGGCAATGAACATTCAATTAAAACAGCACTTGAGGAAATCAACTGCATCAAACTCTATAAAGTGATAATTGGAGGTATAAGAAAAAAGATGATCAGAAATAGTATACTAGTAAAGACTTTAACAGACTACTTTTTAGTTACTGACAGATTAGAAAACCAAAATTATATGGAGTATTTAAAGAATATATTGAACAAAGTTAAATAAAAAATCCATTCCCTTAAGTAACCCTGGGTCTAAATTATCAAAACCATTGTGTTATTTATATCCTTAGGCTTCTTGGTACAGAGACTCACTTCAACCCCCAGTCTATGGGTGGTTGAATTGGTGGATGGACTTGTAAGGACACATGGAGCACCAGGGAAATGGAATCTAGCAGAAATCCAACAATAGGATTGAATTGGTAGAACTGGGGCACCCCCAGCATAAGCACCAGTGACCTAAGGGAAGGACCAGCAGACTGAAAATGGGGATACTGCTGTAGTGCTTTGCCATGAATTGACTCACCCTCCTTCCATTGGCTGCTTCTTCCTGTACCCCACCCCTGGCTTCCTCCATCTCCATAGCTTGCCTTTACCTCATAGCTTCTGCTTTTTTTTTTTTTTTTTTTTTTTTAATGAATGTGCCCTAAACTTGGTCCTTTATGACTCTCCATTCCTGCAATATAAGATGACTTCAGGGGCGCCTGGGTGGCGCAGTCGGTTAAGCGTCCGACTTCAGCCAGGTCACGATCTCGCGGTCCGTGAGTTCTAGCCCCGCGTCAGGCTCTGGGCTGATGGCTCAGAGCCTGGAGCCTGTTTCCGATTCTGTGTCTCCCTCTCTCTCTGTCCCTGCCCCGTTCATGCTCTGTCTCTCTCTGTCCCAAAAATAAATAAACGTTGAAAAAAAAATTAAAAAAAAAAAATAATAAGATGACTTCAGTAATGCTCCTGCTGCTGTCTCTTCCTCTGAATATTTTTTAGTTCAAATTCTTAAGAAATGGAATCTCAGTAGCTAGCACATCCTTTGCTTATGAAACCACACCTTAGGTCCCAGCCTGTGGATTCTTTGAGCCTCTAAGTACCCCTCACCCAATAAGCAGACAGAGGAGAAGAGGGAACACATGGTATAAAACATAGATGTCTGATTACTGTCCTGTCTGAAAAGACAGGGGTAGACTGCCCAGGAGGAGTTACAGGCATGACAAGCTGGATAATATAATATTTGTTGAATGAACAAATGAAGAACCTGCTAGTATCAGGTATTTTGAAGCCGATAAGCACATTGTGTACAACACCTATAAAATACTACGCAGTTGTCCAAAATTCACATTTACATAGAGATCCACGATATAATGTTGATTTTTAAAAATCAGATTGCAAAACAGGATTATTCTGTTCTTTGAAAAAGAAAGTATGTGTATGCATAAGAAGAAAATCTAATAAGGTATATAATATGCGAACATGTTTAACCATGGTTTTCTCTGGGTACCAGGTTTGGGGTAATTTTAATTTCTTCTTAAATCTTTCTGAAGTGCACATATCTAGCATTGAGTTTATACTGGTATATATATATTTTTTTACAATCAGGATAATAAGGCTGTTTTTATTATGGGATGGGGAGTCTTAAAATATGCATACCTTTTGACCTAGTGAATCCATTTCAAAGAATTTCTCCTGAGAGAATAATTGGAGTTATGCTCAAACATATTTTTATAAGAATGTTTAAAGAATTTTTCCCCCCTCTTTCTAAAAGGAGAAGCTATTTAACCTTTTGAGGCTCCATAGTTTCTCTATAAATGTGGCTGAAAAATGAGCCTTCACATTTCCTTGGCTGGTCTCAAGAAAATTCAGTAAAACAAGGTTATTTTGAGATCAAGTAACCTAAAGATATAGGCGAGAATACCCCCATTGTAGTGGTCAGGGAAATGGAATCAGTGAATGCTGGATTCTTTACAGAGAAGAGTAATTTTTCTGATGTCACTATCAGGAAGATGTTTCTCTCCAGCTATCAAGTATTCCTAACCTTTTTTGTTATGAAAATTTGTTTCAGAAAAGAATTTGAAAGTAATTTTTACAAAAGCATAAAAGATAACAATTTAACAATGTGATTCTCCACTGGAACGCTTCATATACATTCTTCTTCCCTCCATCCCAAGATTTGTATCAAAAAGTTTGAGATGTGACCCATGATCAGCATTTTAACAAGCACGCCACATGAATTTTATGGCAGTGGTTTTAAGATGCCACTGTGAGAAATACTGCCTTAACATGCTGTCTCAAGCAAAGACATTTACATTGTAACAAGGACCAAAGCCTCAGCTTAGAGGAATGCAGTTGATATTCATTTCTGGTAGCATTGTGGGAAAAACTAAAATCCTGGATAAAAATGTCTTTTAGCATCTTATCAAATTTGTTGATAAGCTGTCCAGAAAGCAAAACATTCTCTGAGGCCAAAAAACCTAAATTTAAAGCACGAAGCAAGAAAGGTAAACAGAGCACTTAGGTTGGCTTTTGCCCTGAGGGATTTGCCAACCCCAGGTGAAACTAAGCATTAGTTTTTGTCTTCATGGGTTCAGGACAGAAGAGACAAATCTCTCTACCTAAGACCATGGGGAAGCTAATAAGAGATCCCCACTGAAGCTGGGGTTCATCAGGGCTATTCAGTTAAGGAGTAGACTAGAAATAAACCTGTCCTCATCCCTGAGTAACGTAATGAAAAGTACCTCTCTCCAACTGCGGGGATGGTGGGAAGGAGAAAAGTCTCCTTTGGATATCCAGATTTTATGTGGCTTGATGCTACCGAGGTCATCTAAAATTGCTCAAGGTAAATACTGGAATTAAAGTGTTTTGGGGTTAGTAGTTGCCCAAGAGCCTGGCAGAAGCAGAGAACATTCTCTGTGATGGAAATCATTTTTGACCTAGGTGCAAAAAACCAGCAAAGATAGTTTTCAAAATATGAGCTCATATAAGAATCCCTCATATACATACAAACATATAGAAGATGTCAATATCACACTGAACAACAAATCCTGATGGCTTGATTTTTAACATATATACACAATTTCACCACCCCTACTATCTTCACCTCCCCCACCCTAGTTCAAATGATCATCATCTGCCACCCGTACTACATGTTTAGGCTCACAATTTTAGATATATATAAACAACGAACTCTAAGACATGATCTTAAAAACACTGATTTACACAATAGCATCAAAAATTCAGAGTCATACATCTAATAAAAATGTACAAGGCCTTAGTATAGAAAATCACAAAATGTTATTTCAAAGATAAAAAATAAATAAATGTAAAAGCTAAGGTCACAATAGGAAATGGTTAACTAGACACCACAAAGATGCCATTGCCCAAAAAATCTGTAAATTTGATGCAATGCACACCAAAATCTCTAAAGATTTAGTTTTCCCTTTTGTATGAACGTACGTGGTAGATATATTACTAGACAAGCTGTGTTTTAGAATATGTGGAAACACAATGAACTAAAAGTATTGAGATCATCTTGATAAAAAATTGGCTGAGAGTGGAATTTACCTAATCAGATATCAAGAATTATTATATAACTATATCAATTAAAACACTGGAATATACTGGAATATGAGCCAGGGATAAAACAGAACAGAGTGCACATGTTGTGTATGGCAGAGAGGAATTACAGAACAGTAAAGAAAGGATGGACTTCAAAAAAAAAAAAAAATGGAACTGGAGCAGTTGGTTATTCATAAGAAAGGCCAATCAAATTGGAGCTCTTACTCACAGCTCATGTAAAAGTCAATTCCAGGTGAATTAGAGAGTTAAGAGAGAAAGATCATACTTTAGCATCCAGGGAAAAAATATCTTTATGATCGTGCGATAGAAAAACATTTTTTTTAATAAGACTTAAAAGCACAACCCATAAAGGAAAGACTCAGCAAATATTCACTATGTTAAAATTAAGTACTTCTGTACGTTGAAGGACACCAAAAAGGGAGTGAAAATTCAAGCCATCAACTGGAAGAAGATACTTGTGACAAATACAACAGACAAAAGTTTAATAGTCATAACAGATAACAAAATTTTACTAACAAAAAAAAAGAAAAACAGTCAAAGCTTGAACAGACATTACTATAGAGAAAATATAGCAATCAACCTAGAAATATCAGCTTATTGGTAGTAAGAAAAAAATGTAAATTAAGACTGCAGTAATGTCTTTCATGCCTACCAGAAAAC
Source organism: Herpailurus yagouaroundi (assembly GCF_014898765.1). NCBI lineage: Eukaryota > Metazoa > Chordata > Mammalia > Carnivora > Felidae > Herpailurus > Herpailurus yagouaroundi. Next base: position 28,165,447 of record NW_024412396.1, on the reverse strand, counting down.
CAAAAATTAAAACTTCTGAAAATAGCAAGTAATGGTGACAATACTTACACACTACCAGTGGACATTTAAATTGTTGCAACCACTTTGGAAAATAATTTGGCATTTTCTAATAAATTTGAACATTTACAACACCTATGATCCTACCTCTTCTCTCCTAGGAATAGATCTAGAGAAAGTCTTGCACATATGCACCAGAAAAACCATGCAAGGATATTTATAGCAGGACTGTTTTGTGATAGCAAAAGTCTAGAAATAATACAAATGTCCATCAATTGTAGAATAAAATCCAAATTGTGGCATATTCACTCAATCCAATTATATATAGCAGTGAGATGAACTATAGAAACACACAAGAATATTCCAAGATACAACATGGATTTTTTTTTAAGTTGCAGAATATAGTATTATTCCATTTATAAGAAGTTCAAATATAGGTAAAACCAAGTAACACGTATTAAAGGAAAATAAATATAAAAGGTAAATCTTAAAAGCAAAGTGAAGATCAACACGAAAATCAGGATTATAATTTCTCAGAAGGGGGAAGAACATGCAAAGGACTTTATTTTCCATAAACCAGATGCATGATACCCTTATTTTATCTTATACACGTTTAATATACTATTTTATATCTTTCATTCCAAAACTACTTTCAGATATGATATACTCTTCAAAAAGTGAATTTATATTAGGTTATTTAAAAATTCATAAGCAATTGGGAGAAAGATTTAAAGGGATTCAGAGAACCTTCTTGGCCCCCTAACCTATGGGCATGAGGAACAACTGCCTTGCCTGAGACAAGTGCTTCTGACTCTCCTGTTCTCCCACCTTTTTTAAAACTTGAGGTTCAAAATACTCTCCAATTCTCCTACTGCCATTTGCAGGCATTCTTTTCAAGACTATTGCGGCTCATTTACCCGAGCCTTTTTTTTTTTTTTTTTTTTTTGAGAGAGAGAGAGAGAGAGAGAGAGAGAGAGAGAGAGATCTCACCACCGTGAGATCATGACTTGAGCTGAATTCAAGCATCAGACACTTAACCCATGGAACCACCCAGACACCCCTACCCCAGCCTTTTTAAATGAACACAGTTTACCCATGCAAATTTGCTAAACACAAATGAAAGTGCCATTTGGTCTCAGCAGAATTTGCCAAGACCTCAACCAATTAATTTTCTGGTTACTCAAAGGCCCTCATTTTGGCCCAGTTCCTTGGCTCGTGCCATTGGCTCAGCTCATGTGATGGGTGACCTGGATAGGCCACGGTTTTCACCCTCACCTTGGGCACTACCCCCTGCCCAAGCCCCAAGCCTGTTTTTCAACATCCATCCTCAAACCTTATGAGCCCAGTGATCTCCACGGACAAACACCCTTGAAAGAAAGGAGTCCAGCCCAATCAGGCACCCGCATCACCACCCCAAACGCTGTGGGAAGGAGGGGAGAGAAGAGCAGCTGCTTCAAATTCACTCTAGCAGAGTGACTTCATCTTAGGCTGAGTCACATACCTCTGCTAGCCCTCCCTGCTCAAGCCCTGTTGACATTAGCAAGTTGAATACTACCACTGGCAGTTGCGAACAGTGGAAAAACTCTTCGGAGAAATGGATGACTGTTTTACTGTTGGCCTGAGCTTGGGGTAGCATGGGCATTCCAGAGAACCCATCCAAGACACCACCTGATCTGCTCCTTTGACTCTCAGAGTTCAAGATGTTCCTCACAGAGGGACCTTGCCTTTTACAGACTACTGCCCAAGGAACTTGTTGCTACAACAAAAACTCCCAAACCATGGAAACTATTTGTAGTGGCCAAACCCAAAGCTCAACTATATACAAAGCCTAAAAATCAAGTTGCCTTAATCTTGCATTTTTGGCTCATTTTGCCTGGCCACATCCTAAAACCAAATGGGTTGAATTACTAGATGAAAAATAAATTCCATCCGTGGGAACTGTTGCTATTGTCACAGAAAACAAAGGGAAGGTGTTCTCCTGCCATGTTTTGGAAGAGGTGAAATCACCATTTTAAGATAAAATAAGACTTAAATTCCTGCCACATGCCAAAAAATAAAGTTAGTTGCCTAATTAGACTCCCTGTTAAAAGGCCTCTTATTATTTTAAATTCTGCTTTAAAATATCAAGTCCAGGGAAACCTTTCTAAACAACAATGTGAAAATGTGGATTTAAAGTCTTTAAGATGTATATAATTTTACACAGTAGTTCCAATTCTGGGAAAGTGCCCCAAAGAATTAGCTGCATGGACAGTTAATGCTGCATTACTTTTAACAGTGAGGGCAGGGGGTGGGGGGTGTGGGGGGGGGTGGGGGCGGTGGACAAAAACAACAACAAAAAATCTTTAGATGCCCAACATAGGAAATTGGTTAAATAAATTACTGTATAGAAGTGCTCTTGAAAATCTAAATAGTCTCCTGGAATAACCATAACTCTCTATTCTTTACATAAACTTAATGTCTAATGCCCCAGCATGCTGAGTGCTCACAGCTGGCAGGCTCTTCTTAGTTAACCCACACACTTATAGTCCCACTAGGTGAGTCGTATGCTTACCAGGAATCCATTGTGTTTGTTCCCAAACATGTTTATGCTAATCGTTTTTATTGTAATTATGTAATTTAATTAAATAATATGTACACCGATGAAATGACAAAGAGATTCTTATTTCTCCAAACACTGGATGTTTTAAAGAGACTGGATAAAGTTGAGTTGCCAAAAACAACAACAACAACAACAACAACAACAACAACAACAACAACAAAAAACTCCACTGTTGCATTAGGTGATAGTGGACAACTGCAAAATATTAAGGGAGAAATTGTAATGATTCCAAGGTCTTTTTTTCTGGATTGGTAAATATATTTGAAAAGCTATGTTTCGCAAGCTCCTCATGGAAGCCTGGCATACACTCATGTCTGAGAACCACTGTGTGACCATGAATGAATGCTACCTCATCTCCTCTCAGGTATGACTCTTAAGTCGTTGAACTCAGTTCTGCTCCTGGTTCTGACTTTCATTTGCACCATGATCTTAGGCAGAACATTGAACCTCCCTGGACTTCAGGGTCCTCATCTATAACCCAGATACGGTTGGAGAATTCACTATCTAAAATCCCTCTGGTGTAAAATATTTCAATAGCTATGTTGTGAGTGATTTTTTTTTTTTTTTTTAATCTGAAACATACCTAAAGGCATTTCAGGTTCATAGTGGGCTTTAATTGCAGACAGATCACTAAAAACCATGTATACACGTATGCAGTGCATAGCAGACTTCAACAATAACAAAGAGTTAACTTTGTTAACTCTAATATATGCAGAATTTCAGAGTTTCATTCAGTTCTTTGCACTAAAATGGCAGGTTCCTTCTGATTCAGCATATGTCCTTAAATCATTAGGATAAGAAAAGATTCGGACATTTTCTACAAAAGGATACGAGTTGTAAGAATGACATTAGGGCTTTTCACTCCGGTTTTGGAAAACCACTTCCAAGGCGAGCCACCATTAGGATCAGGATGAGGACTGGGGAGGGATTGTGTGATTTATTCTTCAGGTATTATGATTCTAGCACAATCTCAAAATTGTCAGGGAAAAAAATTGATACCCGGAGATGTAAATGACTGATCCAAGGTCAGCCCTCCAGTGGGGAGCAGAGCACCAGCACCAGAAATCTGCCTTCCTGACTCCTTGTCCAAGGCCCTTCCTGTCATACCTCCAAAGGCCTAGTTCCAGGGCCACCAGATTTTTCCTAGAGACTCAGGGCCTTCCAGCATCAGAGAGGTACCACTTTAAAACTCCTGTTGTTCCCTGGGGGTAAACAACATGCAGAGTGGGACATGTTAACATCTTCCTTCCTGTGGATGTAGAGAAGACTCTGTAACACTTCCCAGTCTAGGTCAATCTCCATGTCCCTGAGGCAACTACGCAGGGGAAAGGCTTGTTACATTAACCCCATCCAGTTACCTCTGTCCACATACAATGGTGTACACAGAAGGAAGTAGGACTTTGACCCCGCTGCAAAATACCAACTAAGGCTAATCACAACGGTGGCCCACCTGGGTGCACAGACTGTGTGCACGGGCCTGCAGAACTGGGGGCTGCAGGTGGGGATCCCCCCACTTGCCCTCCTGAGAGCAGTTAGACATTGCCCCTTATTAGTTGACTCTCTGAGCCTGGGCTCCTGCCCCATCTCCCTCCAGAGCTCCATGTATCCTGAAAAGGACAACCTTCCAGTCACTTGTTCAAAACTGAGCTCATTTTTCCTTCCTCGAGTCTGCTCCGGCTTCTGTGTTTCTTATTTCTATGAAAGGCGCCTCATCTTCCTTTCAGAGACATTTAAGACTGTAGAGACAGCTTTGAGGATCTCTTCTCCCGAAAGCAAGTATCCGTAGCAGCAACAAGAGTGATGGATGACAGCAGGGACAACCACCCTCCTCGGTGGCTATCATCAGGGTCTGCTGTATGCACACACACGGTGACAGTGGCCTTACATACATTACTCACAGCGGCGCCACAAGGCAGGCATTATGATCCCCATTTTTCCCCCGGGGAAGATAAAGAAGTCACCCAAGGACACACAGCTAGAGAGTGAGGGTGCCAGTACCAAACTCAGGTGGGTCCCAAAAGCCCAGTTTCCCACTCTGCTGCCATGCTTCCTGCTCTTCCTTCATTTGTCCCCACCATCCATCCCTACCTTCTCCCAGGCCACTGAGACACTTCCCAGCACCTAGCCCAGCTTCTGGTCCTTCTGTGTTTCAATCTTCCCTGTAAGTAGCAGCCAGTTATCTTTTTGAAAAACTGCTTTTGTGTGTTGCTTTCCTGCTCCAACCTCCTCCATAGCTCCCCATTTCCTCTCCTGGAAAGTACAAATTTCTTATGTGGCCATTAAAAGCCACAGTGTGGACCCAGGTGCCTTTCTAACCGTAATCGCACATTACTCTTTCTTTTATGTTTTTGTTTATTTATTTTTGAGAGAAACTGAGAGAATGTGTGCAGGGGAGGGTCAGAGAGAGAGGGACACAGAGAATCCCAAGCAGGCTGCACACTGTTAGCCCAGAGCCTGACATGGGGCTTGATCTCACGAACTGTGAGATCATGACCTGAGCCGAAATCAAGAGTTGGATGCTTAACTGACTGAGCCACCCAAACACCCTCATGCTACTTTTTTTTTAAATTAAAATATAGTTGACATGTTATATTAGTTTCAGGTGTACAATGTAGTGATTTAACCATTCTGTGCATTACTCCGTGCTCACAAAGGAAGTCTCCTTATCATTTGCCACCAAAGTTATTACAATATTATCATCTCTATTCCCTATGCTGTACTTTTCATCCCATACCTTATTTATTTTATAACCAGAAGTTTGTACCTCTTAAATCTCACAGTACTCTTGCCCATATACCCAGAATTTCACTTTGGAGTCTCAGGATCTGCACCAGACTCTTGTGACATTGGGCCACTTCTCTCTGTCCCCTTCCCTACACCACATCTCCACGTGAAGTCCTTTCCTTCTAGACAACATGGCTAATGGGCCACCTTCTTCAGGCAGTCTTCCTCGGCTTCCCACCAGCAGCAATTTCTTCCTCTGCTGACCTCCATCAGCTTTTATTTGAATACCTCTATTGTCTTTCACCCCGTGGAACTTTAGGCCATAACAGCATGAGGCACAGACGAAGTTTTCTGGAGTTGTTTGTTTGTTTGTTTGTTTGTGAGAGTGCATGTGTGCACATGCACAAGTGGGGCAAGAACAAAGGGAGAGGGAGAGAGAGAATCTTGAACAGACTCTGCGCTCAGCATGGAGCTACATCTCATGACCCTGAGATCAATGCCTGAGCCAAAATCAAGAGTCAGAGGTTTAACTGACTGAGCTACCCAGGCATCCCTGAGTTTTCTGCTTTATCTCTAAGGAGCTTCATTCAGTCCCCACCTGTAGACGGCACCGTCTTAGTACCCTGATTCTACCACCTACCAGCTGTGTGACCTCAGGCAGGTTACTCAACCTTTCTGTGCCTGTTACTTCATCTCTAAAACGAAATGATAATTCCATCACGTCTCCTAAATTCTACAGGAATTAAATGATCTCATAGAATTAAGTGAGTTGATAAATGTAAGATTGTTAGAAAAGTGCCTGGCACACAGTAAGCATTCACTAAATGATAGTTGTTATTAGTCATATATGTACCAGCACTGATGAAATACAGACATCTGTTTTATGTGTTTTACATAAGCTGGCTTCAGCAAATGACTAAGTTCTGGTTACTAATTAACATGGAAAAATAGATAAATAAGAAAATAGCTTATTCATTTATATCCTAAGTCTATGTCATTTTTATTTTACTTAAATAAAGTACTTACTAGATATCTCACTATTACCTGAAACTAGCATAAAATTGCAAACCCTCGTAAAATCTGTTCAAATTACTAATGGTGTATAATCAAGAAATAATTGCTAACAAAGCAATGTTCCCTGATAAAACAGATTTATTTTTTTTTTTTAGTTTCTTCTTCCTCTGTATTTTGCCTTATGCAATAAAACTTCTTAATTCTACCTGAATTGATTCAACAATTTCACTAATAATGATAAGAGCTGGGCTAAAGTTTCTCTTGGGAGAATCAATCAATATAATTCTGGAATAAAAATTCTAAGAAAACAGTTCTCTTAGGTAGATAAATGCTTTGGGAGCATCTACCTAGGTGTCGATAACTCCACTGAACTTGAAACATGGTGGGCACTGTTATGGCTATCATGAGAGCATTATTTCAAATGGTTCATCAGGATCAATTCAAGGAGAAACAACACGTTACACCCTAACTCTGGTAACTGCAGGCCCTCAAAAACAATAAAGTCATATTTTGGAAACAATATTCTAATGATCAGATATATTTCTAACTCAGACTAGTACCTCAACTTTAATCTAGATTAATGAGATTTCACTAGACATAGATACCTATACTAAAGGATGTAATACATTCAGATGGGGGCTAATGTCTGCTACAGAGGAAAATAGTAGATTGAGCATGTATTGAACACTTTCTATTTTCTAGTGATTGTGAGGGATGAAAGATTAAATAATCCCTCAAAGCGACAGCCCGACACACTAGTGTGGGAAATGTGCAGAGATAGTTTGATATTAATACAAAGCAGAAGGGAGCTATGCAGTGATATCTGAGGAAGGTGGAAGAGGGAGTGGTTAATTCTGACTCAGGGAATGAAGGAAGGGTAAGGTTTCCAAGAGCAGAGCTGGGGCCAGGGCATCAGCAGACAAGAGCACATGAGCAATGGTAGACACATAGGAAAGGGCTTGCCCAGGGAGCAGGAGAAGTTTGCAGTGAGTTGAAGGTGTGCCTGTCTGGGGTGAGGACAAGCAAATGTGTGGGAAACAGAACTTGAGAATGGGGCTATCGCCAGGCCCTAGAGGTACTTAGTGACCATTTCAGGGAGCTGGGGTTTTATTCAGTAAGCACTGGGGATCCATGGACATTTTATGAGCCAAGGAGTGAGCACACCTAGGTTTGAGGCATTCTCTTAGGCGGCAGTGGGTAGGATGGTTTAGAGTTAGGAAAACCTAGGGACAAGCGAGAAGGTTATGAGGTTCATTGTCCCTGATTGGGAGTTTTATTCCCAATCTTTCAGTTTACTTGCTGTCTTCAGAGAGAATTATTAGCCACTTTAACAAAAAATTTTTTAACATTTATCTTTGAGAAAGAGAGCGTGAGCAGGCTAGGGGCAGAGAGAGAGGGAGACACAGAATCTGAAACAGGCTCCAGACTCCAGCTGTCAGCCAAGAACCTGACGTGGGGCTCAAACTCACAAACCATGAATCATGACGTGAGCCAAAGTTGGACACTCAACCAACTGAGCCACCCAGGTGCCTCCAGATGCAACTTTTTGAAACTAGAAAAGAATTAGCTAGATTTACCATTATTTCTTTGTTCCAAAAGACTGGTTATCAGAGATTTTTTTAAGTGCCCTTTTCATAATCTAAGAACATCTAGTGAGTAGTTACACATGCAAAAAATATATACAATTTGCTCAATTTATAAATATTGGCCATTTTAATTGACACTTTTTGGTACATCTATGTGTCTTTGATATAGAGATGATGAGACAATGTTCTTTGAGAAATTGTCTATTAATGCATATCTATCACTCTTGAGTAAGGTGCTAAAAGCATTCCACCAGGAATGGAATGAAAGAAAATTAGTTCTGCTTTGCCTATGGACCGTAACTCCTACCTCGGGGCAATGTGCATTGAAATGAACACCCACTTCATGGGTGGAGGAGCCCAGTTAGATTGATTGTTCTTATCTCAGGATGGCCTCGATAATTTAAACACAAGTACCAACATCTCCATGTCATGAGCAAGGAAACAGACCAAAGATTTAAAATTACTAGTTTCAGGGGCGCCGGGGTGGCTCAGTTGGTTAAGTGTCTGACTTCAGCTCAGGTCATGATCTCACAGTTGCTGAGTTCAAGCCCCGCATCGGGCTCTGTGCTGACAGCTCGGAGCCTGGAGCCTGCTTCAGATTCTGTGTCACCATCTCTGCCCCTTCCCTGCTCATGCTCTGTCTCAATCTCTCTCAAAAAAAAAATGAATATCAAAAAATGTTTTAATAAAATAAAAATACTAGTTTCAAGAAAAGCACCTAATCAGTTCTAAATCTGAAAGAAAATCCTTATCTTTGGAACTCTTTTTTGTATGTCTGTGGTACATATACAGCGACTTTCTCCTAAGGTCATTTGCTTCTTTTTATCCTAGAAAAAAACTTTCCATGCCCAAATGCTTCTAAACTTTCTCCCAGGACTTCACACTTTTAAATATATCAAAGATAACCAATTTGCTAGCAAAGCAAGTCACAAAGTACAACAACACACTTATGTCCTTAATTTTGAAGAAAGGCAAAAAACAGATTACTACGTAAAAGTTATTTTCCTTCCCCCACAAATCATCATTGCATACAACATATACTTTGCATGTATTTCAAAATTGCTGAACACTTCACATCTCTTGTCTCAACTCTAGGTCTGAACCTGCCTATGATACGTGGGGTCAGAGGGAGGCATCTGAACCACCTTGTTAATCTTAATACTTAACCTCCCCACCTACGGCAGAAGCCACAGACCCCTTTAAAAATGGGACTTGTGGCTGTGCTTTGTGATGGGGGAACTCTCTGCAGGGTGTGTGCACACCATCCTTTGCTTGAACCTCTTTATTTTTGCCTTAATTTCTTTCTTCAGGTCATATGCCCAAAGAGAATCACCCAAATCTTTTGGGTTGACAACTCCTCAGGCAGGCCGCCTATGTTCCAACCTCCCGTTGCAGATAAGATATTATCTCTCAGATTCTTCTCTTCTCCTCACTGACCAAACCAAGGGCCAGCTCTTCTCCCGTCCAGCCCCTTCTAGAAGGGGATCCATGGAGGGTGAGTTACAAACAGTCACAGCAAGAGATGAATCCCCTGAACTCTACACATGATGCGGCTTAACACTTAGCCTGAACTACATGAACACCTAACACCCACTTGAGCACAACTGTAATTGGAAAATTGGATTTGCATATAAAAAAGGAGGTTGTTGGAGCTAACCCATTAGTAAGACCCTTGTAGCTTGCCAAGCTACATGTTAGTGTCCAACTTGTCACATTGGCTAGCTGACTAAATCGTCTGGCAGATTCCCCAAATGCAAGATTCTCATGACTCACCTGAACTTTTAAAGTTCAGAAAACTGGCCCTTCTACCTGGAAAGTTTTCTGAGGATCAGGATGTTAATTTGTGAGCCCGAGCACTGCCTTGCCTCTGGATGGGTCTGTGTGCCGTCCGCGGAGACAGCTCAGCGCAGATGGTGGCTCCTGAATCATTAACTTCGGGCAGCTGTGTTCAGCAGCCACCGAACTCTCTGGCAATGCACGCACCACAAGCCCACGGATTATAACGATAAATAGTACAAGACCTCTCACAGTTGTGGGCCATGGAACACATGTTTAACTTCTTCAGGAAAAAAAGAAAAAGAAATTTGACAAACACCTCATTTCCTGCTATATAACCAGATGGTTATGAATCATGTGAAAATCCCTTCCACCTCCATGAGCAAACATTTCGTGTTATTTACAAACTAATAGCACATTGGTGAGTGCATAAATGTGTAAGAAATATCTAGGCCATGGAACATATTTCTCAAGTATGTGGAAAAATATATTACATTCAAATCTTTATCTTCCCAGGTGTTCCGAATAATGTTTATTAAACAGTTATTGATGACCCAACAAAGATTACTGTGGGTATTCAAGTGCTAGACAAATCAGTGTTCCAGAGAAAAGATGTTCCATGAAGCAGGAACTGAACTTCTTCACTGTGGTTTCACCCTCCTATTTACAAACAATAAACATGGTGGGGGCATCTGGGTAGTTCAGTCAGGTAAGCATCCTACCCTTGATCTTGGCTCAGGTCATGATCTCACCGTTCGTGGGTTCGAGCCTCATGCAGAGCCTACTTGAGATTCTCTCTCTCTCCTCTTCCCACCCCTCTCAGAATAAATAAACTTGAAATAAATAAAACTAAAAACAATAAACATTTTTTTTATCGCTTTGAAAAGAGAAGCTGAATGCTTTTTTGAAAGAGAGAAAGAGAAAGGAAGATAGGGAGAGAGGTGGGAGAAAGAGACGTGAAGAATTAGATGATTCTTTCTAGCCAAGGTGCCTGAGAGCTATGAACAAAACTAGGCAATGCTGGAACTTTCTGCACCACATCTGCCTCTCTCGGGAGCAGAGAGCAGGCCCTCAGGCTCCCAGCCTCTGAGGGGAAGTGTCACCCTTCGGCACAACGTGGCACAGAACGGTTCTGGCGTTGTCCTCTTTGGCCTCCTGACAAGAATGTTGGCTCACAGATCCTCAGTTATCCTAAGTCCATCTGGTATGTTCTGACGACCAAAAACAAATGTGAGAGACTCCCACCCCCACCCCACCGCCTTGCGTCCACCCTCTCTCACAGGCTCTGACCCGCTTTCACAGGCACTTGGGGTGAAGCCCAGACTTGTCCCAAGGAGGGAGACACCAAGCACACAGCACAGAGACTGGCACTTCTGCCCCCTCACCCCGCCGGAGAGGCAGAATGAATCAGCCCCTGCAGTCGCTGACAAACAGGGCTGGAACACTGCTGGGCCTCACAGATCCTGCAGCTTGGCCAACAGCCTCGCACTGTTTGGTTGTTTCTTAGTCGACACAGAGCTCTAAGGGAACTGAGACGTGATTTTACAGAAGGAAGAAGACCAGAAAGGTCAGGCAATTCACGCCACTCACACACCAAGTTGCAGAAGAGCTGGGATTAGATACCCAGGATGGAGGGTTCATTTTTAATGTTTTGCCATCACACGGACTCGTTTAAATTAGGAGTAATAACCTTAACCCAGCTACTCTTCGAGGAAAAATACAGCCAGGGGGTTGCGGGTGTTGTGATGGGGAAAGGAAGCATCAGTCATCACTTTATGTCATAAACGGACACCCTTCTGACACAGGTATGACACGTCCAATAAAATACCATGGCACCTGCACCAGCTGGCTTGACCTGAACAACAGGTTCAGATGCCAAGGCACTCGGGAAGGGGGAGGGCACAGGAAGAGGAGAGAAGGGGAGACGTTGCTAGTCTTTCTCAGGGCAGGAGCCTGGCACCTCAGTCTTTTTTGAACAATAGAGCCACTGTGTAAGCCCCACATCACCCAGGGAAGGAGAAACCCAGGAGGCCCCACACTTTGAAACCTGCAATGCTTCCTTCTCATTTCCTCATTGACTCATGATTCTGGGGGTTCCAGGTGGGCAGCTCTTGGGGTCCAGTTATGTTAACTGTCCACACATCCCATCCTTGATTTTCCTTCATTACAGCATGCAGCCAGAGTGCAAGTGGAAGCTCTCTGGGTCTGGATTTTATGACAAAAGAGGATTTATAAACAGAACTCAAGGGCCTTCCTGAGAAGGAAGAACTGGCCTCTCTTCAGTCAGGAGCCAGGGCATTATTTGCACGCCAAGCAAATAGCTCTCAAGCTAACAGTAAATGACTCTGGGGATGTGTCATTCATTGACCCTGGGAATTCACCCGAGACACCTCTGGAATTTGAAAATTGCTGTTAAGGACATTAAATTGTAAGGGTTACAGATTCTTCCAGAAGGGATGATCATTAGAAATGTATGGTGTCAAGTGAGGTTCTGATGAACAAGCACTACAAGTTTTAATTGTTTTTCTCATAATCTAAGTCCCTTTAAAGGATCTGAGAATTCACACACGCAAGCTAATTGTAAGGCAGGATTGGCCAACATTATGGGAAGTGAAGTTAAAACCTGTGTTCTTCCCACCTCCCCTTAAAAACAGAGTGCATACTGCATTGGTCTAGTGCTTGAAACACACACCATAGGTTATTACTTTGGGCTTAAGCATTTATAGATCTAAGAGACTTCCTTCAAAATGAAAATACCCTGGGAAGTGACAGCACATCAGGCTGTTACGAGCTGAATTGTGTCCTCCCCCAAATTCATAACACCCAATATTTCAGAGTATGATTGTACTTGGAGATTGGGTCTTTCAAGAGGTAATTCGGTTAAAATGAGGCCATTAGGGTGGGTCCTAATCCAATATGGTTGGTGTCGCTATAAGAGTAAATTAAGACATAGACATGTACAGAGGGAAAACCAGGTAAAGACACTGGAAGAAAGTGAAAATCCATCAGCCAAAATGAGAGGCCTCAGAATCAAGCAGCTCCCCTGACACCCTGATCTTGGACCTCTAGCCTCTGGGACTCTGAGAAAATAAATTTCTGTTATTTGAGCCTCACAGTTTGTGGTACTTTGTTATGGTGGTTCTAGAAGACTAATACACAGGCTATTTACACTCAAATTGATAGTAAAAACACAAAAAACAAAAAACAAAACAAAACAAAAAAATAAAAGCAAGTTCTGTAAGGAACACAGACCATGAAGCAATCAAGCCCCTTACAGGGATGTGGGGCACAGTGTTTAAGGGCATGAACTTTGGAATCAGCACCAGCTATGGAAACCTAGGTAAGATACTTAGCTTCTCTAAACTTCAGCTGGCTCATCCATGCTGTGAGGATGTGGGGATTATAAATGGACCAACCTTATGAAGTTGTTGGGAGTAAATGAAATGCATGGCAAGTGCACAGTGCCTTCAACATAGTGAGCTCTCCATATGCTGCAGTCATGATAATGGTGACAGGGGCCAGGAGACGAGGTCTCTGAAAATGGAACTGGGTGGAAGATGGAATGGGAAGCTGACAGAACAGCGGTGCACTGAAGACTCTAGAGCCCTGGATTTTAGCTCCAGCTAAATTAGAGGGTAATTTAGCTGATTAGATAACTTTGAAAAACCACTTTGCCACTCTGATCCTTGGTTTCCTCCTCTATACAATAAGAGAGCTGGACTATACACAAAAGGGAAGAGGGAACTGAAAACCACCTTAATGTTTTCTCAAAGTGGTCCAGGAAAGAAGAGGTTCTTTGCCTTCCTTCCCACAGATGTCAATTATAGATCAACTTCAGAGTCAGGCAGGGGAAGTAAGCATAAGTTTCTACTCTTGTTTCTAGTCTACCAAATTCCCATCTCTGTAGTACGTACCATGATTGGCGAGAGGAGCATTTTCCTAGGTCACCTTTAGCAGCGATCTCAAGACTGTGAATCTTCATTTGACTCTCCCTTCTAAACTTCCCTACATCCAGGAAACTTGAGATTTCCACATCCCAGAGCGACATTCCATTCACTGGGTCCTAGGAAAGCAGAAGAGCATGGAGGGGTCAGACCTTATGCTACTGTGAAGGGATACCCAGAAATTTATCCTGGCAATGAATTGTCTGCCAACGTCAGAACTTAAGAGCCTTAATCACAAAAATGATTGCATTTATTAGATGGTAACTGACGAAGCTTTGAACAAGGGCATGCATTTATTCAAGCAATCAGTGCTTGCTCTGTGCCTACTCACTGCCAACATACTGTGCTAAGTGGACTCAGGGAGAAATAAGACATGGCTCCTTCATCGAAGGAAATTCACAGGGTCGTATCGTAAAAACGGAATCCCTCATGTTTTCATGCTCTTTCTATCAAATGAGCCATGACATGCTGCTGCCAAATATTGATATAAGCCATCATGAAAATAATTAAACTTTCTCACCTCCCAGGGCCATCCATTTGTCATTTCTCACCTGTTCACAAGAGGCATAAAGCATTTTTCCAGATTCCAGGACTCAGACTCATTGCTAATAACATGACACTTCTCAAGACTGGGAAGTCAGAATGATCCAGGTCTCTTGCTGACTATGAGCAGACCTATGAATCAACAGAAAGATGTGTGCCCTTCAGGTATCTCTGGTTAAAACAAGTACTTGAAATCTGACTCTGCTGTAATCTGGCACCCACGCTGGGCCCATTCCTAGAAGTAATAGGACTAGAATACATCAAAATGAGGGAATTAACAGGCAAATCCCTACAGAGTGGATATTGGGCATGGAAGTAACTGATAAAGAGTAGTAGTTATAAAATGAGAACATGGTTTTCTAATTATAGAGTCCATGAGTCCTCTATGCATGTGGATGGACTCTAAGGTGTGCTTCGCATGCCTTGATTACCAAAGGAAGAAGGGAGACTGAACACACTCAAAAGTTCCCCCCCAGTCTTTAAACACAGTTTGAATGGAGAGTAGAAGAGATAAGTTCTATTTTACAAGGTAAAGTTTAAAGATTATATGGATGACCTTCTTTGCCACTTGTTCTATGGGCATAAAAAACCTCATATCTCAGGGTTTCCTGGGTGGCTCAGTTGGTTAAGTGTCCAACTTTTGATGTCGGCTCAGGTCATGATCTCATGGTTCATGGGTTCCAGCCCCACATTGGGCTCTTCACTGACAGTACAGGGCCTGCTTGGGATTCTCCCCCTCCCTCTCTCTCTCTATGTAGCTCTCCTCTGCTCTCTCTCTCTCTCAATAAACAAACAAACAAACAAACTTAAAAAAAAAAACCTCATCTCTCAGAAGGAGAATAATGCAAGGCTTAACATGATAGAGAGCAAGAGAGGGCCAGAGCAAGAAAAGAAGGAGGTAAAGGAAGGGGAGGAAGGGGAGAGATAAAGGAAACACAATATAAAATGCAGCATTTGTCAAGCTCTGTCAGTAAACTGACTTGCGTGGTTATAGATGAACTGGCTTGACAATAAAGACCCTATAACATAGAACTTCTTTTAAGATTCTTCAAATAATAGGAATCCTAGATCTAGCTCCCTGGTGAATGGACTGCTCCAAGAAGGATGCATGATCAAAAACTTTCTGCAGCCAGAAACCACTCAAAGCTGCCTCACAAATCCTACTTGTATACTGAGTTGTAAAGAATATGCTTTATTTTAAATTCTTGATGATACAGATCCATTTAAATGATTACATGCATGAAAAGACTCATGAGATATGGCTTTAAAATATATTTTTAGATTAAAGGTTTTCTGAAGCTAGATGGTTTTGATCTTGCAAGTAGATTTCTTTTTTTCTTAAGTTTACTTATTTATTTTGAGAGAGAACAAGAGAGCTGGGGAGGGCCAGAGAGAGGGGGGAGAGAGAGAGAGAGAGAGAGAGAGAGAGAGAGAATCCCAAGCAGGCTCCATGCTGTCAGCACAGAGCCCGACATGAAGCTCGAACTCATGAACTGTGAGATCTTGACCTGAGCCAAAATCCAGAGTCAGACGCTTAACCCACTGAGCCACCCAGGTGCCCCTGCAAGTAGGTTTCTTATCAGAAAACAAAACCAGAATGTATCTCAAAAAGTGTGTCTGTAGAATAGTTAAAATGGTCCTTTCTGCTTTGCAGGTCAAAGAATATACTCAATCGGTGGAAGTAAATTGCAGTTTTTAAGGAAAGAACGCTAATACTAACAGGTGATGTCTACTGAGCATTTACCATGCACATTTGTTCTTCCCAACAACTCATGAGGCAGGGATTACCATTTTCCCTACTTTACACATGGAGGCAATTGAGATTTAGTGATATAAATACCCTAACCAAGGTCACGAGATTAATAGGTGATGAAAGAAATCTAAGAACCTGAGCAGTCTGTCCCCAGCACCCATTCTTGCAAGTATTGCATTGTACTGTCTCCCTACAAGGAAAACGTCTTAATCTTCCATTGTGTCCTCAAATGACCAGTGAGTCCTCTGCTTCAGAGTAAATGAAGTTATTTATAGAGCAATAAACTCTCTTCCACTTGTTTCTACCTCTCCAGGATTTCCAGCCCTTGTCCTCTGGTCAGCTGCTCAGCATAAGAGGAAATTGGAACGTACCACCCGTTTTATTTTCTAACTGCAGCCAAGAGCTGTCTCACCCTGCAAGCCTCTGCCCCAGCTGCTAAAACCCACCTACTCTCTCACACACCAAGGGGTGTGCAGAATCTGGAGAGACATCACAAACCTCATGAGTACTGAAGAGGCAAGGAGGTGCCTGGAAACATTCCACAGGGAAATCTGGGTCATGGGAGCTTTTAAGAGAAACACTGCCCACTGAAGAAAGGGAAATGCAGAGCTTTGCACCCTCAGGCGATATATGTGTAGAAAAATTATCTCTTAAGGATGAATGCAGCACATGTAAGATCTCAATTCTTCTGTCATCTCTGTCAGTCACTGTCTTTGAAAATGGGCTAACGACCCACTTGCTCATTCTCTTGGCCAGCCGCCTTTGGGTCATTTGTCAACATTTGGTACTGTATAAGGGATAAGAAATTAAGTCAGACTTCAAGCTATCAGAGGTTATGGCATCTTGGTAAACAACTGAAGTGGAAGGAGAATAAATAAGTTCCATCAGAGCAGGAACTTTGTCCTGTTGACTGGTGGTCCATGAATATATGTCAATAAGGATGGTGGGGAGAGGAGAAGGAGGAGGGAGGAAACTTTTGCCACCTCTAGAAAAGCACCATTTGCTGCTCACCTGAGCCTCAGGCTCCCCCTGTTCTCAAGATCTAATTATGTCTTAGGTGGAAGCAATATACGTTTGTCTAGCATCAGTGTAGCCCTGAGTCAGTTTGCTGCCAATTTCTCTTGATTAGGTACCTGAGGTCAGGAATGAGAGTTATCTAATTTCAGTTATCTATTGCTACATAGAAACCATCCCAAAACGTAGAAGCTTACGACAGTGGCAATCATTTATTTGCTCACAATTCTGTCATTTGATCAGGATCCAGTGGGGACAGTTTGTCTCTACTCCATATGATGTCAGCTGGGGCAGCTCAACTGGGGCTGGATGGCCCACTTCCAAGATGGCTCACTCACAAGGCTGGCAAGTTAGTGCTGGCTGTGAACTGGGATCCCAACGAGGACTGTTGGCCAGGGCCCCAGTCCTTTGCTCTCTAGGCCTGTCCACATGGCTGCTTGGGCTTTTTCATAATATGGCAGGTGGGTTCCAAGAGCAAATAGTCCAAGAAAACAAGCCCCAAGATCAAAGCACTTCTCAGGCTCTCACTTGTATCATAGTTGCTAATGTTCCACTGGCCAAAGTTCCATGACCAGGTCCAGAGTCAATGTAAGAGGGAACTATACAAGGGTGTGAACCAAGAGTCAAGATTCATTGTTGCCACCAAGGTAACGGTTTACCACAGAGTATGATCATTTTTGTTTCCATTAGCAGAGAAAAGTTGAACGTTGATGTTGTTCACCCACTTACACATTTTTTATTAGCTAGAAACTTAAACGTTTATTTATTTTGAGATAGACATAGAGCACAAGCAGGGGCGGGGCACAGAGAGAGGGAAAGAGAATCCCAAGCAGGCTCCATGCTTTCAGCACAGAGCTTGACACGGGGCTCAATCCTACAAAGAACCACAAGATCATAACCTGGGCTGAAATCAAGAGTCCAACACTTAACTGAATGAGCCAACCAGGCACCCTTTAGATAGAAACTTAATACCAATGTTTTCCAAGTTTCCAATTGGTTTAGGAAAATTGTCAGAGAAGAATAAAACTTCACGAGAGAAAAAAATGTCATGGGTATATAAAATCAGGAAAATAGAAGTTCTTACTTTAAAAAATAAACTATCCTGGAACCACAGGAAAGGAAGGGGTACACGATTGGGGGGGACGATTATGAAAACCATGGTATATTGGTTGGCAAAAAAGATATATGACATAAAGCACACACAAATCTCATAAGGAGTAGAAATGTCACAAGTTAATAAAGATTCATGAAGAAATAATAAAAGGTATCTCAGGTAAAGTCAGAGAAACAAAAGCAAGAAAATAGTTCAATTTTGTAAGCAACATTTCAACTGGAATTTTTAAAGGGTTGTTAATTTGACGGATATTTTATGTTTTTATCAATGAGGAGATTGTTAAAATAGTGAAATGACTAGTATGTTAAAGGACTAGATTAGAATTCAAATTAATTGAACAAATAGAAGCAGTGAATAAAGATGTAAGAGTACTTACATCTCTGTTAGCTAACATTAACATTTTTTGAGCTGTTACCATGTTCTAAGCTTGCATTAAAAACTCTATGTACATTTATTGTCACAAAAAAACCTTAAGCCACAGAGTTTTAGTCATTTTTTCCAGGTCACATAGTTGGTTAGTGTGGGAGACAGAATCTTAGCCTGATGTCTGCTTAATCAATTGGTTAGATAACACATTTCTGTAAATGGAAATATTTTTCGTCAATGAAATAGAAATTGAAAATGGAAAATATATTCCCATAGAGAAAAAAAAAAGCACTGACCAAAAATGCAATAAACCGTAACTTAAGAGAATTTTGAAAACTCATCTAATCCCCAAACTGAGTTGAAAGAAATTTTTAATGAAATGGTATTAGCTCTCAAAATAATTAACCAAATCACATACTGAATGTTTAAATATCAAATTATGAACATGTTTCCCTGTGGCTAGATATATGTGAGGGTATTTTTAAAAGCAAAAAGCTGCAACCTTCTCTATTCCAAGTATTCCCTTTTAAATCTCCCAAAAGTTATAACTGAAAAAACAAATCTTGTTAAAAACTCAAAGAAGACTTGTGCTGTAAAGTCTTTATCTTGGCTTATTTGCTTACTTCCTATGGGTCCCTCCCAAATTGTTTATTACCTGAGGATTTTGCTCTGCTCAGGCCAAGAACACTAATATGCTGCATTTAAGTGATCCGTTTGCCTGACATGCTTTGTAAATTCTCGATGCTAAAAAAAAAAATCACTCATTTTTATGTTTTTCCTTAGAACTAAAAAAGATATGTATAGAGATTGACCATTACTGTAGTGGTAATAGCAGCTCTGTTAGATACTGTTAAAAGCCCTGGCTTCCTAATTTATTGACTTTTTTCAAAGTTGGCATTTCTTTGAAATGCAAGGAAAATGACTCAATATGCTGTAGCATAAACATAGACCATGCTCCTGGGACATATAAACAGGACCAGGGTATACAGGACCCTGGGGCCAGTCCTTTGGTTCACCTTTCTCAGAGCTCTGTCAGAGCTAAATGTCTAATTTTGGACTCAGTAACTGAGACAAGTAGTGAAAAGTTTGGAAAATGTCCAGAAACGAGTTGTGAAAATTATTAAAAAGCTAAGTAAACAGGTCTTATGAGAAATCTAAAAGAACCAGGGCTATTTATTCCAAGACGGAAATGTCTACAGTGAGATTTAAGATCTGTCTTCATGTCTGGGTCAAGCTATTAGAGGAGTGGTAGTGGCCCCCATGAAGGGGATTAAGGCTCAAATGAGGGTGTCTATAAGGGCTGGGAGATTCTAGAACAGACTGCCAGGAAGAGGAGTTGGTTTAGAAAATGAGCTAGAAGCATCTTTGTCTAGTGTTGCCTAAGAATACATTTCTACTTATCCATCAACAACCAGGATTGGCTCTGTTTCCTGGACATTAATTATTCACAGAATCCAATGAGATTCAGAGGCTAGGCCAGAAGAATAAACCCTCTGGCTCCACATCCCCTGTTGTTTTATTTTCAGTGGATTCCTTTAGTACAACACTAAAGTATCTGCTAATGGTAATGTTCTCTCAGTAGACCACCTGGGATCCTAGAAGGATTCAGGTATGAGATTCAAGCAGACATAAGTTGAAACTCTATCTCTGCCATTTTATCAATTGGTAAATTTTTCCATGCTTTTCAGAACTCTGTTTTCTAAACTACTGGATGTGGATAATAACACTTCAATTTAATTTTCTATTTACTGCATCCCAAGATCTACTGCAAATGCTTTCTGAATGCCAGGTTCTTTGCTGCACACTTTACATCCTAAAACAACAGATATGTGTTATCATTCCCATTTTTGAAATGAGGAAACTGAGGCCCTGGAAGGGTATGTGCTTGCTAATTCAGACATAAGGTGACCGAGATGTGGAACTAGAACTGGAACCCAGGTTCCTTCTGGCGCCAGCACCAACAATGGTGGAGGGGCAAGGAGAAACCAGAGGACTCACTCAGGGGCAAGGCCAGGGTTCAAACTGAAAGCTTCCAAGTGCAGAGTGACTGGTGAGCCGCACCATCAGGCCCTGGCACCTGGAATCTGTCACCATGTGTACGTGTCATTAAAGAAGATATGTCCGGGAGTTAGGTGCGAGTACCGTGCATGAAACCCACCGCAGTGCATGTGTTCCAAGGAGGGTAGAGGACTGTTTACTTCCTCACACCTAATCTCTTTTTGTCTTAAGTGGATTTCTAAGGGCACAGAGAAAAACTCTCTGCTCCTGACACCAGGAAGTCTTGAGAGTCACCTGATTTATGCTTCTTCCCAGCTTGCACCAGCATGCCTCTCTGTACCTACAAATAGCTTTCTGTTCATTTAAGGCATACAGGTAGAAACACAGCAATTCTGACTCATCATTAGGCAGTTCCAAGCTGGTGCTATTTGCCTTTCTTCACCCCGTCACCAAGTTAATGGCGTGTATGAACAGTGATATTTATAGACCACAAATTGAACCCCAAAGCAGCAGCTATGCCCATCTCGTTTGGAAAGTGCCTATTCACTGTGGCTCTCATGCTTGTGGTACTGTTGTTTCCTGTGGCCCTAATCCCAAAGTGCTTGCCAGATAGGACATGTGTTTCTTTCCCTTGCAAGGAAGAAGCTTTTAGCTATAGGGATTGAGGAGGAAAAGGATAATAAACATACCTAATACTGACCCTGATGCTTTGTATTCTGGTTTTTATGTCCTTTCATACTTTGAATAAAATAAAAAGTTATTCCTATGACCACAGGGCTCTTCATTGTCTGCTTCTCCCCCAACACACACACACACACAAATACACACACATATGCACCAACTCCCATCTTTCCATCCCTCAGTCACCTGGCTCCAGCCACTGTGGTCTCTTTGTAGCTCTTGAATCACACTTAGCACATGACCACTTCAGGACCTTCGCACCCGCTTTTCAGATGCCTGGAACTCCCTTCCCTTATATAACCTCATGACTGACTCCCTCATTTAGTTCAAGTCTCTGCTCAGATGTTAACTGAACAAAGTGAACTTCCTTGGCCATTCTATCTGAAATAGTACCTTCAGTCACTCTTTATCCCTTTATCCTGCTTTATTTTTCTTCTTACTGCCAAATATTTGACACTATATTGTAATTTGGCTGTCTTCAGTCTACATACACACACACACTCAAAGGGAAGATCCACGAGGGTAGGGTTTTATCTGTTTGTTGCTACAGCCCCAGCACCTAGGAGAAAGCCAGACCTGTAATAAGTACACAACAAACAGTAATTGAATGAATGAATGATTTGCGAGACTAACCTTTAAGGTGTCTTAAAGATATCAAAAGTTCTATGTACCTATTTTTGGCTGGCTTCAAGGATGTTAAAAACAATAGTTTCAATTTTTATTTTTATCCAGTTATTTGTTTATTACCGTTTTTATTTGAAAGAGAGCAAGAAGAGGAGCAGAGAATCTTAAGCAAGCTCCACTCTCTATGTGGAGCCTGACACAGGGCTCAATCCCACAATCCAGGGATCATGACCTGAGCTGAAATCAAAAGTCAGATGCTCAGGGCACCTGGGTGGCTCAGTCGGTTGAGCGTCTGACTTTGGCTCGGATCATGATCTCATGGTTCATGGGTTTGAGTCCCACATCGGGCTCTAGGCTGACAGCTGGGAGCCTGGAGCCTGCTTCGGATTCTCTCTCTCTGCCCCTCTGCTGCTTGTGCTGTCTCTGTCTTTCAAAAATGAAAAAAACATTAAAAAAAAAAAAAGAAAGTCAGACGCTCAATGGACTGAGCCACCCAGGTGCCGCAATAGCTTCAATGTTTAAATCAATAACTTATAGATAGCCTCTGAAAAAACAAAACAAAGAAACAACAACAACAAAAAAAAAACCAAACTCCTTCTCTTGATATAGAAGGAAACATCTTGAGCAAGGAGGGAGAAATAAGGAAGTTGAAAGATCTACTAAATACTGTACCTAGTTAATGATATGATAATTTTAATTGAAGGAAGTAGCTAGGCCTCTTACTGTTTTTGAACAGTATCTGGATCTTAAACTTATATGGAAACTTACCAAATAGTGCTAAATTTCAAGGCCGGGTGTTTCATAAATCATTACAAGCACCATGAAAAAGATAGTTGGTGATCCAGAAAAGAGACATTTCAATCTAGTGTTTTCCACTAGAGGAAGCAGAGGTCACAGCTCACCTGAGGTCTTTACAAGTCAATGGAAAATGTAAGGGCTAGAACTCACTCCCACCCCTCATCCCCAGCTCTGGCTGATCTTCTTCTAAAGGTGCTTATTTCCTCCAGCTGCCTTTTCCTCTGGGTTTTAACAAACTATCTTCTCTTTTGCACACAACCCCCTTTTCCAAAGGGAATTTTGGATTTATCTTTGGACCAAAGCCAGCCCTTCCCAAACTGCATTCTATATAATATGCAAAGTGTTTACACAATGTTCTTCAAATTAATATAGAATAGGTATATAGTGCATTATATACCTTGAAAAGGGAGAAAGACAGACTGATTGCTTCCTAAACTTAAAAGTATATAATGCACTAAAGACCTTGAGAAGTCATGCAACAGAAATTGTATATCTTCGTACAGCTCAGTACTTCTAGAACTTATCTGGCCAACGAAAATGAGGTATTTTCCCTAGAATTTTCTCACAGACACAATTGAGAAAATATCTCTTTCTATCTTTGTATCTACACACACACAAGAGACACACATAGGCATTTACAAGTCACTGTTTGTATGGGAACAGAAATATACAAAAAGATACATATCACTGGAACATACTCATGTTGCCAGAAGTGCCATTGTCCAGCCAATTGGAGGAATGGTCAAGTCAGAGTAGACTAAGAGCTCCTACAAAGCTAAAGCTGTAGTTAGCCAGCAGAAAAGAAAATAGGATAGCAGGTATAGCACGCATGTTATTTAATTTTTTCGCTCAGCGCCTATTTTCTAGGAATGACTTCTACCCACTCACTCACCACCCAAACGGTTTTGGTAGGAAGTGCTATGTCTCTCTACTCTGGAGTTCCTGGCCACACAGCTGTGGTGGACTGTGGGTAGGGTTCTCTGTTAAGTCTGGCCAATAAATTTTGGATCCAAGACTGAAAGGCCTTAACTAAAAGAATAAATGGGCATTGAGAGAGAAGCTGAGATAGAGATTGAGAGAAAGGAGGTACCCTAGAGAGTCCCACCCACGAGTCTCTTCCTGAGGCTCAGCTATATCCCTGCCTTGGAGTGCATGAAATATCCCCCCAACCCACCAATAAACTTTCTCTCTTCTCCTTTTGTCCTACTTTTTTGCTAGGATCTGTTCCTGCTCCTTTCAGACTAATATTAGTCTCTCCAACCTAATTACTTTCAATAAATACTTTCAAATTGTCCCACTGCCTTCTATAAGTTCACGCTACTCATATCATCAAACTTTGCCTTTTAAAGATCTCTCTCTCTCTTTTTAAGGACCCCTGAAGCTTTTTTCTGAGGGAAGTATTTCAGGTAATTTATTCTACTTCAACACAAACATTATGTAGCCCTTTTAAAGCTTATTGATATTGTGGCTACATTTCAAAAGCATAGCTGCAGATTGAAATCTGTACTTTGGTTAGTGAGGGCGGAGAGTATCAGAAAGCAATAAATAACCTAACTTCATTGTAACCACTTGCCAATTTTATTTTTATTTTATTTTATTTTTTAATTTTTTCTTCAACATTTACTTATTTTGGGGACAGAGAGAGACAGAGCATGAACGGGGGAGGGGCAGAGAGAGAGGGAGACACAGAATCGGAAACAGGCTCCAGGCTCTGAGCCATCAGCCCAGAGCCTGACGCGGGGCTCGAACTCACGGACCGCGAGATCGTGACCTGGCTGAAGTCGGACGCTCAACTGACTGCGCCACCCAGGCGCCCCCACTTGCCAATTTTAAACAGAAGAATTGCTTTCCTATAAATTGGGGCCAACACAAAAGAGCTCTTGAACAAGCAAATAACTTTAGAGGGATACAATTAGGAAAGGACTCAAACCTACAAGGAATCAGAGAATTACAAACTAAAATAAGGCATCAATTTCTATCAGCAAAACTACACACACACACACACACTCACACACACACACACACACACACACACACACACACACGTATTTCCTTTGGGGACTAACCTGGCAGTGTATACCAAATGCTATATAAATGCATATTCCCTTTGACACCCAGTGCAACCTCTAAGAAGAAAGAAAAAATATTAAATATGAAACAGTTACATCCTTAAATATGTTCAATGCTATTATTTTGAACAGTAAAAAACGGAAACAAGAAACCAATGTTCAGCTAGAAGGGAATAAATAGGTAAATTAGAGTATATTTACTTGATAAATTATTATCCAATAATTAAAGTGATGGTTGTGGAGACTATGTAGGCAACTAAAAATTATTAATTTCATATTAAAGAGCAGGTCCAACATTGCATATATGGGATATTTACAACTATGTAAAAAGAAATGTCATTTTTTAAAAATCCTGAAGTAAATAGTCCACATTGCCTAGAGTGATTTATTGAATAGTAGTGGAAATACTTTTCAGTATTTTTTAAAATGAGATTCTATTGCTTTTCTAATTTTACATTTTATAAATGAAATTAGAGAAAATTTTATATTTTCTACATGTTCATACTCCAAGAAACCAAATTTTGATACTAATATACAACCAACTTGATTTAAGACTCAGGAGAATCCTTAAAAAACATCTGTGAGAAGATGTAATTAAATCATTGATCTACATCTAGTATGAATCCCAAGGAAAGTGTTATAGTGAAGATTATTAAGACAAGGTACATAATATTTTAGAAGCTATATATCAAGGGGTCCTGGGTGGCTCAGTTGGTTAAGTGACTGACTTTGGCTCAGGCCATGATCTCATGGTTCATGGGTTCGAGCCCCATGTCAGGCTCTGTACTGACAGCTCAGAGCCTGGACCCTGCTTCAGATTCTGTGTCTCCCTCTCTGCCCCCCTACCCCCAACCCCCGCTTGTGCTCTGTCTCTCTCTCAAAAATAAATTTAAAAAGTTAAAAATTTAAAAAAAGAAAATATTTTTTAAATGTTCACCAATGCAATTCCTAGGTGTGATAACATACTACTCAGCATGGACATGATAATTAGATTCCTTCCATTTTACAAATTATACTGTTAAATTTTCTTCTGAGAAAAAACAAACATGAATGTTATAAATATTAAACATCTACTCTTTTACATATTGTTACTATGTCAGACTTTGTTCCTGTGCATGAGAAAGACTGGAAAAACTCCCCCAATGTAACAAATTCCAAAGGCCACTTTGAAAGAAATACACATGACTTACGAGTTGAGTTTGCTATTACTATTGCTCTACATTGTGACTGAAATTTAACGTTCTGAGGACAAGCTTTGTGCTCCCCCACCACCACTCTGTGAAACTCTCCCTCAAAATGTCATTACTCACTTCCCTTTGCCAAATGCAATGCGTGGTTTTTACTTTCTCCCTATCAGCTTGGAGTCCTCTATAGCATTTGGCAGTACTGTTTTTGAATTACTGTTGTATTTCAGGCATTATTCTGGGTACTTCCAGGTGTGATTTCACTCAAGCCTCACAACAATGCTATGAACAGATACTTCTGACAGTCCCATTTTACAGATGGGGAAATTGAAACATAAACAGGTTAAGTTACCCAAGATAACCCAGCTAGTTAAGCTGTGGAATCTGAATTTGCATTCAGCCAATTCTATTTGATAGTCCCTGCTCCTGTCCAACAAAGAATCAAAGTCAACATATTTGCCCCACGTTTAATAAATGATACTATTGTTACTATTTTATCACCTGAGAGTACTGCTGTATACTCTTGAAAGTGCTTCAGTATATCTTTTATTTGATCCTCAAACTTTACATGTTCAAGATCAAGTTTATTATATTTCTCCCCGACAACTTTTGGCCTCCCTGTTCTTTCAGTCACTATCTTCCTCCTGTGCTCAAACCTGAATCATCTTTTTTTTTTTTTTAATGTTTATATATTTATTTTGAAAGAGAGAAAGAGAGAACAAGACTGAGTGGGGGAGGGACAGAGAGAGAGAGAGAGAGAGAGAGAGAGAGAGAGAGAGAGAGAATCCCAAATGGGCTCTGCACTGACGTGGGGCTCCGTCTCATGACCGTGAGACCATGACCTGAGTCAAAATCAAGAGTCGGACGCTGAGCCCACTGAGCCACCCAAGTGCCCCAATCTGAATCGTCTTTAACTCCCCTTTCCTCCCTAGTCTCCACATCCGATCTGCTGCTGCTCCTATAGGTTTCACTTCCACCAAGCTTTGGGGCTCCTCTCCTCCTTTCCATTTTCCCAAAGGGCAGCTAAAGCACCACTGCAAGAATATCCTCCTCGTCACCTTCAGTGGCTCCCTACAGCTACCTAGTTAAGTGTAAACTCCTGAGTCAAACACTAAGATTTCTTTATAATATGTCTTCATCTTACCTTTCAGCATTAATTCAAGTTAATGCACTCTGTCTCTCCTATATTCATTCACATTAGACAGCATTTGCCTTCATGTTTAAGCAAAGGGGACAACTGCAGGGTTTCAGACAGATTAAATCATACACATTTGGCCAGTGTCAGGCTTTTCTTAATGGGTGACTTCCGAGTAATTCGACCTCAGAATCCCTTATAACATCTTGAAAATATCAGCTAAGAAAACTTCACCAAAAACAGATATATATCATGTAACTATTCTCCACAGTCAAATTTACAAAATAATCCCCACATTTTAACACAGAGAGCTGCTCCTTCCATTCCACATAGCAGTAGAAAAGGAAGAGAGAAAGTTACAGAATACTGTTGGGCTAACTAGAATTGCAAAAGTCCCCTTTAAGTGTTCTCTCTCGTCCTAATAAAAGGGTATGGCTCCCAAACAGAAATCAGTGTGCGTCAGAAGGAATGTAATCATGACATCTGGGAGTATGAACAGAGTTACCCTGAAAGAGGGGTGAGACAGGTAGCACACTTTTTTCTTAGGCTTTGATTTTTTAAAGAACTTACTCATATGAACCATCTTTAGGCCTAATTTTGGTAATATTATTTAAGTTCTACATTTTTAAAGAAGTAAAAATTACCTTATTCTCTGGCTATAGTAAACGTCTGGAGTTTGACCACCCAACCAAGGCACCGAAGCGCCCCCTGGTGGTAGCCTATCATTATTGCAGGTTCATACTTGACTCCCTTGAGGGTTCTCCAATGCCATCCTTTCGTCTATCGGGACACACTGTTGCCTATTCAGTGCTTTTAATTTTCAACTCGCCTTTTAAAAATCGTCCGCCACCTAGCCAATGCCTAATATTCTTCTGGTAGTGCTTTATTCCTTTATCACAAAAGCATGGGGAGAGAAAGCTATGTGTCATTTGTAAGCTATGGAACATTTGTACTATGTTCCATTTGATGGAAACAGGTTATTCCATGGTGTGAATGAGTTCAGGACTCTGCTGAGAAGGATTTCGACAGCAGAGACACACCCAGGGCCTTCAGAAGAAGCGGCTATTACTGGCAAAGGTGAGGGAGGAGCACAAAATGGAGCGACTAGAGGGGCCAAAGATAAATTCCGTCCAGCTTGATGTTTTCCTTTGTTAAACCATAGTCAGCTTTGGGTAGGAATAGCTTTGGTGGAAGCAAAGACATTATGGTGGAAAAGAACCTTGAGATGAGCAATGGGCACTTGGACAGATGGGGGTTGGGAGGGAGACCATCCCCCTAGGGTGCCTCTGCACTACACCATCAGCAGTGGTAAACTATTCTGCAATCTGTCCTGGGAAATGTGTTTAACCTAGCTCTCAGCACATGTCTCTAAGGTTTTCCACTTATTTGCCTTACGCTCAGAAGAGCTACATGACCTGGTTATAATTTAATGCAAGCCACTGACTAAGTGATTTCTCTAATTCCTTTGGGGAGGGGGAACCTATGGTAAAAAATCAGATTCTAAGAATCCAATCTAACGTTAATCCTAGAAAGAAGATCTCTATTATACTCAACAACTGGTTTGGGAGATCTGTGGGTGATGCTTGTTTTCTGAGAAGGATTGGGCCAGGAATGCCAAGCCACAGAATTTTAGTCTTTCACAACCCTGATTCTAGCACTTGACTCAGCCTGCAGACACCAAAATGCCCAAAGATGCTTGTACATCATACTGGTTAACTCCAGGAGAGAAAAAGGGAATGTGGCCAGTGACTACCTTCTTACCTTTTCCTAGATCAAAACCAGAAGTCCAACACATCCCAATATCATCGGGTACTAAAAGACTCAGCACAGTATTCATGTGCCTTATAGAGCATTATGGAAGGATCTGACTACATCACTTAAATCCCACCCAACATGTCCCTTTTTGGAAAAAAAAAATTTGCAAACCTTCTAAATTCTACTTCCTCACTGAATTTCCAAACTAAAAGGTTGTTTGCAAATAGGAAATAATGTGGAATTATACCTTACTGTCCCCTAAACCATCTCTTCTACTTTAAATAGACAATCATTTTGTTTTCCATAAGTGGAAATCTATCTTTCACAGTCTGGCACTACACTATTCCTTGAAGCTGTCCTGTCCAACACAATAGCCATTAGCCACAGGAATCTACGGAGTTATTGAAATGTGCCTCAGCTGAATTGAGAGGTGCTGTAAGTGCAAAACACACAACAGATTTTGAAGCTTAGTTAAGGAAAAAAGAATATAAAATATCTCATTATTTTTTTCGTATTATTTACATGTTGAAATAATATTTTGAATATATTGAGTTCAGTAAGATAGATTACTAAAATTAACTACACTTGTTTCTACCTTTTGACTGGCTACTCGATCACTGAAAATTACGTATGTAATTTTATTTCTAACAGTGAGGCTCAACTCTTGTTGTATTAGAATCACTCAGGGCTTTTGAAAACTCCAGAACACTCAACTCAGTATACCTGGGGTTGGGGCTCAGCATTGCTCATTGCTACTTTTTTTTTCTTTTGAAAGCTCCCAAGGTGACACTCATCTATAGCTAACATGGAGAACCAGTGCTCTACATTCTGGAATTCTATGATTCTAAGACTTCCATGACTACTCAGGCAGGTTAAAAGTTCAGAGTTGTTTTTTTCCTTATTCTGTATAATCAACTTTGTCTGTGCTGATCTATTTCTCCCTAAAGAAACAATGAAATGTTTTTCCAGCCATGCAAGTTAGAACTTTGTTTGTTTTATTTTTTAATGAAGTTCACATGAATCCAATACACTGCCAGGGCTGGGGAAAAGATGCATTGAACTTGGGATTTTAAGGTTGATGAGTAACACGTAATCTTTCCTGGGGCTTCTTCTCATACTTGCCTTTTTTCTTCTTGGAGGCACCTGCTTTGTTCCTACTAATAACAAGGAACGCATTCACAGTGCTTCTAGACTTGAATGTGCATACGAATCACCTGGGGATCTGGTTCAAATGTAGATGTTGATTCAGTAGGTCTGGGGTGGGGCAGAATCCTGTATTTCTAACAAGTGGCCAGGTGAGGCTGAGGCTGCTGGCTGGTGGACCCAGTCTGTGAGAAGCAAGGCATTGGGGCTTGGGGAAATGGCAAAGTGTCACCTGGGTGGGTGGCACTTGTACACAGCTGCCCAGCCAACCACAATAAAGTGGACGGCATATTGACTCTGTTTTCTACTGATGAGCGCAGAGCAACCTTTTAAATGACGTTTGCTCTGATGTGCCCACTGAGGCATAGTTACGTGGGCACCTGTGTTCTCTCTCTATAACGTGGGCATCCCAAGAGTGAGACTGTATTTTCATCCCACTATGAGACCAAACTCCCCTAGGCCTTCTTCCTTCATCCTCGGGGCTGGACGAGGAGTCTGAGGGCTTGGAGAAGGCTCTTTGAGTAGGACTAACTCCATGTTTCTCCAGACTTCTTGGCATCCACGGACAGGGGTCGAGGTGGAGTCCCAGGAAGCCCAGCTGCTCCCTGCTCCCCAACCCCTTTGCCAGCACTCTCTGCCTTGGGTCCCCCAGGACTACTCACATCACGCTTTTGATCCCTTTGGAGCCACAGAAGCCCGACTTCAGGGTGGCCCCAGGTCTCCAATTTTCTACTCCCCAGAAGGTCTGCACATCTCTTGTTCTGTCTCCATCTTCTAATCACAGGGCTCTCCAGTGGATCCACAGCCCTTCTATAGCAAAATCTATTCTGAATATTCCTTTCACCTAGGGCTCCTGAGGGCATTCTTCCCCTGCAGTGCTCTCCTGCAGCACTGATGTCCTCCCCTCATTCTTCCCAGTACTGGGCCTGGAGGTGGAGTGGGTGTCCTCCCTGCCCCCACAAATACTGCCTCCATACCGCTCCACTCCTTCCTTCCTACCCTCAGCATGTTCTCTCTTACCATCACCCCTAGAGCCCTCACTACCTCTCCTTGTTGCCATGGCCCGCTCCTGCTGGCTCCTGCCCATTGTGTGATTACTTCAGCACCTAGCTCACTGTCCCTCTCTTCTGTACCACGTCTCCCCCTATTCTTGGTGATTTCAATGCACACAGATGGAGCATCCAAATCCATCCTCTTAGTCACTTGAACTCCCCTCCCCTAATCATCCTGTTTGAACTCTCCCCTCCACCACGCACTCCCAAGGACACACCCTCCCCAACCAATAATTTCAACATCTGATTTAGTCGGGGTGGGATCAGTGCTTTGCAAAATACCAAAGAATCGAACAAAATCAATACACTCCAAGCTTATGTATGGTTCTTGGTATATCACCCCTTTGGGGCTGGATGGAGGGCCATCCAGGTGACAGTTCAGGGACCTGGGATCCTTCTAACTTGAGGTACAGCCACACCCCAGGAACTTACAGTCCTTGGCTGGATTCTCAGCATCCAGCTGGCTGTCAGAATAAAGGGAGGGTATGGGATTGCACGGAAGGGTTTTTTGCAGGCCAGGCTAGAAACGGGGCACATCACTCCCACCTACATTCCACTTGCCAGAAGTAGTCACTGGTCCTATCTAAGTGCAAGTAGGAATACAAAAGGTAGCCCAGTCATCCACGACGGTGAACAATTACCCCACCATCCACATGCTCATTTTCATCCATCCCAGTCTCTGACCACTCACCTCCTAACTCTCCAGTTCACTCACCTCATGCCCCAACTATTACAAGCCTTCAGCCACTGGGACTGTGGATCCATTGATCCCACCACCTCTCACCATCCCTTGTCCTCTTCCCTTTTTCACCGCTTAAATTACCTGGCCAATTATCATAATGGCTCCCTTGCCCCCTCTAGCTTTGTCACTCGGCAAAACCTCAGCCCCAGTTAAATCCAGCAACCTGTGCCTGCACCTGAACACTTAAATGTGGCTAGGGAAAAGCTCAGCCACGCTCACCGATACCACTTCAAGTTCACGATGATGAACAGCAGTGAGCTGTTACTGCTGCCAAGCAACCGTGTCTGTTTCCCTGCTCTCCTAGACTACCATGTAATACTTTATCCATCCTCCTCAGGCCTCTGATACTTTCTCTGCCATCCTCAATTTTAGATGATGACTTTCCTCCCTATTTCGCTGAGAAAACTGAAGCCATCAGAAGAAGAAGAAAAAAAAAAAGAATCCACTGACTCACCCACTACTCACCACTGGCATCGGCACCCATGCGTGCTGCCTTCCCACCTAATACAGGGATGACCCCCCCACACACCACCCCCAACCTGTGCTCTAGATCCATCCCTTCCCACCTACTCAAGGGTATTTGCTCCAACAGCTCCCCCCCGCCACCTTTGGCATCAAGAATGCTTCCTTTCCTTATCCAATTATTTTTATCATCACACAAAAATGCTACAGTCATTCTCATTAGAAAAAAGAACAAAAACCTTTTCTGGACTTAATTCTCCTACTCAGCTCCCTGCCGTTCCTCTATTCTGTCTCCAAGCTGGCTTTAACCTCTGCACGGAAGACCACTCCTGTCACGGTATGTCATGGATTCCCATCATGAAACCCAGCGGGCGTTTCTCTGTCCTCTACCCCGACCCACAAATGGCACCTGGCCCAGTGCCCTTGTCCTCACCACACTTGCTCCCCTGGGCTTCCAGGTCACCACACCCTCTTCATTTCCCTCTCACTTCTCCAGCCCTTCCTCATCTTTCTCCTTTCTTACTCCCCCTTGTCTCCAGACCTTGTGGGAGCCTCGGAGCTCAGTCCTTGCTTTGTCAATTCTCCATCTGCACTCCCCAGGGACCCCAAGCAGTGTCTGGCTCTAAATATCACCTATACCCTGATAGCTCCCCACATGTGCCTGTCCATCCCAGATACTCCTCCTAACTCCAGGTCCAAGGCCTCCTAGACATCTCCACTCAGGGGTCAGACTCAAATGACCCAAAGCAGACTTCAGTATTCCTTCCCAAACTGGCCTTACCCACAGTCTTCCCATCTTGCAGTTATTCAGGCAAAACCAAATAAACAAAACAAAACAAAACAATTAAAAAAAAAAAAACCCTGGGGTGCCTGGGTGGCTCAGTTGGTTGGGCATCTGACTTCAGCTCAGGTCATGATCTCACTGTCCAAGAGTTCGAGCCCCACGTCAGGCTCTGTGCTGACAGCTCAGAGCCTGGAGCCTGCTTCTGATTCTGTGTCTCCCTCTCTCTGGCCCTCCCCACTCACACTCTGTCTCTCTCTCTCTCTCAAAAATAAACATTAAAAAAATTTTTTAATAAAAAAAAACATTGGAATCAGTAATTCTACTGTTTATCTTATACCCAATTCAACCTGTCAGGAAACCCTGGTGAATTTTCCTCCAAAATATATCTACTTCTCACCACCTCCACTGCTGCCATTTTAGTCCAAAGCACCAAGAGTCTCCCCTGGATTCATACAGAAGCCTCCTCCCTTGTCTTCTCCTTGGTACCTCGGCTCTCCTATAATCTATTCTCAATGCTGCAACCAATGTGATCCTGTTATATTACAAGTCCTATCTGTCCACCCTCCCTGACCCGCAGAGGCTTCCTGTCTCCCCTGCCCAATGTGTCTCCTTAACTGTCTCATATAAAATACCTTTAAATAGCATTTGACCACAGTCTAACATTCTATGATTTACTTACTAGGTCTACTTTTTACTGCTTATCTCTCCCCATTGGAATGTGAGCTCAAAGAGGGTAGGGATTTTCATCTGTTTTGTTTTGTTTTGTTTTGTTTTGTTTTCACGGATACATCCTAACACCTAGAGCAGTGCTCAGTACAAAGTTATTGAAGGAAAGCAATCCTATCTCCACGGTCCTTAGCCCAGGAGGCACTTAATAAATTTTCATCACATGAGTAACTTAGCTCTACCACCTTGATTTTAGAAGGGTTGTACTTTATTTGACAATGTCCAAAGCTCTCCAGCAGAAAGTCATTTTAAAATACAGACACAGCACACAAAAGTGCATGGAAGAGTTGTTTCATGCAAATGAAA
Source organism: Herpailurus yagouaroundi (assembly GCF_014898765.1). Taxonomy (NCBI): domain Eukaryota; kingdom Metazoa; phylum Chordata; class Mammalia; order Carnivora; family Felidae; genus Herpailurus; species Herpailurus yagouaroundi. The sequence goes on along the minus strand of NW_024412396.1, from coordinate 28,131,558 downwards.
TACTGGCAGTACTGCCTTTCACACCTTCACATTTGTTGTTCCAGATGTTTAAAGCCGACTAATTAGCACCAAGACCTCAATCTTGTGGCTTTCATCTAGCCATTTGCTGGGATCCATGTCCAACATAAACACTGTCAGCCCTCACTTGTTTCTCATACCTCTGCTCCCCCAACCATCTCCTGACTGAGCCCACCTACACCCATACCCAATAGCAAAGAAACAAGGAGAAAGGATGAGAAAGAAGATGAGGTGGTGGCCGTGGAGGAAGAGGGGAATGAGGAAGCTGCCTACCGTGTCTTGTTGCCTACATGCGCCAAGGCAATCTTGCTCAACTCAACTGGAGTGTCTTGATCACCTGTAAGCTCCCTAAAGCCACCGATGCTTGGAACCCACCCTAGACTTCCTAAGCCAGAAACTCCAATAGTCGGGTCTGGGTGTGTGTGTACATTGCTAACACTAGGCATGGACTATTCTGATGCACAGCCAGAGTTGAGCAATACCCAACAAGGCACTTGACGTTACCTCACTTCATCTTCGAACAGCCACAGAAAGTAGGTATTTTGATCTGCGTTTTATAGATGATGAAGCCAAGTCTCAGAGAAGCCAAAAACTTGCCCAGTGTCACACAGTTATGAAGTGGCAGAAAGAAAGTTCAAATTCAAGCCTGCTAAGCTATACTCTGTCTGCAAGTACAGGCTAAGTCCTAAAGCACCCTGGCAGGGGCAGGCCATGCTGGTGGTCCTGGTAGAACCCAGATGTCAATCACTCTCAGAAATCCAGAAATGCCCCTTGGAGTCAGTGTCTCAAGGACTGCCCACTGGGTGCCCAGTAGACTCAGCAATCCAGCTCACCATCCCTGGGCCCTGGGACTTGGCTTCAGCCTCAGTCCCTGTTCCTAAGCCCTGTCTTCCAGTCCATCTCTGGATAAAGCTATGAGGTGGTCCACCTGGCTGTATGCAGATCTTTAGTACAACCGCATGTTTCCTTAATGGTGTGAGCATCTCAGCCCTGGATTCCCCATCTTCTTGCTATACCTTCTCAATGAGTTTCTGATCCTTCATCTCGTAGAACCACCTACCCCAAATCCAAGCATGAGGCTATATGCATTATGCACTTGTTCATTCATTCATTAACAAAGTATTTCTTGAGCACCCGCCAAGAACTAAAAAGTATCAAGCTCAACAGTCATTGTTCCTTCATGAAAGTTATGGCAGAGACAATGAACAAGTCAATTCACTCTCATGCTTCCATTCTTATAGCCTGTATCTAATTATTTGTTGTAATGGCCATTTACTCCTCCAAGTATTCAACAAATATTTATTCACAAGTATATATGTGGTAGGTACTTTGAAGAAAAAGAGGAGGATTCAGCCTGAGAGATTTACCTGTGAGAGACTGGTTCAGAAGGCTTTGCTGCAATGGACCCATCTACATTGGGACCATCAACTGTGAAGGAGCCAGGTATGGGAACAATGACAAGAAGGGTATCAGAGGAAGAGGGGACAAAATGGATGGATCCACAGGGCAGGAAGGAGCTCCGAGGGGCACGGCAGCAGGATGGTTGGCAGGCACACGGGGGTCAACATGTAGCTTCTAAAAGAAGAGCAGGTGCAATATACAATTTTACGAACAGATACTAAATTAGACTGACTCGCAAAGCCATGAATACTGAAATGGGGCAACAGGAAAGAAAACCAGCAAGGCAGGAAGAAGGCAGAAATAAAGACCTGGATCATTTCTGACTCTTCACGCACTTTTAAACAACACTTTCTAAGTCATGTTCTGCAAGTTATTTCCTTCACCTCTTCAACAAATTGTCTAGTATGTGCCAACATAGTGTTGTATGCTATTCTAGATGCTGGGGATCCAGTGGCAAATAAGAAAACTCCTTTTCCCGCCACTCATCACTGAACACATTCTGACTGCCCGGCTGGGATCTTTCTTTCCTTCCTTGTCTTGCCAGATGCTTCCTTTGGGGTCTTTAATACAGAATGAGAAAGCAGAGGATAGAAGGAGAAGAGAGGCATGGACTACACTAGAAGAGGATGTCCTCCTCCCCCTGCCCACCAAGGATTTTTAAGAAAGAAATAAAGCTGTGGCGTGTGAAGAAAATTAGCAGGAGAGAAAAGCAAGTTTTAAGAAATAGAAATAACATAGCCAACGTGTGTTGAGCTCTTACTATATATATGCCTGGCAATATCCCAAACATTCACATGTATCTTCTCATTTAAACTTCATGATAGGGGCGCCTGGGTGGCGCAGTCGGTTAAGCGTCCGACTTCAGCTAGGTCACGATCTCGCGGTCCGTGGGTTCGAGCCCCGCGTCGGGCTCTGGGCTGATGGCTCAGAGCCTGGAGCCTGTTTCCGATTCTGTGTCTCCCTCTCTCTCTGCCCCTCCCCCGTTCATGCTCTGTCTCTCTCTGTCCCAAAAATAAATAAACGTTGGAAAAAAAAAATTTTAAACTTCATGATGATGCGCTGAGGTTGAAACTATAAGGTCATCCACTTTACAGATGAGAAAACTGAGACACAAAGAAGCTGAGTAACTTGCCTAGGGTTACACAGCTGGCAAGTGGCCAAGCTGGGATTTGGGCCCTGTTGGGGTAGTTCCAGAGCTCATGCTCTTTATCATTCCCTCGTACTGCACCTTGACCCAAACGGCTCTCGACTATCAAAGCCCTCACATCATTCATAAAATGTAAATGTGAAAACTGCTATCCAGGTTTTCTTCTTCTCTTTCAGACTTTCCACTATACAATAAAACCCAGACTCAAAAAAAAAAACTGCAGAAAGTAAACACATAGCTTAATGAAGCCCTTCAACATGTCCTGTGCTGGTCAATGTGGCTTCCTCTTCACAAACATAACCACAACCCTGACTTTTATAGCAATCATACCCTTGTGTTTGCAGTTTTATCATGTCACCGTGCATCCCTAGATACCATAGTATAATATTACTCATTTGTCAACTTTACATGTCTTGTAAAGTCTCTTATATTCCACAGATTCCTTCCTCCTTCCCTTTCTTTTGCCCGCAACTCCTCTGGAAATTTGACCTGTGGAGCTCCTATGTTCAGGATTTGGCAGATTATACACACAGGGGGGATCACCATGTTCCTCTGTCCTGCACATGGGCAGTTGGATCCAGAGGACTGTTCATCCCTGGGTTTTATCTTTTGCAAGACTCTAGGTGTTGATTCGTTCTTTCCTCAAGAGTCATGTGATGTCTGTTTGTCTCTCTGTGACGGTAGCAGCTGTTGATGGTCAATGTTCTATTACTTGAGAGGGGGTTGAAGAATGTAATATTCTACTTCTAGCATTTCTTTTCTCCTCATTAATCCATAATTTTTTTTTAATTTTTTTTTTCAACGTTTATTTATTTTTCGGACAGAGAGAGACAGAGCACGAACGGGGGAGGGGCAGAGAGAGAGGGAGACACAGAATCGGAAACAGGCTCCAGGCTCTGAGCCATCAGCCCAGAGCCCGACGCGGGGCTCGAACTCACGGACCGCGAGATCGTGACCTGGCTGAAGTCGGACGCTTAACGACTGCGCCACCCAGGCGCCCCTAATCCATAATTTTTAAACACATGCTTTCCCTCATCTACTATTTGGTTACTTGGTGGTATCATTCACCTGGGAAAAGCAGAATAAATGATTATTTACCTTCATCTACCAATTGTCACTAAAAGAATTGCTTCCCTATCATACTCTAAAGGGGATCATTTTTTTCTAAATAGCATTATGAAGCCATGGATTTAAAGTTATTTGATGGGTTGCAATTAATTTTAATTATTATCCTTGTCAAAGCTCAAAATTTCCCTTTGTTGGCCACCAGAAGTCTCTTCAAGTTGGTTCTGGAGTGTTTTTCACATAATCCTGGTGGTCTTTGATAAGTGTTCTCACTATCTAGTATGACAAGATGTTCCAGACACATCTTCATTTCCCACCCCAGACCTGGAAATAGCTATTTCTCTAGATTCTTTTAGGGGGAAATGATATTTCAAGACTACAGTCTGGGCACCAGAGATGCTCATTTACCAGATGGTCATTGTTTCTAGGCCTTTTCAGCGAGCAGAGCTAGAAAATCTGTGCACATGCACACACATACACACATACAATACACACACAACATACTTTTTTGTATGTACGATAGACTCAATAAAAAGGGTGTTTTGGTAAAATTCTGCATTTTGTCCCTCACTTCGTTTGCCCAGACCCCGCCCCCCACCGCCCCGAGCATAGCCCCCTAAAAGGGCTATTGATATGAAGCCCACCTCAGTATTTTGGAGGCTTTGAGGAAAAAGAAAGAAGTTCTTCTTCAACTCAGATTTAGGGATCCAGCTCCCATTTCAATGTTATTTATTTTCTCTTTCATATATTTGTTCAGAAAAATCTCTGTTCATCCATACCATTTTATGAAGTCTATTTATATGTTCCAAATGTCAAAATTTCATCAAATAATCCTTTTGGGGGGACTGTTTCAGATGCAAGCTGTTGCAGAAAAGAAGAGGAAACATTATCCCGGAGGCCAGCCCACCTGCCCTTTGCTCTAGCTTTGTGAGTTTGCCAGTTGCAAGTCCAAACCAAAGAAGGAGCTGCACAGATTGCTAACAACACATCTTGTTACAAAGGAAATTAACAAGAATATGGCCCTGAATCCAAATTTGGCTTAAGCACTAGGCTATAGAAGGACAAGTACAAGATACTTTTGAGAAGCACTAGATTAAGAAAGGATTTAATCTATAATGAAAAGCATAAAAATAGGACAGCATATGCGAAAGAGTCAAGGGCAAATATTCTGTTTCTGTCATACTTCCCAATGGAAATAAAGGAAAACATTTGCTGTAACACTTGTGTGATCATGAAGACAGGTCTAATGTTTCAAGTAGCACATGGAGTAACACATGCAAAAGTCCTTTCCATGTTGCAATACGCAATGCAAATGAACTAACTATATTATTATTAAATGTTATTTAATTAAATTCAAAGATTCTTTCACAAATTATCTTGACCAAGTCTATGTGTTTCTACATGTCGTTTTTAAATGAAAGGCAAAGGAACGTCAGAGCATTAGGCTGCCTGCTTCTGAGTGCCTGCAGGGAGGCCAATAATATGACTCTGTGATCATCATTATCTTCATAAAAAGAAAGGTGTAGAGGTTGAAACAGGGCCAGCCTCCTGGGCTTCCCACTGACAAAAAGCACAAAGGCAAAAATCTTCCCATCCTCACAAGTCCATGCATGCCTTTCATTGTTTACCAGAACTCAGGCCACAGGGTGTTTAGATATAGGTGCCATGTCTCAGGAAAGTTCCAGAAAGTCCGCTGCCCTGAGGCGGGATGCTGGGGACCTGAGCACAATGAAGGGAAGGCATTTGTGATGCTTCAGAGAAACTAAAAATGAATGAGAGTTTTTGAGAGACAAACCAAGTGAAAGACTGTCAGATCTCCTGTGGGCCTCTAATTATGGAGGTTTATGCGTGGGAATCCCAGCTACACTAGAGGTAAATGAGAGTTATCCTATCAAAGAGATTATTCTTCTCTAGAGGGGACAGAATGATGAAGTACCTGCAAAATAAGTGGGGGAATGCTATAATTATGTTTATGGATTAAGCTGGAATAATATCTTTAAAGATGCTTCAAAAATTATTTTGTCTAGATCCGTATCTCTCTAATCTGTGGACCCGTATGGCCTCTTTTCCAATCCACAGGGATCTACTTGTCAAGTTATGTTAACCACTACCGCCCTTTGCACCACACAATGCGTTTTCACTGAATTTGTTCTAATGCTATTAAGAAAGAATTGGCAAATATGGTGCCCAAAAATAGGAAGTGTAATTATTCCAGTTATACAATTTACTTAGTTTTCCTCTGCTGTGAGAGGAATAACAAATGAGACAGTTAAACTGAAGTATCTGACTCACAAGACAGATTCCCTTCCTTTCTCAAATGGAACATCATGATTGGAGACAAACGCTTAAATTTTAAAGTACGAATTTCAGATAGGTTGCCTCAACCCAACTGCAGCCTTCTCTCAGTCTCTTTCAATCTCTCTCTCCCTCCCCACCCCCACACTTTCTCTTCAATTGGACTCAACTCAACTCAGTTCAATTCAATTCAATTCAGTGTTTCAGGAGCATTGAAATTCCTTCTCTAGAAAAGGGCATGAATGTACCATCAAGGATATCACCATTGGTATGCAGAGCTCTCATGTCCTAGCTCCAGTACAATCAGACCCTTTAATCCGCAGAGAATGGGAGTTTTCGTGTCATTTCAGAAGAACTTTGTTTTCTGAGGAAGCACCAGTGGAGATGCCTCAGGGCCTCAGAATTCTCAGCCTGGATAGGAACCCAAATATCCGTTGGCTTTCCATTTATGTCCTTGGCACCTCAACTTCTGGCTCCCTGCCCCTCTGTCCTGGTTCCAACTTGGCCATCCTTTCCTCAGTGTCCATGTCAGTAACCATCAGAAGCAACTGCCTATTTCTGACTCCAGGGCCCTGTTCTTGGGTCTGAGAGTTCCCAGTCCATCCGCTCTTTCCTGCCCATGAGGAAAGGTTCCCCCACCCCCGCCTCCTGACCATGAGAGCCCTATCTGCTCAGCTCTAGCAGGATTCAACCCTTATAATTCTAATAGGAATTAATGCATTGGATTGTAGCAGCCATCTGTTTTGGGGGAATGTACTTTGTTTTAATGTTTATTTATTTATTTTGAGAGACAGAAAGCTAGAGGGGAAAGAAGGGCAGAGAGAGAGGGAGACAGAATCCCAAGCAGGCTCTGCACTGTCAGTGCAGAGCCCGATGCAGGGCTTGAACCCACGAACCATGAGATCATGACCTGAGCTGAAATCAAGAGTTGGACATTTAACCGACTGAGTTACCCAGGTGCCTTAAGGAAGGTAGTATTTTTACAGCTACTTCACAATTACAATGCCATGGGCCCCAGGTATGATGGACTTCTGCTACTTAAGAAGACATAAACACACACAGACAACAAGCATGCTTTGGCACAAAAGGAAGGAATATGTTAAATGGGCAATCGAAGTCTGCTCCAGAGAGAGAAGTGTAGAAAAGGCTCATTTGGCTTTAAGGAGATTTTTCAGTGTATTACAGCAATAGAAGGCTGCCCTCTCAAAGTTAAAAAACAGAACCAAAAGCACTGAGAACTTGTAACAAGTTCATTGAAGTGGTATTTAAATGAAATCTGCAAAGTTAACTTTGGTTGAAGAAAAAAAGTATGTGAAAAGAGGCTAAATCATCCTATGCACAAGTCAGAAAAAAGGAATGGGTGTACTTCTTTTATGGATAGAAAACCTCAGCTATCCGGAGCCCTCAGTCTTGTAGAACAGGTCAGACCAAGAAGCTGAGAAGGAAGTGAACGAGCTTTCTGATGGTACAGCTATAACCTTGAGCACGCTGAGCCCTTGGGGACAGGTACAAAGCTTGCTGGAAAAGAGACAGGACACAGAAACCCAGCAAACTAGGGGTCATTTGTGGAAGGGCAGGGGAGGAACAAAGGGAATCATGACAGGGGCACCTGGGTGACTCAGTCGGTTAAGCGTCAGACTTCGGCTCAGGTCATGATCTTACAGTTTGTGGTTCGAGCCCCGCGTCGGACTCTGTGCTGACGGCTTGGAGCCTGGAGCCTGTTTCGGATTCTGTGTCTCCCTCTCTCTCTGCCCCTCCCCCATGCATGCTCTGTCTCTCAAGAATGAATAAACGTTAAATAAATAAATAAATAAATAAATAAATAAATAAATAAATAAAAAGAAATCATGACAAATCAGACATTAGAATAGACCTCAGAAAAGAGAGTCAGCCAGAAAAGTTTAAGATGAAACAGCTCCTCAGGGTAACGTTCTTGACCGTGAGTTTAGGAGATTACTATGCTATTATATTTGTGGGTTGAAGCATAAGGGGAAATTCTCAAGGCCATCAGTGGGGCGCCAGAAGTGCCTCCCAACAAGGGCAGTCAAACAATCTCAAAGATCATTTGCTAGGTGTGCAGTTCAGTTTCCCCATCTGCAAAATGGGGCTAATAATAGCACCTCTCTCAGTTAAGTTGTTGGAGTACCTACACAACAGTGCCTGGCACATAGTAAGCATTCAATAAACATGATCTCTCTCTCTCTCCATATATATATACACACATATATATATACATATACATATATATGTATATGTATATATATAGTCACATATATATAGTCAAATATATATATATAGTCACATATATATAGTCACATATATATATAGTGATATATCATAACACTATAATACTTGTGTTACCACCATTGAGAACTAGATCATTGACATATAACATTGTATTTACACAAATGACACTATGCATTAGATGTTTTATAGGTCCTCTCCTCCAGCATGGGATCCACTGAAACACGATAAGCAGAAATACACAAAATTATATAAAACGACACTATAATAGAACAGGCTCAGCATTACGTGACTTGTATAAGGCAAGTACAAGAAAATGCTGTTTGAGAATTGTTAACTGATTAACCTTGTATCATATTAGAACTCAGACATGTTTACTGTTTAAATTCTGAATAGATCCTTAAATTATACAAAGTTAGGAGCACACCACATATAATTTTAGCTGGAGAGAAAAACGTCAGAGGGCTCAGACTCTCGTTCATAAGGGAGCCTGTTTTGTTATACAAAAGGCAGAGTCAAACTGGTGTATAAGGAGCCAGCCTGAGGGTCAGTACCAGGATTTTGAGGAAGCACCCAGAAGCTAAGCTCCAGGAAAAGATCAAAGCCAAATGTTGAGACCCAGACAGACTGCTGAAAGTCTTGCTTGTCATTCCAGACCGCTCTTTATACAGCAGCTCTTGAGTTGACCACGAGGCACAGTAAAAGATCCACCCATGTATTAGGGTTCTCCAAAGAAACAGAACCAATAGGATTGGTACATAGAGGGGGAGAGAGAGATTTATTTAAAGAGTCATGCTCATATGATTATGGAGGCTGGCAAGTCCAAATCTGTAGGGTAGGCTGGCAGGCTAGAGATCTGGGAAAATACAAATGTTGCAGAATTCTCCCTCCTTCTGGGCAGATCAGTCTTTTTTATTAAGGTCTTCAAGTGACTGGACAAGGCCCATCCACATTCTGGAAAGCAATCTGCTTTAGTCACAGTCTATTGATTTAAATGTTAATATCATCTAACACTAACTTCACAAAGACATCTAGAATAATGTTTGACCAAATATGTGGGTATCATGGTCCAGCCAAGTTGACACATAAAATTCACCACTACAATCCACACTCAAGCAATTAGGAGGCCACCCTCTGAATCGCAGCACCTAGACTAAGGCTCTGGAAATGATCACAATCTCTAGAAATGATCTCAAGAATTAAAGCTAAGGAAGCTCCTGTCTCTGAACTTCTGGTAGGGCAGAAATATCCTATCAGTACGCAGCTTCCTGAAACATACGTGTCTTTCAACATACTGGTTCTAGTGTTTCAGCTCAAGACAATACACTAAAAGGCTAGGAAGGGCTGTCACAAAGCTCAGCATTGGTGATTGGGAAATTTTTTTTTTAATCAGAAACTAATTTATGAATAGATGTTGTCCTTTAACATTTAAAAATTCCCATGAAAAAAACAATTTGATTCCCATGAAACTGGCTTTGTTGAGGACCATTTGCCAGGCTGGTTAAGTTTGTGTGTTTAAGAAGGCAGACAGGGGGCGCCTGGGTGGTTCAGTCGGGTGAGCGTCAGACTTCAGCTCAGGTCATCATCCCACGGTTTATGGGTTCAAGCCCTGTGTTGGGCTCTGTGCTGACATGTCAGAGCCTGAAGCCTACTTCAGATTCTGTGTCTCCCTCTCTCTCTCTCTGCCCCTCCCCTGCTTGTGCTCTGTCTCTCTCTCTCTCAAAAATAAATAAATATTTTTTTAAATAAAAAAAAAATAATAAGGCAGACAGGCTGACTCTGGGATGTGTTCAGTCTGCAATGCCCATCAACTAAGACCTTCAATGAGTAGAAATTATCTTGGAAGAATGAAGGTATCAGATATTTACTTTCTACCAATGGGGCACATCAATAGGCAAAGAACACAGCAAAATATCTTGTATGTATTCAAATGTTGAGGGAACTGAAGCAAAACAATTTTTAGCAAATTCTTTCATTGCTCTGCACCTTAATAAACAGGTAATTTACTAAGAAAGGGCCTATCGAGGAGTTGCCAAAATATTTGATTTACTTTATAACGTTTAAGTCACTCTGTGGAACAATCACAGTTTTATTCAAAATACAAAACATTAACGCCTTAGACTGTGCAGCCATTCATTCTCATTTTGGCAATAAAGGTTCTCAGCACCCGAAACACTGTCGGTTGAACCTTAAGGAAAGCTTATATAGAATTGTGGTCTGGCATCCTGACAGCAAATGTCAAAGCTTCCTTATGAAGATAAAACCTTTTTAATCTTTAGAGTAAGCACCCTGCAAGCCCTACTGTACATTCTTGAGATGTTGAAATATAGTCCTCTGTCTTTCTCCATGAAATAAACAGGGTGGGGTAAAGCTGATAGGCGCTGCCTTTGGATCCTGATCTGATCCCTCTGGAGCAGGAATGCAAATAGCCTACTGCTCCACATCATGCTGTCAAGTCAAAGGCTCCTGACACAGCTGGGAGGGGGACTTCTAACCTGGGGTTACTGACCCACTTTGCAGGAAAGTGACCACCTTTATGTTCATCAGGACCTCTGTCCCTACATGAGCAGGGAACGGCACTGCAACTACACGAGGCTTCATCTGTGCATAAAAGAAAGAACCTGGACTCAGGAAGTAACAGAGTTTCCAGTACTTGCCAGGATCCTCAATGTTCTTTACATAGTTTGGAGGTGTTGTGTCTCATTTGTGAGTTGTTTTAATGGTTGCAAAGTTCACCCATAAATATTCAGGGCACCTTATACTTATCCTACATAATAGCTAACTCCTTAGGGAAAATCTCCCAGAGCCATCATTCACAAAGTGTTTTCCAGAAAGCACCATGTCATCAGAAATCAAGGTCACTTGGGGGAAGAGGAGGAAGGATTCTGAGATTAATTTCAGAAAAACATGATTAAATAAAGTTCAATAGTTCTCTACTGCAGGACTTCTCAGAGCCCTTTAAATGCTAATATGGGTTGCCATTTGTGTGTTTTGTGTGTGCACTGTGGGGTGTTGTATGTACTGTGTGCCTGTTGCATGCATTGTGTACGTTGTATCACAGAACTTATGTTTTTCAAGGTATATTCAGAGTATAAACTGGAAAATACAATTTATTTAACCTTAACTTTTTGAATGTACTTCTTAAGCTTTATTTTTGTTTTCTGCACTTAAAAAATCAGTATACTTTTAAACTAGATGAAATAGTTCATTACAACATAGCTATTTCTTATTTATCAGAATTTTTGGTAAGCTTGTATAAAAGAAACTTCTACTAAATACATACAATTTCCTGGGCACCTGGGTGGCTCAGTCAGTTAAGCAACCAACTTCAGTTCAGGTCATGATCTTGGCTCATGAGTTTGAGCCCCTCCTCAGGCTCTATCTATGCTGACAGCTCAGAGCCTGGAGCCTGCTTCAGATTATGTGTGTGGGGGGGGGCGGTGGGGGGGGGGGGGGGGTGTGTGTCTGTCTGTCCCTCCCCTGCTCATGCTCTGTTTCTCTGTGTCTCTCAAAAATAAATAAACATCCAAAAAAAATTTTTTAAATACATAAAATTTGCCATCAAGTCTGTAATCCACTTGAAAAGTATTCAGCAAAAAACTGAATATATCAGGCCTTGATGCTAATAATTCAATGAAATGCAGTTTTTAAAAATAATATTCTGTTCTTAACAGAATGGGGGAGGGGAAGGAAAAAAAAAGTTAGGGACGGAGGGAGCCAAACCATAAGAGACTCTTAAAAACTGAGAACAATCTGAGGGTTGATGGGGGGTGGGAGGGTGGGTGATGGGTATTGAGGAGGGCACCTGTTGGGATGAGCACTGGGTGTTGTATGGAAACCAATTTGACAATAAATTTCATATTAAAAATTTTTTTAATAAAAAAATAATATTCAAAGAAGAAATAAAGCACTAATGAAAGAGTAGTAATCATACTTCAAATATTCCTATACAAACATAAATTATAAGAACATTTAAATATAGGGGCACCTGGGTGGCTCAGTCGGTTAAGCGTCATGATCTTGCAGCCTGTGGGTTTGAGCCCTGCATCGGGCTCTGTGCTGACAGCTCAGAGCCTGGAGCCTGCTTCAGATTCTACGTCTCCTCTCTCTGCCCCTCCCCTGATTGCACTTTGTCTCTCTCTCTCAAAAATAAATAAACATTAACAATTTTTTTTTAAATATACAAATGCAGAGCATCAATACAACATTATTCATTCTACCATGACTCAAACCTTGACATTGCACAATTCCTAAAACTTTAGGCATTCTAAAGCTAATTTCCAAGAAGTGCCTAAAATAATTTTAATATTGTATCCAACGTCTTTCTTGTCCTTTCTTGGCACTTTATTCTTTCACTTGATCTTGGTTTTCTTTTCAGCCAATCTCACCTGTCCAACACTACCTGAGCAAATATGGTGACATATAAAGGTAAATCATGATTAACTTGCTGAACTACAGAAGGTCACTCAATGCTTACTTCCCATCAATCAACTACTAACAGCAAGGGTCCAAATCTGGTACTCTCACAAGGCTCAACCACTCTTTTCTAATATTTCAAAAGCTAATGGAAATTGCATTAACTATAACATCAAATGTCATTGCTTTTAGCCAAATTATATTAATTATAATTATTATGTTACTACTGCAAACTGATCAGAAGCTCTGTGTGTCTAATTAAGCAGAAATAGATGGGGAAGTGAATGATTACTTAACAAATTCAGTTAAAGTGATAGACAAAAATCTTCCAAACTTGGGGTACGTGGAGAAAAGAAACGATGAAAATGTTTAGCATTATGGAACTAAAAATGCCCCACCTCTGCTGACAATGAAAAACGCTTGCTGAGAACTTACTAGTGTCATGTGCCATGCTAAGTAACTTACATGCATTATTTCATTCAATCCTCAACACCCTGAAGTAGGTACTATTTTAATAGTTAAGGTAACAGGCTCAGAGGGGTTAAAATTTGCCAAGGCTGTATAGCTAGTAAGTAGCAGAGCTGAGATTTAAACCCACTCTCTTGCATGCTACCGGGATAAGGAGACAGTACTGCATTTCTGTTGCTGAGTAACAAATTACTACCAGCTTGGTAGCCTAAAACAACATCCATTTATTCTCTCAGTTTCTACAGGTGAGAAGTTAGGCATGGCTTAACTGGGTCCTCTGCTCAGAGTCTCTCAAGGCTGCAGCGTAGGTGTCAGCCCAGCTGCATTTTTTTCTGGAGTGTGGGGGCCTTTGCCCTGTTCCCATGGTTTCTAGCGTAATTCAGTTTCTTGTAGATGAAGGACTGAAGTCCCGGTTTTCTTGCTGGCTCTCACCCGGGTACCATTCTCAGCCTCTAGAAGCTGCCCACAGTTCATTGCCATGTGGTAGCTTACTTCTTCAAGGCCAGAAGGACAATCTCTCTCTCTGGAATCTACTACAATGGAGTCTTATATAACAATGACCATGGAGGTGACTATTACTGTTGCCATATCCCATTTGCTAAAAGCAATTCATAGGGTTTTACAACTGTGACTCACTGGGCTCATCTTAAAATTGTGCCTACTACAGGTACCAGTGTTCTATTCCTAATTATTTTATTTATTTAACTGATGATTATTTTCTGCATAAGGGTTAACACTACATGGAAACATCAAAGCATTCAGGTTGGCCACAGCTCATACAATTGACAACAACAGAAATCAAATGATAGATTATACAATATGGATCCTCAAATTGTGTCTACAGTAAATCTGAAATTTCATTGTTACATAATTTGAGATCAGTGTTAGATAAATTCCCAGTGAATGAAGAATATTATTTAGCAGATAACACTTACAACTAATTTTCAGTCTATCAGTGAACTTCGTATACAATAAGTAAGGAACATTTAAGTGCTGAGTTTTTCGAACCAGTAACTAAATAAACCAACACTGAGCCGCCATTTTATAACTGCTGAACTGAAACCTAAGGAAAAAGTTTTCATGGCAACCTCCAGAGCTGGGAAGGTTGAGGTGACCCAGTTGCTTACAGGCATAACCATTGGTGAGATCGTCAAGGGGTACATTCCTTCTGTACAGCAATATCGTGCTGGCTTTGTTACTCAAATTCTCTTCAGGCTTACAAGCAGGATATGTGAACAAACTGTTAGCAGGTATAAAAGTTTATTACAGAGAACCATGGGAAAGTTGAGCAAAAGGGGGAATTATCCATCAGCACCATAGATACTCAGGGACCTCAGCTGACTGACTGCAATGTCCAGCCAGCTTCACAGATAATCGGTGCCATTTGCTCACCCTTGCTCCAGACAAAACAACAGCCTTTAGCTGAGTGGCCTTTTCTTTGATCATCTTATATGTATATATATTTTTTAAATAGGGGACTTGGCTGGTTCATGTAGCACTGCATGGTTAGGAGGGATTTAATGGGTACAATTTCTCCCAGTCTCCCAGGGGTGATTGGTTCCCTCACACCATGCCCACACAGCATAGCCTTCAGTTTTGAATCTGGCCCAGGTCCAGTAGGTAGGAGCCAGTTAATAGGAAACTCTACCCCCTAAGGGAATATGAACTAATTAGTGACTATAGCCATGACAAAATTTGGGAGGCCACTGTCTTAAAAGATGGATGTGTATGTGAATGGTCTTCATATATGTATGACGATCCTCTTTAGTCCAAGTGGTTCAAATGAGGATGTATAAATCAAACGCTATACAAAAATTTTAACCTCTTTGACTCTTTGAGGGTCTGTGACCTGAGAATTTGCCCTAAGGAAAAAAAAATATCGACATCAAAGGAGGAAAAAAAAAGTGTGTTTGAAGATATGTAAACTGAGAACAAACTGAGGGTTGATGGGGGGTGGGAGGGAGGGGAGGGTGGGTGATGGGTATTGAAGAGGGCATCTTTTGGGATGAGCACTGGGTGTTGTATGGAAACCAATTTGACAATAAATTTCATATATGTAAAAAAAATGAAGATATGTTATGGTATTGTTTATAATAAGTCCAAATCAGAAACAACCTAAATGCCCAATAAGAGAGGATAAAGACCCAAATAACCTAATAAAATAAACACTAAACAAATAAACAAGTAAATATGTTGTATGCTGCTATGGGCTGTTTTGTGTCCCCAAGAAAACATGTGTTAAAGTCCTAACTCAGAATGTGACCTTATTTGGAAACAAGGATAATTGCACATGGATTCACTAAATTAACTGAGGTCAAATGGAACAGGGTGAACCTTCACCTAGTATGACTGGTAGCATTTTATGAAGTAGGAAAGAGACACGGAGGGAAGGCAGCCATGTAAAGATGGAGGCAGAGACTGAGTGTTGTATCTACATCCATGGAATGCCAAGGGTTGCCAGCCATCACCAGAAGCCAGGACAGAGGCACGGAACAGAATCTCGGAACCCTCAGAAGGAACCAGCCCTCCCAGCACCTTGATTCCAGACTTCAAGCCTCCAGAAGCAGGAGAGAATAAACTTAGGTAGTTTCAAGCTACCCTATTTGTGGTATTTTGTTACGGCAGCCGTAGGAAACTAATACATATGCTCCATGGAGAAAGGAATATGGAGAATAATAAAAACAGGAGTGTGGAGAGGAAGTATTGGGTGGGAAGATAGCTCTTCATATAGTTCAGGGAGAACTGTCAAAGGTAAGATGGTATTTGACCAGAAATACCAGAAGCAAGGAGGAACAAGACAGGCAGCTATCTGTGGGGAAGAACCTATCAGGTTAGGATACACCCAGGCAAAGCTCCAAAGGGAGAGCAAACTGGACACCTGTGTGGCTGGAGCAGGGTGGACGTGGGCCAGAGGGGTGGGGGTAGAAGCACTGATGGTTTGCGGCGGCTTTTACTAGCAGTGAGTTTGGAATACCCCTTGGAGGCTTTTGAACAGACCGATGACAGTATCTGATTACTGTGTTGAGCATCAACTGTCAGGGTCTAGAAAAGAATCAGGATGAAGACCCATTCGGTAGCTTTTGAAATCATCCAACCAGGGGATGAAGGTGGTTTGGGCCAGGGTGGTTGCAATGAAGATGAGATGAAAGGTGAGTTCTGATTCTAAACATTCTTGAAGGGAAGAGCTGGTAGGTTTTGCTGAAGGACTGGATGTGTGATATAAACGAGTCAAAGAAAACATCAGACCAAGTTGGAGGCCTGCCGTAGGTCAAGGATGGAGACCTTGCTAAGATTGGGACCTGGGGTGCAGGTTCATTAGAGTTTAGCTTTAGACCTACTAAGTTCAATACATTCATGAGTCATGGAGATGCCACAGAGATGGCCGAAAGGCAGTTGTACTTATGTTTAGCTCTAAAGATAGAACTGGGGAGCCGGCAGTACATGCATGGTATTTGAGGCCACGGTAATAGATGGGATCACTGGGCACGAGAGTACAGCTGGAGAAGAGAGGCAGCCTGAAGCCTTAGGACTGAACTCTGGGGCACTTCCCACTGTTAGATACTGGAGAGGTTCAGGGCGCCTGGGTGGCTCAGTTGGTTGAGCGTCCAACTTTGGCTCAGTTCATGATCTCTTGGTCGACAAGTTCGAGCTCCACGTCAGGCTCTGTGCTGATAGCTCAGAACCTGGAGCCTGCTTCGGATTCTGTGTCTCCCTCTCTCTCTGCCCCTCCCACGCTCATGCTCTGTCTCTCTCTGTCTCAAAAATAAATATAACCATTAAAAAAAATTTTTTTTAAAGAAATTGGAGAGGTTCTGCAGAAATTTAGAAGATTCTAAGGTGGAGAACCGAGAGAGAGAGAGAGAGAGAGAGAGAGAGAAAGCTGTCCTAGCAGCTAAATGTAAAAAAAATTCAAGAAGAGAATGGTGAAATATTGTACAGCCATTATAAATAATGTATTCTCATCTTAATGTTACAGGAATAGGTTGAGGTGATGTGGAGTGAAAAAAATGAGGACTCCAGAGTGTACTGACCAAAGTGTTAATTTTGTTCAAAGAAAATTACGTAGGCATAGAAAAACAGAATGAAGCTATAGCGATGCAAACTGTTACTTCTAATTTCCACTAGAGGATGACTTTTGTTTTCTGTTTTTAGAGCAATTTCCAAGTTTTCACCAAGAACCTATTTTTTCATAAATGTATATATGAAATTTCTTAAAATCTAATAGCAAAGGACTCTGGATTCAGTGTTTTAAAAATGAAACTATGTAACACTTGGAAAGTCTTCTAAGCAAAACAGTAGAAACTTGTTGACATATCATGTGGTTAAGTGTTTTTTGGTTGATTTCAGTTTGCTCTCTTCTCCAAAAAAATAAAGCATGGAAGTATTTTTTTAATGTTTATTTATTTTTGAGAGCGAGAGAGAGAAAGAGAGAGCATGAGCAGGGGAGGGGCAAAGAGAGAAGGAGACACAGAATCCTAAGCAGGCTCCAGGCTCTGAGCTGTCAGCGCAGAGCCCTACACGGGGCTTAAACTCATGAACTGTGAGATCATGACCTGAGCCAAAGTAGGACACTTAACCAGCTGAGCCACCCAGGTGCTCTAAAAACAGGGAAGTATTGAGATTTTTTTCATTTGCATTATAATTATCTCTTTTCAGAAAGGAGCAGTGTAATTAAAATAGAATCTGATTATTTTTAATTCACATAAATGATCATTTCTACAGATATGTAGAAGCTGGGTTTCCATTTTTAAATGTTAGGGTTTTAGCAAAATAACTCAGACAGAGAAAGACAAATACTATATGATCTCACATCTATGTGGAAGCTAAAAACACTGAACTCCTAGAAACAGAGAACAGATTGGTGGTTGCCAAAGGTCAGGGTTCCAGAAGGTAGGCAAAATGGGTAAAGGGAATCAAAAGGTACAAACTTCCAGTTATAAAATAAATAAGTCACGGGGATATCATGTACAGCACTGTGACCAGAATTAATAATAGTGTATCGTATACTTGAAAGTTGCTAAGAGAGCAGATCTTAAAAGTTTTTATCTCAACAATAAAAAAAAATTATGTAACTATGTGAGGTGATGGCTGTTAATTAAACCTAATGTGGTGATCATTTTTGCAGTATATACATATATCAAATCATTATGTGGCACACCTTAAACTTATACAATGTTATATGTCGACTATATCTTAGTAAAACTGGAAAATAAAATAAAATAAAATTTAAAAACAAAAAACAAAAGCAAAAGCAAAACACAAATGTTAGGGTTTCAATGTAACCCTAAGCCTTAATAAGTTTGTGTCCTGGTTTTCTGGTATTAAATGAGCTTGATGAACCCTCCATGCTCCCTAGTGTGCTTGTAGGACTATTAGAGTAAATCACATACAGTGGTCTCACTGCCTATCTGCGGGAATATGTTCTAAGACCGGGGCCCCCCCCCCCAGTAGATGCCTGAAACCATGGATAGCATTGAACCCTATGGTTTTTCCTGTACATGTATAACAAAACTGATTTATCAAACAGGCAAAGAGATGAATAATGTTAATAATAATAACAAACTAGCAGGGGCACCCGGGTGGCTCAGTGGGTTAAGCATCCGACTTCGGCTCAGGTCATGCTCTCATGGTTCGGGAGTTTGGGCCCCGAGTTGGGCTCTGTGCCAACAGCTCAGAGCCTGGAGCCTGCTTTGGATTCTGCATCTCCCCCTCTCTCTCTGCCCCTCCCCCACTCGTGCTCGCTCTCTCTCTCTCTCTCTCTCTCTCTCTAAAATAAATAAACATAACAAAATTAATAATACACTAGAACAATTACAATGATACACTATAATAAAAGTTATGTGAATGTGGTCTCTCTCTCCAAAATCATCTTATTGTCCTGTACTCAGCCTCCTTCTCTCTGTGATGATGTGAGATGATGAAATACCTATGTGCTGAGATGAAGCGAGGTGAATGACACAGCCATTGTGACATTGCGTTAGGCTACTTATGGCCTTCCGATGATACGTCGGAGGAGGATCACCTACTTCCATACTGCGGTCAACCGCGGGTAACTGAAACTGTGGAAAGCAAAACCACAGATAAGGAGGGGAGGGACTACTATAGGGCTACTGTAGGGTAATGGTGGGACTGAAGAGAGAAGGTGGGCAACCCTTCACCAGCCTCCTCCGGGCTCTGGCCTCACTTGCAGCAGCCAACACTAACAGCAATAGATGGTTTAAACCAGTCAGTTTGCTTTTAATGCCCAAGAGTGGCCACACTATCTCTGTAGATAGTCCCGGGGGAAACAGCTCCTCCTTGGCAGGGGAAGGAGGGCTGGTTTCCAGCCAGGCCCCAGAAGTGCAGGTTTAATTTCTGAGGCTGGTCGTAAGACAGGAGCCATGTTACCCTGTTATTAGCCTGGTGGAGCCAGCATTTGAGCTGAGCTCTGCCCACCCTGAGGCCCTGCCCGGGCATGTGCTGGAAGCCTCTTTGAACAGCTTCGAATAACAACATTTTATGTCTCAAAATACCACAAGCAATTGAGGGCAGTCTGGACTCAGCAGGCTGCACATTTATTTAAGCAGTTTATCCCTGATTCTCTTAGCAAAAAGCAGGGTAGGGGAGAGGAGAAGAGGTTGACGAAGAGAAGTGACAGATGCAGTTATAAAGTTCCAAACATACCCCTTTCCTCTGAAGTTAATTCCTCAATAAAACATGCACACAACTCAAAAGCAAACAACACACAGAGCTGACCTCTACCCTAGGAATTAGGAATAAGGTTGGATTTATGTGTCATACACTGGAAGTAGACGGTTTTTCATCCGAGAGAAGGCTAATAAGCAGAACGAGATAACCCTTGGCTATCTCTCTGAAATACTAGGTTCCCTAAGAAGGCATTCTCCCTACCAGGGGAAAGAGATGGGATTTGGAATCGGTAATATGATCAGCCTCTTACTGAAGTGTTTGCGTTCCTTAACCATTCAGAGACCCAACTCACTTCCTATTTCTGTAAAATGTGGGCTAATCAGATCCACAGCCAGACTGGCTGTGAGGACCAAACACTATAAGCACAGTAGGCTTTTCTTTGTTCTAACATTCACTGTGTGCTACATTATGTGAGCAGGGCCACTGCCCACGTGCCCTCTAGGACCACCTTACCTCTCACAGCGGTTGTTCCATAAGCATAGGGTTCTCTCCTTCCCACCCCATGCCCACCTCTCACCCACCAACTTCAATGCCATGAAAGTCATGGCAATCCACGCCTGCTTCCTCATTCACCCTGCTTCTCTCAGTCAGCTCTTGTCGTCCCCCTTCCTACTTGCATTTCCCAGTACTCGGGAATTCTGAATCAATCTGTAATTCCTCTTCCTAGAATCCTTCCCCAAGGGTTCTGATCACATGTAAAACAAGTTTAGCCATTGTGCAAATTAGTTCTATGGCCAAGTTCCTAACACAGTCTAGTAAAAGCCAAGGGTGGGACTGGGAAAATGAAGTCAGTGTGACAGCCCCATGGTGAGTAGGAGGGGAGGAGGCTGTGTGATCCAGAGGAAAAACACTAGGCCTGACAGTCAGAGGACCACAGGCCCAGTCCTAGAACTGCTGTGGGTCACATATTTAACATCCTCGGGTTTCTGGATCCCCACAGAGGAGGTCAGACATGGCAAATAGGTGGCACTGGTGACAATAGTTACTCACTCCTCCCATACCCATGGCAAACATCCCTGATCAATCAGTCTATTCTTTCCCGCAAAACCCACGCTAGACCCAGCACTCTGGGCAGCCACCGTCATGTAACTGGAGTTAGCACAGGAGAAAAAAATCTCTTTGGTGTCCCTGAGCTACAATCTAAAATCTCCCTTAGTATTTGGACATTCTCTGCTTCTGTGATGTGAATTTCCTCAAAGTACAGGTTTGCGGCTTGAGGAGCATCACCAGAAAAAGGGGAATCAGGACTTCCTAGAAATCAGCCATATATGCCTATGGTCTAGTGCCCCTTTATACTTGTAGCTCTGGGCAGACTCCAGAATGGTCCTGCCAGCATGCCACACAGAGGAAAGCCAATCTTAACTATAACTCACAGCTGGGCGGAGCTTGGCTCCAGCCCATGCGCATGCAATGTGGGATGGCCCTTTAAAGCACAATACTGATTTTTTGGTTAGGGTCTCCCAAGAACAGATCCCATGAGCCTTGTTTCACCGTGGACAACCAGACTAATTCCACAGATTCTGCTGTGCCAAGTCTTTCCTTATTTGCTAGTTTCAATGTCTGTTTTGGCCTCCTGCCTGGCCTGGGAAGCCCTGGCCCTCTCTACTGTAGATTCCACAGCCCGTGACCTCGACTCAACTCTCTATCTGGCTCCAGCCATCTTGGACTGACCCCGCTCCCTGCCAGACCCAGGACCGCCCTGTGTTGCCTCATCTGCCCCAGACCGTATATCTGACATGCAGACTCTAGACTGAGTCTCCCCAGATGTATCTGACTCCTCACCATTTTCCCCACTAGCATGTAAGTGATGCCCAGCTTTGGGAACCACCAAAATAATACCACCTCTCCTGACCCTGCTGGGCCCATGAAATAGTGTTATCTTTGCTCCTCAACAGCTTTCAATAGCTTCCACTCCCTTTTCTTATCTACATTCCTTTACTTGGCTTCTCAGGACCTTTGTGATCAGCCATCCCACTTACTTCCTAACACATCCCTTCCCTGAAGCCACTCTGATCTTCCTACTGGGCCATCCACCCCCCAGCCCTCTTCCACCTCTGGGCCTCCAGCCATCATGTTCCTCTTGCCAGGAACTTCCTGCCTTCTTCTTCAGGCCCCAAATCTACCAATTCTTCACAATCCAGCTTACATCCCATCTCCCCTATGAGGCTTCCTCTGACTATGCCAGCCTGTTTTTTATCTAACCTATAACTTTTTATACCAGGCAATCTTGTACTAAATTATCTATTACTTCACAGGATTTGCAGATGTTTCGTCGGTGTTGGCCTTAACTTCTCAACCAAAGTGAAAGCTTCTGGAGGGCAAGAACCTACCATATGACCTGAGTATCCTTCACCGGTAACATCACAACAAACCAACAAACACAGCAAACGTTGAGCACCTCTTCTATGACAGAATGCTTAGGAAACACCTGCTCATTCATTTTTCTAACCACTGGATAAGCCTACTGAGATGCATCAAGTTCTTGCCCATCTATGTCCAGTCTGGGACATAACAGATCCTTCTCATCCTGAGTTAAAGAAAAGGTTAAATGATGCCAGAGCCCAAGAAAGTATCTGCCTATCAGGCTTCAGCAGTGGTTTTCGAACTTTTAAGTATAAAGAGTCATCTGGAACATTTTCTAGAAGAGAAGATTCCCCAGCTGTACTGACACAGTTTCTGAATGACGGGGTCTGGGGGGAGACCTGAAATGTGCATTTTAATAAGTAGTCTAGGTAATTTTGAAGTAGACAGTTCATCACCCTGAGAAAGATTGGACTGTGGGACGTTTTCCAGAGATAATCTGCAGTGTGTGGGCAGAGGTGGAGAAGGGGCCACCACCCCCCAAAAGTCTACCCAGGTGGCCTATGGCTGAGAATTTCCTCAGTCTTTTCCTTGGTTATAGTCCAACTGTGGTTACCAAATCTCTGAGACTTTCAGCCAAAAGACCATTTGGCCTGGAAGGATCATTTTTATCTACAGTGATCTCCCTCCCAAAGGCCTCTCCATCTGGCCTGTCCTCACTGGAGGGAGCAAATCAACAGACCAGTGCTCTCATATAACCAGCTGCAGTGTGGGGCTTACAGGCTGCTTTAACTCCTGTTATGAATCAGAATGCAATTATGAATAATTTGTATGAGGCTTGTCACGTCTTGTTTCAGTCTTTCTTCAGCTCATCGTTGTCGCTGTTCAGCCTCTCGAGTACTTATACGTCTAATTATTTTAAGGGCTTCAAGTCTGGAATACTACACTGCACCATTACCCAGAATCTAGCTTCCCGTAGCTGACATCTCAGTAAGCTCTCATATTTACCACCCCACATGTCAAAAGTAAGGAAACAGAGAAACCTTTTGAACAGGCAAGGCAGAGGCGGGTGGGGTGCCTTGACTCCCCTGTATCCTGCCGGCACCCTGGCTGAGTAACTCTACTGTGTGTCCTAGCATGTTATACACAGAGGCCTGAGGCCAGATGGTTTTCCACAACAACTTTGCAGCATTATTAACACCCATCCTGTTTATACATGGGGACTTTGCATGGTAAACAACTGTTAATGGAAAGAAATAAAGTCTATATATATATATATATATATATATATATATATATACACACATATGTGTGTGTGTATATATATATATATGTATATATACATATATGTGTGTGTGTGTATATATATATATATAACCTTTGCCCCAAAGCAGATGTTAAACCATCAGGTTCCAAAGAGAAAGAACCTTGTATAAATGATCCTCTAAGCCTAATTAAAAATCTCTACTTCAGGAACGCCTGGAATCAAATGGGAGAAATATTCTCTTGAGATTTCCCCAGAGGCAGCGAAGGCCTCCCTGGTCTTCCCAGGCACAAGAGACAGCCCAGAGAACCGTTGGTGTTTCCTCTGAGACAAGCAGATAGAGTCCAAGATGCTCCGGAGAATAGTAAAATTCACACGTTCTTTTTCCCCTTCCAAAGCTTGATTCCACCCTGGGGTTCGCGATAAGCGTGTGCAATGTGTTTATTTAAAAACTGGTTTTTGCTTTCTTGCAGGTGTGCGGGGTTTCAGAGCCAGGGGCAGGACTGCAGGGTGGGAAGGGCATCTGAGAAGCCTGAGAATAAGGACACCCCATGTGGTGGAAGAAAGGAAATGTGTGCCTACCCATTTTTGCAGCTGGCCCTTTCCATTTGCCTCACACTGGACTCTTGCAGGCCCCAAGCAAAGGCATCACATCAATCTGCTTGGCTTGCGTTCAATTCCCTTTTAACTCCCCGAGCCTTAGGAGAATCACCTTTCTGACAAGTGAATTCAGTAAACTTCACTAAGTCTCTTTGAAATCATGATTCTCCCTTTGAAATGATAGCCACATTAAAGGCTATTGTTTGGCATTAAAGTTCAAAAATGCATTACCTTTTATCACTCACTATTCAACAGAGAACCAGAGACTGAGTCAATAAACCAAAG
Source organism: Herpailurus yagouaroundi (assembly GCF_014898765.1). Taxonomy (NCBI): domain Eukaryota; kingdom Metazoa; phylum Chordata; class Mammalia; order Carnivora; family Felidae; genus Herpailurus; species Herpailurus yagouaroundi. The sequence continues at coordinate 28,107,367 of NW_024412396.1, read as the reverse complement.
AGAAGAGCACCCACGTAGGAAAGGGCAGCTGGGTGGGTGGGTGTCTGTGGACTCATGCCAGACCCTGGGGTACAGACATCAGAACCAAGGAGAGGCAGTAGGGTCAGAGGTAAAGAGCATGGGGTCCAGGGTGAGCCAGCCTGGGTGCAGACCCTGCAGCCATCACTTCTACTCATCTCACCTTGGGCAGTTGACTGCCCGATGCTCTCATGTCCTCCTCTGTGAGGCTGGGATGCGACTTTAGGGGACTGCTGTGAGAATGAAATGAATTACCTACATAAAAATACATAGATGCAATAGATGCATCATAAGTACTTAACAAATGTTATTATTGACTCTGGAAAGAAAATGGATATAGGATTTAGTCCTCGTGACAGGTAGCTTCCGAAAATGTTAAAGGTAAAATGCTTCAGAGGCTGACAGCCTCTTGATATGGTAAAACGGGCAGCAGCGTGATCAGGCTGGGGCACAGCACTCCCCACCCACCATCCCTCTGCCCCCCAGTCACTCAGACTGTCTAAGGGAAACATCTTATGGAGATGTCTCTTGGTCTCCACCTTGGGAAACATGAGCAGAAAGCTTTTCTCTCCTCTTGCTCAGTTTTCATTTCATGAAAGAATAAGACATTTATTGAATGTCGTATATGTAGAATTCTCATCTAGAAGAACTAATCTTCAGACTAATTAAGTACCTACTCTCCTCAGTATGTGTTATATTCATCATCTTATTTTTTCCTCACAACCACCCAACGAAGTGGGTCCTATGATCATCCCCATTTTTAAAGAGGAGGCCCAGAATGGGAACTTGCCCAAGGTCAGCAGTTAGCCAGAAGTTGAACTCCGTGTTTCCAAATCTAGTGCCTATGCTACAGAGCTATGTGTCACCTTCACCTACCCTCTCTCCTTCTGCCTCACTGAAGGATTTCATGTTTTTATTGATGTTTGCTAAGAAAGCCAAATGGATGATGAAACCTGTTGGTGAACATTCATTCTGGCAAAGTTGAATCTAGGACTTAACCATGTACCATGTTACAAATCATTCTACTAGGACCAGGGATGAAGTGAGGAGACACATCATGCCCCTAATGAACAAATGTTCAGTCTCTTTGATGGGAAGCGGTGTGAGGGAGAAAGGCCATGTGAAATAAAAGTAACAGAATATAAGGAAGGGAGGGAGGGAGAGGAAGGGGACATCTGGGACAGGTGTGGAAGGGTGATGGGACAATATGGCATAACAAGGAAGGTCAGCATGACTTCTTTGCTTTCACAGCACACTGAGGGAACACTCAGAAACCCTAAACAGTTAATCCTGGAATGGTCAGCAGCCAAAAGGAGAGGAAAGAGTCTAGCCTCTAACTCTGAAGCCAATACTCTCCCCTTTGCACTTTACATCTCCTTGAGCCTGAGGAGGTGTTGAAGGCCATGTCCTGAAGAGCCTTAATATTGCCCCAAGGAGCTTGGGCTTTCTTCTCTAATGGATGGAAGTACCCACAATGCCCCCTCAGCTCTAAATTTAAGAGCATCTTCCAGGAATTTCTGAGCAGGAAGCAAATCCCACTGGCTTCCCTCTGTGCATACATACATCCCCCCCAGGGGTGTCCAGTGAGCATATCAACCATTTCTTTCTTTCTTTTATGCTAACACAGCAGCTGGATTAGCTGCACCTGCAGCCCCTGCTGTGTCACACGCGATAAAACGATCAAAGCCTGGAATATGACTTCAGACTATAATTTAAGTTAATTAAGATTTTTTTAACCTAAATTACATTTTAACATTTCATAACAGACCTGTCAAGATTCTATCTATCAAAACTCTATCAAGCAAACAAAAGAGGATAATTATATTTTCAGACACATGCAGTCATCACTCAGCTTGGTTTCTTATAAAAAGGACTCCTGTCTTCCCTCACATTCTCCTTTTTAAATGCTCTTCCTTTTCCCCACCCACTCTCAGAGTCTGAGACTATACACTCTTAAACAAATGGAAAATATACCAAATAAATGTGTAACTGAGAGAATGAAAGTCTTTCTCAGAAGCAGCAACTCTAATTAGAACTGCATCTAAAGGAAATATCTCTTAGTTGGTAGGGGCATCCTGTCTCACTAAATAGACTCTGATTGGGGATAGAGGAAAGGCAGGATATAGAACTCCTCAATTCAAAGAGAACAATGAAATGTCAACAAGCTTCCTACTAGAAGCCAAATTTGCTTTTGCTTTTTTTTTTTTTTTTAAGTTTATTTATTTATTTTGAGAGAGAAAGAGAACATGCGGGAACAGGGGCAGTGCAGGGAGAGAGCTGGATAGAGATTCCTAAGCAGACTCCACATGGTGAGCACAGAGCCCAACTCAGGGCTCAAACCCACAAACCAAACCATGAGATCATGATCTGAGCCGAAATCAAGAGTTGGGCACTGAACCAACCGAGCCACCCAGGTTCCCGGAATTTGCTTTTATCTTGTCCCATTAAGATAGGGAGTTTGTTCTAAGGTCTTCTTTGAGATAGCAAGGGAAGAATACTAACTATATTGGTTATTACTGGATGCCTCCTCCTCACCCATTCCACTCCTCCCCTAACCATTATGAAACAGTGATGCTCTTTGGGCAAAAATGACGCTTCCCTCAAATACCACCCCCCATCGTTGGTCCCCAGGGGCCTAAGGTACTCAGTGTAACCTTATTCTCTTTGGGTTGGGATTGATTCAGGAATTGGGTAGGAACAGAGTCCTCAGCCAATCAGCTCATGCCCACCCCACCCCAGGAACCTATGGAGACAGGGGCACATGATCTCGGTGGGTCCAATCAGAGTGAAGCCCACAATTTTTGTGGTATGGTGGAGAGGAGAGAAACACTCTCCTTGGACCCATGTTGAACAGCACTGAATCGGGAACTACCGCAGGCATTTTGCTACCAAGGAGGGAATCCTGAGGACAAAGTCAACACACAAAGCCAACAAAGTGTTACCAGAGAAAAGAAACAGAAATCCTGATGAAAGTGTGTATGACACTTGACTAAGCTAGTTTGATGTGGGTTTTCTTTCTTTTGCAACCAAGAGCATCCTAACTGATCTACCAACTCTAATAGTTCAGTGCTTTGTGGGACCATAGCCCTTTGAAAATCCAATACAGACCATGATCCTTCTTCCTAGAAAAAAAAAATCATGTGCACAAAAGCTCACATAGAATTTAGGGGAGACAGGGGCACAGATTGAGAGTCCCCGGCAGACTGGTTAGATGTTTAGGCTTTGGGGTAGGACAGACTTCAATTCAAATACTGACTTAACAACTGCATCACTTTGGATTGCCTTACATAACTCTTCTGATTTCATTTTATTCCTCTATAAAATGAGATTAATAACAATACCTACTTCATAGGGACTCAAAAACTAAATAAAATTATGGATATCTAGAGGTTAGCATGCTACACAGTCACAACCCAAACACTATGGCATCAGGCAATTAAGAACAGTGCCTGGGGCACCTGAGTGGCTCAGTCAGTTAAGCGTCCGACTCTTGATTTCAGCTCAGGTCATGATCTCACAGTTCCTGAATTCGAGCCCCGCATCAGGCTCTGTACTGACAGCGTGGAGCCTGCTTGAGATTCTCTCTCTCCCTTTCTCTCTGCCCCCCTCTCTCTGCCCCTACCTTACTCACACTCCCACTCTCTCAGAGAGAAAGGCATCTAGGTAAATGTCCATGTCAGATGTTAGGACATGCAAAAAAGTGAAATTATGACTGCTCTGAAAATATGAAGCATTTGATCAGGGATTAGTCATAAATTTGGGGAAAAGGTGACCCTTAGAGCAGGATATGGGGCAATACGCAGCTTCCTCATCTGAAAAGTACCTATGTAGTGCTCAGAATTATTGTGACCCAAATGAGAGAAAAAAGATGTGAGGCAGAGTGGGGAAGGTTTTGCTGTGATTTTTTTTTTTTAATCAAAGTAAAAAGGGGAATAAGAAAGATCTAATCTATGGCTGCACATCTCCTACAGACTTTTGAAATCTGAAGAGAGCAAAAAGTAGCAATTTCCCGCCCCAGCTCGGCAGAAGTGACTCACTGGGCTGTCCTTTACAGGCCAAACTCCAAAGTTGCTTACAAAAAGGAGAGCTCTCGGGTTCCACAAGCGTGGTCACCTGGTCCAACATCCCTCCCTGCTGTTCTCCACCCGCTCTGCCCACCCCCAGGACCTGCAAGCCCTCGGCCACCCAGAGGGTTTCCCCAGCATTCACATTCCAGCAGAATCATAAGGCTTTTCGAATATGTCCCCTTGACTTATGACTTGGAAATGTCTGCAGAAATGGAAAATCCAGGGCAAAGCCAGGAGGAGCACCATCCTGGGACATTTTAGAGCAGACACAGCCCATCTGCTTAATCTTTCACTGTAGTCTTCTATTTCTACCTCTTACCATCCTATTTTTCTTTCTGCATCAAAACTTTCCTTTTTTGTTTTTTGTTGTTGTTGTTGTTTTTTCCCCACTCCATTTTCCTAAGTAGGCTAGTCACAAATAAACACTTTTTTCGAGAACTAATGCAATCCCATCATTGCATTTCCTGCATTTATCTCAGTTATGTAGACCTCAGAGCAAGTCCCAGTGAGATGGCATGGTGAACAGACCCCTCCCCACCAGCAGGTGGGGGGAACGCCTGGACTGGGAGGAACTATGTCCCATCCCAGGCTATTATCCCTGTTAAACCAATCCCTTCCTATGAATCTTCCCCTTCAAGAAACGCTGAGAGCTCAGGGTGCTGGTGTGTGTAAAGTTACGGATATAAATTAACAAGAAAAAGTTAAAAGTTGTTCCAACTTCCCACATCACAGCCAGTGATGACTCAGCGACAAAGTTCTGCTCCCTCCTGGAAACAGCTGAGACCAAGAAGGCAGAAGGAAAGGAATGCTGACAGAGACCCACAAAGCCCGCTGCAGTCCGGTAAAGCACCAAGCCAGCCGGCATGTCTTATGGAAAAGGAGAACAGATGCGACCGCAGTTGGCATGGAAAATGGCCAAGCCATGGTGCGGCTGATGACAATCGCCACTCTGGAGAAACACGTCAAAGGCTGCTGCAGCTGGCTCAGTGAGGAAACTGTCAGTCACAGCCTTGGGCCGCTCTCAGGGAGTGGCTGTATCATCTGCTGCATATCCCAAACCAAGAGCTCAGCCCAAAAGCAGAGATTCCAGGAATTATGGGCAAGCACTTGAAGAAGCAGAGTTCAGAGCCCAGAAAGATGCTAGACAAAATCCTTGGAGATTTTTGTAAATTGATGAGCACCTATTATGAACCTTTTTTTAAAAATGTGGGATAAATGGATAGAGAATGGAAAATAGTAGTGCAGGAAAATATTAAGGCACTATAGCTCAGTCCCAGAGTGGGGTGGGACTGGGTATTCCCCTGCTCCCACCATTGCTTTCCTGCTGCCACTGCTTTTGGCAACATTGAAAGGAAAGAAAATAAACAGGTGACAGAATTTCCACTAGACCCAACTAGGCTGAAGGAAAACTTTCTTTCCTTTGGCACATGCCCTGATGATCTGGATTGAGGAGAGAGTGTCACATCTGGTCTGGGCTAGTGATTAAGAGGCCTGGGCATATTCATTCAACTCATGCATGGGTTGGCATGGCCATAGATGAGAACATTGAGGTATAAGCAGCAAGGCCTTTCCATATCCATGCGAAACAAAGGCCTTCAGGCCTAGTCTCCTTGAAGAGATGATCTGTGATCCGTCTCCCAGCCAAACACAGGCTTGTGAGCAGGGCTCTTGAGAACACTCAAGGAACTGGAGGATCCAATGCCCTCTGGCCCCTCATGCCCTTCCTTGACCGTAAGCTAAGGGGGAGATCCCCAGGCCCTGCCTTCCCATCACTACAGCTGCATGCCCACCCCCTCCCCATGGCACAGCCTTCACCCCTGAAGGAGCTGATACTCCCAGAGCCTGGGTGCAGCAGAAATTGTAATAAAGAGATTGTGAGGCTAAAATAATAAAAATAAAAATAATCAAATAAAATGTAGGATAAGACTTCTGCAAAGCTGATTATTCCCACTTTTTAGAAGAAGAAATTGAAATAGATCGCTATGCTGCAGCTCAGAGCAACTAACTTTTCCTCCAGATGCCACATATCTAGGAAATAACCAATCCACAAAGAATTATTGATATCCTCAACTGTTCCATCACCAAGGCCTCAAGCTGAAAAATTCCTCCTCCTGACCTAAACCTCCTTTGATTTCTCACCCTACAGCCCTCTAATTCTTACTAAATCTGTCCCCACCTCCTCTGGGCTTCCATTCTCTAGATCCTTCTCTGTGTCCTAAACCATCAATGTCCTTCTGGCTTCATTTGCCCCTTTCCCAGCCTGAACTGATCAGAAATGACTTCAGCACGGTTTTCCCCCGAACCTTAGAATTACTCCCAGGGTGCCCAGGTGGCTCAATTGGTTAGGCATCCAACTTCAGCTCAGGTCATGATCTCACGGTCCATGAGTTTGAGCCCCACGTTGGACTCTGTGCTAACAGCTCAGAGCCTGGAGCCTGCTTCGAATTCTGTGTCTCCCTCTGGCTCTGTCCCTCCCCGACTTGCGTTCTCTCAAAAATAAATAAACATTAAAAAAAAATACTCCCAAGCTACCCACTGTGACTAGTTTGCCGATCATCAAATCTGGGACACTCTTACTGTTGCTTCCCCCCATTCTATGTGTAATGTGGGACAAGATGCCAAGTAACATGGGACAAAACACCAAAGTACATGGATTGCATCCCTGTGCTTATTTTCTCTAAACTCGGCTGGGTCCTCACTCCTTACTGACCATTTTTGTTAACTTTTCCTGTTTCCGTATACCACTTCTAAAAGCATTGGTCTCCTCAGACACATGTAACTGTCTTAACTAGAAAGACAAACTCATTTATTATTCTGAGAATATTAGTAAGTCATTGGGGTGCCTGGGTGGCTCAGTCGGTTAGGCGGCTGACTTAGGTTCAGGTCATGATCTCACAGTTTGTGAGTTTGAGCCCCGCATTGGGCTCTGTGCTGACAGCTCTGAGCCTGGAGCCTGCTTCAGATTCTGTGTCTCCCTCTTTCTCTGACCCTCCCCCCGCTCACACTCTGGGTCTCTATCTCAAAAATAAACATTAAAAAAATTTTTTTTAAAGAAGATTAGTAAGTCATTGCTTAGAATCCTCTCAGATTCTTTACTCAAAATTCCTCCATAGTAGTGCTACTGCTGGGTCATAGGGTAGGTCTATTTTTAATTTTTTGAGGAACTGCCACACTGTTTTCCAGTGTGGCTGCACCAGTTTGCATTCCCACCCACAGTGCAAGAGGGTTCCCATTTCTCCACATCCTTGCCAGCATCTGTACTTTCCTGATTTGTTCATTTTAGCCACTCTGTGAGATGGTATCTCAGTGTGGCTTTGATTTGTATTTCCCTGATGATGAGTGACATTGAGCATCTTATCATGTGTCTGTTGGCCATCTGGATGTCTTCTTTGGAGAAGTGTCTATTCATGTCTTCTGCCCATTTCTTCACTGGATTATTTGTTTTTCGGGTGTTGAGTTGGTAAGTTCTTTATAGATTTTGGATACTGGAAGGCATTATGCTGAGTGAAATAAGTCAGTCAGAGAAGGAGAGATATCATACATTTTCACTCATATGTGGATCTTGAGAAACTTAAGAGAAGACCATAGGGGAAGGGAAGAAGAAAAAAATAGTTACAAACAGAGAGGGAGGGAGGCAAACCACAAGAGACTCTTAAATACAGAGAACAAACTGAGGGTTGATGGGGGGTTGGGGGAGAGGGGAAAGTGGGTGATGGGCATTCAGGAGTGCACCTGTTGGGCTGAGCACTGGGTGTTGTATGTAATCCAATTTGACAATAAATTATATTCATAAAAAAATTCCTCTATATTTTTTACCACAGTTTTGTCTTCTCTCCTATTTCAAAGAAATGGATATTCCTCTTCCTTTCTTTAAAGTTAACCCTAGGTTCCTTACCTTCCTGCTTCTCACCTTCTCCACGATCTTACTCTCTCAAATTTGTCCTCTCTCACTTGGAACTTGTCTCTTGGCTGCTGCTTGGTCCCCTATAGCAAAAAATATATAACTTCCCTGAACCTATACTTTAGCTATTCCTTGTAGGGATGCTTAAACCAGAAGTCCCACAAGAAAAAAACAAAATCCCCATTGATAGAAAGCTCAAAATAAAGTATTAAAATCCACAAAAGAAATGAATAAGCCACCAAGAGGGAATACCAGTAGATGTAATACATGGGGGCATTATTATTCCAAATTTCTGAAACAGACTACAAAATTAGTATGTTTAAAATAATGAAGACACTTTTTAAAAGAATGGAAATCATAAATAAAAGTATGAAAATAGACAGATTTTTAAATGGAATTTTTAGGAATGAAAAATACAGTGCTAAAAATGAAAATCTTAAGAGATATAGCAGATTAAACAGTTGAAGAGAGTATAAGGTAAATGGGAAATACATATAAAAACTCATGCAGAATATTATACAGAGAGATAAAGAGACAGGAAATGTGAAATCAATTCAGAGATATGATCACTAGAATGTGAAAGTAAAAATACGTGTCTTGAAAGAGAGAAAAGACAGAATAAAGGTAAAGCAGGATTTGAAAAGAAAATGGTTAAGACTTTTTACAGAACTGAATGTATAATTACTTAGAATGAATAACTACCCCATGCTGAAGAAGATAAATAAAAATAATTCTACCAGTAGACACATTATGGTAAAACTGCAGAATTTCAAAAACCATAGAAAATCTTTTGAGCAGACACAGAGAAGAGACAAATTACGTACAAGGGAATGACAGCCAGACTGGCGGCCAGCTTCCCGCCAGCAACAGTATATTCGACAGGAAAATGAAACAGTATTTTCATACCATTGTGAGAAAATAACTGTCAACCTAGAATCCTACACTTGACGAAACCAAAATTCAAGAAAGAGCAAGCACGATAAAAACACATATGGACAAAGACAAGGAAGAATTTACCACTCATGGACTCTCACTGGAATGTCTAGTAAAACTTTGCCTCCTTAAGAAAGAAATGTAGTCCAAAACAAAGGCGCAAGATGCCAGATGAGATAATGAACACTAATGTCAATATGTATAGTAATAAATCTAAGTAAGCTTGCCAATAAAGAAAACAATAATAACACAAATAACAGAAAGTCAGAAACAAAATAGAAGAACAGAGTAGGTACCCAAGATGAAAATGACAGAAGAGCAGAGTTTAAATAGTGGAAGTTCCCGGGGAGCCTGGGTGGCTCAGTCGGTTGAGCGTCCGACTTCGGCTCAGGTCATGATCTTGTGGTCCGTGAGTTCAAGCCCCGCGTCGGGCTCTGTGCTGACAGCTCAGAGCCTGGAGCCTGTTTCAGATTCTGTGTCTCCCTCTCTCTCTGACCCTCCCCCGTTCATGCTCTGTCTCTCTCTGTCTCAAAAATAAATAAACATTAAAAAAAAAATTAAAAAAAAATAAATAGTGGAAGTTCCCCATTCTGCTACGTAAAATAAGTCAGCCACAAAATGACAAATCATTATGATTCCAATTCTATGAGGTCCATAGAATAGTGAAAATCATGGAGACAGAAAGTAGAAAGGTGGTTGCCAGGTGCTCTCCCAGGGGAGGCTGGGAGAGTTGTTTAATGAATACAGACTTCCGGTTTGACAAAAGAATTCTGGCCACGGATGGTGATGATGGCACCACAATATTATGAATGTATTTAATACCACCAAACTGTACACTTAAAAATACTTAAGATGGTAAAATTTTACATTATATACGTTACCACAATTTTAAAAATTGGGACAAATTAAAAGTCCTCACACAGTTTGGGAGATGTTCTCTTTATGCCTAGGTATGATGACAACAATTTAAAGATTACCACTAATAGAAACAAAAATATATAACTTCCAAATTAGAAAAGGGAGAGAGAAAAATAAATAAAAAATTGAAAGGACAAAAAGAGCAAAAAGAATAGCAAAGAGAAAGAGTAATACAAAAACATAAAATTAGACGGAAGAAAAGAGTCCCAAATATATCAGTAATCAATGGGAAAAGAAAAAACAATAAAACCGCTGGCTATAATATAGTCTCAGGCTGGTACTTTTAAAATTCCAACTGTACAGTATTTGCAATAGAAAGATGAGAAAAAGATGTATCAGGCGAATGGTAACTGCAAGAAAGCTAGTGGAGCCTTATTAGCATCAGACAAAATAGAATTTAGGCAAATAGAATTATTCATATTAAACAAACTAAGCAAAAAGGAATTTTGGAGTGGGAAGAAAGAAGGAGCCTGATTCTGTTGTGCTAAATAATACGGTCTCAAAATATATAAAGCAAAAAGCTACAAAACTCCAGGGGAGGAAAGAAAAAAAAGGAAAATCATAGAGGAAGATTCCAATATACCTTCCCAGAAAGTGATAAGTCACCCAGACCAAAAATTAGTAAGACACAGAATATTTGAATTATAATTACCAACATAGACCTAAAGGAAATATAGAATCCTGAATCCCCCAAATGCAACAGAAAGACATAATTTTGAAACAGTGGAACAATTACACATGACAAGAAAACATATATCCAAGTAACTTGAGTTAACAAAGAACTCAGCGTAGAAATCATTAGCATAACATGCCAAAACTTGAGGATATGGCTATAGCAGAGTTAAAGGAAAAATTATAGCTTTGTGTACCTGCATGCACTAAAAATAAGATGAACTAAGCATTCAAGGGGTCGGAAAGAGTAAAGATAAAACTCAAAGAAAGATGAATGGATACAGCAAAGGCAACAGGAAGGAACAATAGAAAGGAATGATAAAACCAAGGTTTTTCCAAAATGGCAAATCAAATAGATTATTTTCTGGTAAGACCAGTCAGGAAAAAGAAACGGCACAGATTAAACAAGGTTAGAAGTAGAAAAGAGATAATCATTTCAGGTGCAATGGACACTGAAGAAATGACCTAAGTGAATGCTGTGAATCCAAATTTTGAGAGCTAAATTTATTATTTTTATTTTTTTTATTATTTATTTATTTATTTATTTATTTATTTATTTATTTATTTAAGTTTATTTTAAGAGAGAGAGAGAGCGCATGAGTGAGCATGTGAATGGCTGATGGGCAGAGAGAGAGGGAGACAGAGAATCCAAAGCAGGCTCTGCAGTGTCAGCAAAGGGCCAGACGTGGGGCTTAAACCTACCCCTTGCTTCCCCTGCCCCTGTCCCTGTCACTGCCCCCACCAGGATCCCAGAGATACTGAGAGCCCCCACAGCCCCATGGGGACACCTAGTTGTAGGATGACTCTCAGTTCAATCACCCAATCCCAACATCCTAGCAGAATGCTTCTTCCTCTCCCCATTTGTAGTCTCTTTCTGCTGTATTTCAACTAATATTTTATCATTTTGTGTTTTGTATAGTCTTTATTATTAATTTCAAAATTGTTTATATGACTGAAATTATACAATTCCTGGGCATTGAGTACACTCACAACACTCTGCAACCATGCCACAGAATATTGTTGCAGAATAGCTGAAATCAAGAGTCAAACACTTTGAGCCACCCAGTCGCCTGGAGAACTAACTTTATAATTTTTAGGCAAATTTGTCAATGTTGACTCAAAACTTAAATATATCTGCATATTTTTAAATAGCAAAAAAAATTATCCATGATTTTTATTAATTTTATTTATTATTTGTATTACCAAAGTTTCAGTGAATATAAATCCTAACCCTATATAAGCTATATTGGGAAATGAAATAGAAGAGACATTTCTCAATCTCTCTTTAGGTACTATTATAATCTTCATACCAAAACGATACAAGGAGCGTCTAAGAAATAGTAGCAATGGGCAGAAAAATAGCAGTTGATATACAGTGAATGTTGAAAAAGCACTGGGAACTATTCTAAAAGCTTTACTTGATTATTTCATTTAATATCTATGTAGTAGGTGTTGCCGTTAACTCCATTTGGAGATGAGGTAGAACACAGAGTTTGAGTAACTTGCCTAAGTCAGGGGTCAGGAAGTGACAGAACAAGAACTGAAACCGAGAACACTCTCACTTCACAGCCCATTTGCATCAGTGCTCTGACAAATACTAAAGACTGAACGCCGAACGAACATAGGTGCAGAAAATGAGTATCAGCACATCCAATTAAGCGATTTTCATTTTTTAATTGCACTTAATAAAACTGGAAACCCACCCATGGTTTTAAAATTAGGAATAGGGGGGCCTGGGTGGCTCAGTGGGTTAAGCCTCCAACTCTTGATTTCGGCTCAGGTCATGATCTCATGGTTCCTGAGTTCAAGTCCTACATCGGGCTCTGTGCTGACAGTGCCGAGCCTGCTTGGGATTCTGTCTCCCTCTCTCTCTACTCCTCCCCCACTTGCTCTCTATCTCTCTCTCAAAATAAATAAAAATAACCTTAAAAAAAATAGGAATAGAAGGTGAACTTCCTGAACTTGATAAAGGGTTAGCATACATATTATGGGGAGACTTTGATTTCCCAATACATTCCTGAAAAGACACAGATGTCTTCCATCAGTGTTTCTATTCAACATTGTACTGGAAACCATACAAGTAAAATAATTCAATAAAAAAAAATGAAATGTATAAGGAATGAAAAGAAAAAAAAAACTTCTGATATTCAGACTATATTATTATACATAGAAAATCCAAGACGTACAGTATTAGAATTGAAAAAGATGCTTCAGAAATTTTCCTGGATAAAAGATGAATAAAACATTTTTTGAACTCTTATTCTCTTCATAATATCAACAAAAATATATTTATTCAATAAACGTTGGAGTATCCAGGCAGTGAATTATGTGCTATAATCACATGTGCAAGACTTTAATCGGAGAACTTAAACTTTCCTGAAAGATATGAAAGAAGGCCAAATAAATGGAAAGATATGTCATGTGATAGGACTCAATATCCTGTAGAGATAACTCTCTCCAAATTAACCTATAATTTAAGAGAAAGTACAATCAAAACCTAAAACAATTTTGATTGGAATATGACAGCATGATATAGGACAGTATGTAAAACAATTTTAAAGAAGAAGAGCGAGGCATGAACATTCACCCTATAGGATACCAAAATTTATTTTCAAGTTATGCAAACTAAGAGAGCAAATTCTTGGCACTAAGATTCACCTGGAGGTGGGGGTGGCATGATCCACCTGGGACACGGTTTTCTAGGCCCTGCACTGACAACACGCCTCTTATCAGCTTGGTCTGGCCAAATCAGAAAATTGAATTCTCTGCTACCCTTCACGAAGAGCTCCTATAAACAATAGAAAACACATTCAATTCTGTGTCTGGACATGTAAACAGCTTTTGGCAATAGTCTGCAAAATTGAATATCAAATAGTAGAGTCTTTCAGAATCCCACGCAGGAAAGGCAGCCTTACCAGGAGACAAGATAGAAGTTGAGATCTGCCCTGGCTGGAAAGGGAGCGACACTAGAGAAATGAAGGCCAATCACAGTGACCTTCAATGGCCTTTGTTAATAAGAGGTGGTATGCTTCAGAAAACCAAGATGAGCCATTTGCCACAAAGTAATCCTGGGCGAAAGGGCAGTGGCCTTAATTCCACTCTTTGCAAGGCGGAATCAACCTTTTCAGTTTCTCCACCCTCACCCTCTTCTCTTCGAATATCAGGAAGAGATGACGCGGGGACGATCCGTTCCCTCAGGCTGAAAAGTAATAGTCAGTGAGCCAGATCAGGGCAAGAACTCAGTTTATTTTGGGCATGAATATTAAATGGGATCTAAGACAGATGGAGTTATTTCTATTAGTGGAGTGATTCATGACAGCAAAGACAGGACTATCCCCAAACACACAGGGATGACTTTAGTCCTTTCTCTTGGAAAAGACCAATACTCAGTATTTCTCAATCTCAACCTCTCTCAGTGTCTCTCCCTCTCTCCCTCTCTCTGTTACACACATCCACACCATACACTCTATACTCTTCATCTAAGGAAACCAAATTGCCCTCAGCTATGAGCCCACAGTTCCCACTGATTCCAACAGGAATTGTGGGCATGGCTTTGGGAGCCAGAATGTGACCCATGTCCCATTAATCAGTCCTACACCATAGGAATGGAATTTGAAGTGAACAGAAAGAGTCCTGTGCTCTAGCCATCTGCTCACTGACTTCCGCTCCTTCACATGACAACAAGAGCAGCCAGAGGGCAGATTGCTTGTTAGCAAGGCTCGTACTCCTAGCCCAGGCCCCCATCTTTGTGTGCTGCCACACAAAAAAGCACTGGTCGATAGCCCCCTCCCCAATGTCTTTACTGTATGACTGCTCCTTTATTAGTTTTTTTTTTTTTTAACGTTTGTTTATTTTTGAGACAGAAGGAGACAGAACGCACAAGCAGGGGAAGGAGAGGAAGAGAAGGGGACAGAGGATCACAAGCAGGCTCTGTGCTGACAGCAGAGAGCCCAATATGGGGCTCGAGCTTACAAACCCATGAGATCATGATGTGACTCAAAGTTGGATGCTCAACCGACTGAGCCACCCAGGAGCCCCTATTAGGCTTTTGAGGTCAGAGGACCCCAGCAGACTTCCCCAGCCCACTTGGAAAAAAGACAGTTCCACGTGTGGACACGCACCATTCTACCACAGGACTACCATCAACTACCTCAGGACTCAGGACCAAATAATGCAGGAAGCTGACCCACAGAGCAGGCAGCCTCCTTCCTGCTTAACAGTTCTCACTTCAGAAATGTGAAGGCTAGTTCAGGTAATGCAAGGGCTTGGGAGAACAAGAGTAAGGGCAACAAATGGAAAACATTCACTGAGGTTGCAGAGACACAATCCATCCCATCTCCTGACTTCAGTTGCTCCTCTTAAATAAAGCTGGTATCACTCCATCAAGTCCAACATACTAGCTATGGTTTGCTCAGGTCTCAGAGTTTCACAGGATGATTGGGCATTATTGGTGTTTATGGAAGTCATTCATTTCTGCACCCTACATTTTACTGAGTGCTATGACTAGGTACCATGCTAGGCTCTGAACAATCCAGGAGGAAGAAGAAACATAATCCCAATGCAGTGTGATCAGTGGCTCGACTAGATGGATCTGTGGTGCTGGAGTCGGGTGCAGAGAAAATGCCTCAGGAGCATGGCTCTTAAGCTGGGTCTAGACGGTAAGCGAATAGGGTATATTGGTGATGCCTCCCCTGGTTCTCTGGTGAATTTCTTCTTCATCAAAAACACTCCCAAAGCTTTTTAGCATCACCATAAAGATGAATCTTCAATCTGTTTTTGAAGCATTTCATTTCACCAAAATGAAACAATGATTCCAATAAAAGGTGCTCCATTACTCTAAAATTAATAAACTATCCTGCATATTTTTAATCGCTTAAAATATTTTTAAGCACAAAAGTATACATGTTTTTCATAAACACTCTGGAAAATATAGTGAAAAATAAAGGGAAAATAAAAATGATCAAGAATCCAGATATTAGAGAAAATACCATTACTATTTTGGTATTCTGTTTTATTTTCTCTGAATAGACTTTTATTTTGGCTTGTTTTGTGCAAAACTGGGTTCACATACCGTACACATAATTTTTTAACTTTTTTTTTTACTTAACATTCTATTCTAAGCAATTGCCACATTCTTAAATACTCTTTGAAAACAGTACTTTTAACGGCTGAAAAATGTTCTATCGTATGGATGGGCCGCAATTATTTCAACTATGTCTCTCCTGGTGGAAATTTATGTCACATCCATTCTTTTGCTTTCCATGCTGCAATGAGCATAAATCCATCTGTGCATCTAAGACATTCCTCCCAACAAATTTCTAAAGGTACAATAACTGGAACAAAGGTCATGCATAGTTTTAAGGGCATGAATATTGTTAGGATTCTTACTACATGCTGCTGAATTTCTCTCCAGAAATACAAACGTAGTACTCACTACTCAGTGGGTATTTGATAAATATGTATTAATCAATGAATGAATAAATGAGTTTTAAGATTCTCCATAACACTCTTGCCAGAAATTGCCATACCTGAACCACAGGAAACTACATACATAACCTTTGTAGGAGTGAAAAACTATTGGCTTGGAGGAACTAATAAACTAATAAAATTTTAATTACTTCTGAAAAGAACAGACCAAGAATTACTTCTAAATTTGAGTTACATATTTATCTCGTATCTGATATTGATCTGATAGAAAACAAACAACAAAATAATGTTGCAGAAGAATAATTACTGTCATAGGAAAATGTGCACTATGTATCAAAAGCAGTCTCCAAAATCATAAGCAAATGATCCCATTTTTGTGGAATATGTATATGTGTGTATACACACATATTTATACATTATGTTGTATACAATATTAGAAAACCAAGCACCAAAATATTAACAGTGATCCTCTCTGTGTGTTGTATTATGGGTGATTTTTTTCCTTTGTGTGTGTGTGTGTGTGTGTGTGTGTGTGTGTGTGTGTTCCAAATCTTGTACATTGAGCATGTATTACTTTTTTTTTATAGAGAGGGTACAAGTGAGCCAAGGGCAGAGTGAAAGAGAAAGAGAGAGAGAGAGTCCTACGAGGGGCAGAGACACACAAAGAGAGAGAGAGATGTGGGGCTCCCCTGAAGCACAGCTCACCCCACGCGAGGCTCACCCCAAACGAGGGTCAAGCTCACCTGAAGTGGGACTTGTGCTCATCCAATGAGGGGCTCGAACTCATGAATTGTGAGATCAAGACCTGAGCCGAAGTCAGATGCTTAACCAACTGAGCCACCCAGGCACCCCAAGCATGTATTACTTTTTTTAATTAAGGAAAAACAAATGTTTTTAAATGTTGAGTTACCATGGAACTAAAAGAAACCTTTTTTTACAGCTAGAAGTCTGATTGAGAGACACTAAACCAAATGATCAATAGGCAGTTCTTCCTCTGAAGGTCTATCAGTCTGCTCGGCTGCCATAATAAGATGCCTTAGGCTGAAACAACAGAAAGTAATTTTCTCACAGTTTTGGAAGCTGAGGTCTGAGATCAGGGTGTTAGCATGGCAAATTCTCCGAGGACTCTCTTCCCTGGCTTGCAAACAGCCACCCTCTCCCCGAATGCTCACGTGGCGCTTCCCTGGTGCGTGATCATGGAGCGAGAGCAAGCTCTCTGGTGTCCCTTCTTATAAAAGTACTAATCCCATCATGGGGGTCCATTTCCTACAGCCTCATCTAACACTAATTACTATGGTTAGGGCTGCAACATATGAATTTTGGAGGAACACAAACATTCATCCATAATAGAGGGTATCCTCCAGACATGAATACTAGGATAGTTTCAAGTTTACATTTTTAAAACTTTTTAAAATTTTTAAAAAATTTTTTTAAGTTTATTTTTGGGAGAGACAGAGACAGCGTGAGTGGGGGAGGGGCAGAGAGAGAGGGAGATGGAGAATCCCAAGCAGGCTCTGTGTTGCCAGCACAGAGCCCAATGCGGGGCTCTAACGCACAAAATCATGAGATCATGACCTGAGCTGAAACCAAGAGTTGGACACCTAACTGACTGAGACACCCAGGTACCCCAGTTCACATTTTTTTAAAATAAAACTATTTAGAAGAGTCATCTTGCTTGATGATATAATACAGAGAAAGAAAAAAAAATACATGAATAGCACCGTCCTGTCCATCAACAGAGACACATTCTTGCAGGGGAAGACAAACTATAACAATCAGTCCAACAGAATTCTAACAAAAAAATATATACTGGCACATATTTGAGTGAAGGGGGAACATAAAGCGCTCTCGGTCCGAGAATAATCAGGAAACATTGCTAAAAAGAAGTGAAACCTGAGCTGAGTTTTTAAAAAATACTGAACTAGTCAAGAGTGTGGAAAGCTGTGCTAGACAGAGGGAACCGCTCATAGCATGGCACGGAGGTGCTAGAAAACATCATTGCAAACATGGCGGGCAGTGAGGTAGGAGGGCTGGAGGAAAGGTGCCTGTTTCTAACGTTTACCCCAGCGGACATTCAATGATCTGAACTAGACTGAACTGGTGTGCCATGGTAAGAATTTCAAACTTTACCTCGAGGACCATGCAAAGCACTAAATTTTAAGCAGAGAGGAATAAGAAATGACTGATGATTTAGAAATATCCCTCTGGTAACAAAGTGTAGGGGAATGGCTTGGACACCAGTTTGGAGAATAGAGATGGAAAGCTGGTTTAGAAGTTCTGCTAATAATTCAGAAGAAAAATGATAAACGCCTGAACTGAGGCACAGATATTTATTAGGAAAATAAATGCGGTAGGTATTACCAAGCAACCAATTTGGTTATAGAAAATTTCTGTGGTAAAGCTGCAAACTGTGTATGGTTGAGGTACTTAATGACAAAAGAGGTGGCCATATGTCCTGGTTTGTCTGGGACACTCCTGGATCTCACTGCACAACTATTCATAGCACCCTTTTGTTTTCAAGAGTATCTCAGTTTGGATAATAAATTACTGGGCACCCTACAGTGACTCCCCTCTCCCAGTTTCTTGAATTTCTAGTCTGAAGCCCATACTGTAGACAGCATCCCTTGGATTCCTTTTTGTTTGTTTATTTTCACCAACTTGCTACCTTCCAGGCCACAATTTTGGCCACCAGAGGAAAAGGTGCCTTTTCTCTCCAGACCCCAAGATCAGCCTTTTTTTTTTTTTTTTTTTTTTTTTTAAATATTTTTTTCAACGTTTATTTATTTTTGGGACAGAGAGAGACAGAGCATGAACGGGGGAGGGTCAGAGAGAGAGGGAGACACAGAATCGGAAACAGGCTCCAGGCTCTGAGCCATCAGCCCAGAGCCCGACGCGGGGCTCGAACTCACGGACCGCGAGATCGTGACCTGGCTGAAGTCGGACACTTAACCGACTGCGCCACCCAGGCGCCCCAAGATCAGCCTTTTTATAAGATTGTCTTTCTCACATTTATCTGAACCACGCCCCCTGCTCCCCACTCTGTTTCTGGCCACACAAATTCTATGGAGGAAACGCTTCTGTTATGCACCCCGAACCTGCTTCCAAGTCAGCTTCTGCTCAAATTCCTCATTCTTCCTTTAGCACTAGTTGCCCTGGCCTTTAAAATCCCAGACATTTCACTGCTTATACTGACCTTCCCTGTACCATCCTGGGCCCATGGATCCTCTAAACTAAAATGTGAAACTCCTTTCCAACTTTGCCTCACGTTACCTGGTCATCTATTTGACCAGAGTCTAAACTCCTGTCACAGACACCTCACCTTCTCCACCATGGCCAGCCTTTGTTGGGCATGTTAGTCTGCCTCATGCTGTCCACTCCTTCATTCAGGACTAACCAAAATGTAAATAGTTGTTTATGTGATAGGACTACATATGATTTTTCTATGTCTTTATTTCTCTACTTCTTTGTATATTCCAAATTTTCTACAGTGCATATTTTGTAATGAAATACATTTACTTAAAACAAAACAATTCTACTTTCATTCCCTTCAAATGTGGACCACACTTTCTTCTCACCTTCCAGGTCCCATGGAAGCTACTCATGTCACAACCTGGAGCTTCCCATTTATGATAAGATTTGGCTAGGATCAACGGCTAGCCACTGTGCCAAGCTCTCTGTTAAAGTCTTCTCATAAACTGTTTGGAGAACAGCTAGCAATTGGAACATTCTGGCAAAAGAACCCTATTTCTACTAGTAAATGCTTCTGACTCCCTACAAAAGTTTTAAATGTTTTAAAAAGTTTAGAGGAATGGGTTGAGAAAGGGTAAATATTGAAGAAATAAGAGTAGGTTATAATGGAATGGAATGGAATGTTACTAAATATCCAGAGATCAAAGCATCATCATGGCTATGCTTCCCAAAACATCAATTGCCAGAGCAGAATTCACAGACCAAGTAGACCGAATGAGGTGCAAGTCCTGGATTAGGAAGGAGGGACAAATAAGGGGCAATAAGATTACTTAAGCAACATAGCAATCCACCAGGGTACAATTACAACATGTATTGAATCATCTTTGTGTAAATGGATCACAGTTGTAATAATTTAATGTTGTAAGATAAAGTTTTGTATATTTAACAATCTGAAGCAGGGCTTCTCAGTTTATGCTCTGAGGCTACTGCATGAAGAAAGGTGGTGGCAGAAACAGGTAAGTGGGTAGGTCTCCTGCCTTCCATTCACTTCAGCCAGTCTTTGCTACTTTAGAAGATAAAATGTGTTTGAAAGTCACTGATCTAAATAAATGTGCACATGTGTTTATTTTTTTTTAATTTATTTTTTTTTTTTTGGGACAGAGAGAGACAGAGCATGAACGGGGGAGGGGCAGAGAGAGAGGGAGACACAGAATCGGAAACAGGCTCCAGGCTCTGCGCCATCAGCCCAGAGCCCGACGCGGGGCTCAAACTCACGGACCGCGAGATCGTGACCCGGCTGAAGTCGGACGCCTAACCGACTGCGCCACCCAGGCGCCCCAACACATGTGTGTTAAGGTACACATAACCTAACACTTTGGTGCTAACATAAGACCAACATCTAAGTATTCACTGCGCTGGCATATTAACCAGCAATGTATGTTTTTGTTCTTGTTCAGAGGAAGCAGAAATATCTCAGTGGGAGGCTTAACAATGCGTCTTTTGTAATAATCTCATATTCACACTTTAAATGAATATATGAAATCATCTACTTCTGCTAAATAAATTCCCTGAAGACAGGGGTCCCTTCCCTCTCACTGCATTGTATAGACTTCACAAATAGGATGCCCAATAAATATTTGTTGTTTAAAAACAAAATTGAGGCAGAATACATCTTTAAAACGCATAAGCAAAGAAATTCTTTTGAAAATGCTAATTATCAGGATAGCGATTTTGCTATAAGGGCATAACAGTGATAATGAAGTCAACATACCATAACCCCAGTTTACAACACAACCATCTTAGGGTGTGGTAAAAATAGAGCACATCAGAGTTGCCTTCATGCTAAGGAATCGTACCAGCTCATTACCTTCTAAATGATTGTGGTAAAAAAATGTTCTCATTCTGTATTTTCTCTTTATGCTAAACACACACACACACACACACACACACACACACACACACACTCATCCTCTGTATCAAAGGGACAGGATAAGCAAAACTTATTGTCTCTCTAATGCCTTTATATATAATGATAAATACAAAGATGAGAGGCTCATCTTTGTGCAATCCATAGGAATTAAAAAACAGTAACAACAACAAGGAAGCATCATTGTTATGTTGACTGCCTCAGACATTGGACCTAATATCTCACTTAAAATTTCAGAGTATAGGGTGCCTGGGTGGCTCAGTTGGTTCCGTGTCAGACTCTTGGTTTCGGCTCAGGTCATGATCTCTCGATGTTGAGTTCAAGCCCTGTAGAAGGCTCTCCACTGACTATGCAGAGACTGCTTGGTATTCTCTCTCTCTACTCTCTCTGCCCCCCTCTCTTTCTCTCTCTCAAAATAAATGAATGAACTTTTTAAAAATCTTAAAAAATTTTTGTAGAGTGCAAAAGCAAACATCACCTGCAGTGACTTCGTGGGTTCGGTGCAAAGGTCAAATAGAGCATGAACTTGTTTTAAGCACCTGAGAATTATATAGGGAAGACAGACAAGACTCACACAGGAAATACAAGGGCGTGTTGGTGTTAACTGTTTATTCCAAGCATCTGATTGATGTCTTGAGGAAGAAAGTTAGAAACCAAACAATAACTTGGTGACTTGCCTGAGCACAGTTATATTCGTAACTGTATATTATGCATGTTATTACTTTATAAAGCCTTTTTAAAAGCAAATGGAGTAAAAGAAAAACAGCTTGGTTGCCCATGGAGAATTTTTCTTTGATACCACTTTGAAAAAAAACAGGAACTCTGTGC
This sequence comes from Herpailurus yagouaroundi, assembly GCF_014898765.1. Lineage (NCBI taxonomy): Eukaryota > Metazoa > Chordata > Mammalia > Carnivora > Felidae > Herpailurus > Herpailurus yagouaroundi. The sequence goes on along the minus strand of NW_024412396.1, from coordinate 28,085,487 downwards.
TGAATTTAGAACGTGACAGTGCAATTCAGGCAGGGGCTGGATTAAAGGTGACAAGACAGGTGACATGGAGGCCGTGTGCAGACAGGGTCACACCGACGGGGCAGCCTACAGAAAAACTCAGCAAATGCAGAAAGCCATTGTGCAGGGAAGTGGAGGTAACCGTATTTGGCCACGCGCTGGGTGTTGGTGAGGGAGATTTCTCCATGGGCGATATGAATGCAATCTGCAACTTTCAGTTTTTCACAATAAGTCCATAAATGTAAACACGATTATTTGAAAAGTACAGTCACAGGAGATCCGAGATCACATTCTATCCTGTTCAGCAAGACCCATCAGCCTCATACGAGTGGCTGCGGATAGCAGGCAGGGGGCTAGCCATGGTTCACCTGTCAGGTCCGTGAGGGGTCTGCCGCAGGAGCCACACTATGTCCTACAGCTCCTCTCACACCAATTGATATTGTAGAGTTCGTTTATCCACACCATCCCCACCACACTGAGTTTTCAGACCTAGCACTCCTAATCTCTCTATTTTTTTATGCCCACAAATTATTTCACACTCCTCTTTCTCAACTTATTGCACTTATCGCACTAGTTGTGGGAAATGGGAAGGAGATATTCACCTTCCTTCAACATGAACACCATGAGAAAAGGACGTGAAACCAGGAAACGAGTACCAAGAGAGAAAAAAGTAAGCAGTCACTTGAAGGAGGGAAAAAAACCCACCTTTATCCCGTTAGACAACTTCAAATACAAACCTAGAAAAGGGCAACATGGATGAAATACCGCAAAATAAAGCTAATTATGCCACAAAATAAAATAAAGCTAATTATCACTGACGAACTCACGCTCTTTACCTTTAGTGGGTCCTTTCTGAAGTTGAACAATGGCTTTCCAATATTTACCATTAGGTTGATTTATTAAAAGTTCAGAGAGATTCTGGATCAAAAGTACAGTGCCCACTGAAAATATTCATAGTCCTGGCTTCCTTTAGAAATCAACAGTGGAGGGCTGCACAAGGTAAGCACAGAATTCTGGGCTCAGTTTGATATTCCAGAATGTTATCTGTGAGAATGTAACAGATTGGTAAAGCTTGCCGGGCAGGCTCCGGATTATAGTAATAAATGTATCTCTTCCCCATAAGGCCTTGGTGGGGGCGGGGTGTATTTCTGTCCTTCTACATTCTATTGCTTATATTATGTTCCCAGCTAGAGTTTCAGAGGCTCTATGGTCAAGTAAACACAGCGCTTCTATAACCAGAAGGCAAATCTCAGACAGTTGTGTGTGCCTCTCTTGCATGGCTGACAATTAAATGAGTAGAACATCCAACACTGTACCCACGGTCATTGGCTTTATTTATCACGAACCACTTTTTTCCTGGCCTTGTAATAAGTCTCTCACCAACAACTACAGTGAACAGTCACCAGCACTGGTGTAAGAACAGAGAGTGATTTCTGTTTGAGAGGCAGAGTCAGGTGTCAATCCAAGGAAAATTCTCAGAAGGCATGATTCCAAGCTAAAATAGAAGGGAGCATGTGGTGGAGTGGGTTTGAATGAGCAGCTAGTCCCCCACTGCTCTCCTTTCAGGCAGAACTTTTTAAATTGCCACTTCCCTTAAGCCACGTCAAGAGTCTTCCCATGATTCTCTCACCTCCCTGGATTTCTATTCTTGGGATTGAGTGCAAAGCCCTAAAATTGAAGGGACTCCTTCTCTTCTCTATAAATCACCAACTAGACAACAAATAGAGCCTATTTACCAGTTACTCTTTTCTTCTCAAAGAACTCATTTACATGGCTGTATCAAGTCAGTTATAAGAGAAAAGGCTTAGGAAAGTTGGCCAAACTCAGTAACTATCCCTTATGGTTTCGCTGAAGTTAAATAGTTAGAATGAGCAGGTGGTACATCACCAGGAAGAATGCCAGGTGAAAACTACAAAACCTCTTTTTGAAGTCTTGGTTCTAATACAGAAACATTGAACCCCAAAGAACAAACAAAACCGCAAGGTTGCGGTTTGATTGAATAAATTTATTCCAGATTCACAAATACAATAAGTGATTAAAAGAAAATAATAAAGTTTCCACAAGGATGTGTTGAACACAAATAGCCCTTGTATTGTGCATAATCCAACCGAAATTTCATTATGATGGAACTTAACTTCCTATATTGCTGTTCACCTCCTTAATGCTTTATTTAAGAATAACAGCCATTCAAACTATCAAATAATTATCCATTGTTGTTTCTTAAGAAAGGTGTAGCTCCTTGTTTCTAAAATGCTCATTTATGTAATGAAAGACTTTGGACTTGCAGGGAAATGTCACCTCATTATATGATACAATTATAGGACATGGATCTAGCAGCAGTAATTAAATCTGAACACAAGTGTGGAACAATTGCTCAGAGAGCATGCAAAGCCCCTTTTGATTAAAGTAAGCAAGGATTAGGAAAATTGTATATAAGAATAACTGCTTTGCCTGATTTTCTGGGAAAATCAACCTATCAGAGAATCTTTAAATTGGAAGAGACCTTAGATTACATTAAGGGCAATCCTTTTTGGTAGAGTGGCCACTTCATTCAACTTTGCCTGAAATTTTTCTGATTTTAGCACTCAAAATTCCAAGTCTTAGAAAACTCTGTCTTAAGCAAACTGGATAGATAGTTGGTCACTCTACTTTTTAGATTCATAAATCCCCTGACAACATAACCTACCAGAGACTTAACTTTCACAGGATTCTAGTCTTGATCATGAGTCAAAATCAGTGGCCCTACAACCTAACCTTATTCTGTCTTCTGTAGCAAAATAAATTCCCTCTTCTACCTGGTAACCTTCTGATTATGCAGACCGCCCTCCCCATCCCATACTTCCCCCATCATGTCTCTCCATTCTCTAGGTTAAATTGACCCAGTTCCTTCATCTCCTCCTTGAGGTTTCTTATGCCACTGGTGATCCAGGTACTCTCCCCATGGGCAAGTTCATCTGCCCAGGTCCCTCAAATAGTGACATCCCAAACTGAATTCAAGCTTCCACGCACCACCTGAGCAGAGTCCTTGGGCCCTTCCCCTGACTTGGGTATTATGCTTCCGTGTGGACATTCTATTGGCTCATTTGGCTACCACATCCCACTACTGAATACAATACAATTTGTGTCAACAGGAAGCCCTGGAGATTTTTCACACGTTGCTGTTGTTCAAAGATCTACCATCCCGTACTTATGTAATAGGGCTTTAGACCCAAACGTTACACATTGAAATCTTAGAGTGCACCCATTATCCAGACCAGAATTCCAGCTCTGAATCATAATTCTATCACCCAAATCACTCACTCCCCTCCCAGGTTCATGTAGTCCACAAACGTTCTCTGAGTGTCAACATCTGTGGTCATTGAAATCACTGGCAGAAATGTTTATTAGGTCAGGGTGTAGGGTCAGGTCATTAGTGCATGCATAGCTATGTGCTGTGTAAAGTAGGTATTCACATGGGTCCCTTTTTAAAAAAAATATTCTCTAGAGCTTTCCCTATTTCCAGATTTTAGAAGGGAAGTTGAAACCAGGAGAATGCAAATACACTATAGCAATACTTTCTTCATTTTCAACCAGCAACTGCCTTCTCCTTTACCTTTAGCCCACACGTAGATCTTCAGGTGTCTCCAAACTTCAGTAAGCAATTATGATGGAAGTTCGCACGAGGAGCCCTGGAATTGAGCAGGGCTTTGCAGGCACCAATTGTGAATCATGACTGCAGTGCATCTGTGGTCCCTGACTATCCTTTTTCCAGAGACATTTTAGAGTTTCGCTTGCTCACCTCTCTTGAAGTCAGGCATAGCCACGTGACTTGTTTTAGCTAATGACACACATACGGAACGATATGTGTTACATCCTGGCAGAAGCTTTAAAAGCCAGTTGTGTGCCTTGTCAGGTTTCCTTCCCACCGTTGTTTTCATCAGCGATGTGGGTGAAGATGAGGCCTTCCATTAGCCGAGGTCCCTGAGAGAACAAATGATGGGAATCCCCCTGCTGGCCCACATTAGTCATATAAGTGGAGTAGGAAACAAAGCCCCAGGGATTTTGGACATTTTGTTACTACTGTATGACCTGGCCTGACCTGATCACCACACTGAGGATGCTACAGAAAAAGATAACAACTCTCATTCATAAGAAGCTTGAGGGGATAAGTCATATCCAGAAAATAAACGTAGAGACTAAATTACCAGGGAGTAAAAAGCGAAGTTGGAAAGTAGAGATAATTCACAAATAGGACACGGTGCTAAAGGTGAGTCACTAACACGATGCATTAAAAGGGAATAAGAGGCAGGGCACCTGGGTGGCTTAGTCAGTTGAGCGTGTGACTTCAGCACAGGTCATGATCCCACAGTTCATGAGTTCGAGCCCCGCATGGCGCTTTTCTGCTGTCAGCACAGAGTCTGCCTTGGATCCTCTGTCCCCCCTCTCTCTCTGCCCCTCCCCTGCTTGCTCTTGCCCTCTTTCTCTCTCTCAAAAATAAATAAACGTTAAAAAGTAATAAATAAATAAATAAATAAACAAATGGGAATAAGAAATGGGGGACCTCAGCACGGGCTTACTGTTCTCAGAAAACATCTCATTTCCGTTAAAAGAAAAACTAAAATTACGTAATTTGTTGAAAAGTTTGATAAGAAATGGTTCTACAAATATGTCGCCTCCTCTCTTTTCAAACTGTAACAAAAAGGTAAGCTTAAATTATGGGGCCATTTTTAGTATATTTGATTTTAGCCTTTTCAATAACCAGCGATACTAAGGCACTTAGTTTTTTTAATGGGAGTATTATAGGTGCTTCAGAAATGGACAGATTTAGCACTTTATTAAAGACAGACCATCCTTTGCGGGAGTTTTACAGGAACCTTGGCAATTTTGGTAATGCAGATAAAGTGGAGCCTACTTAAAATATGACTTATTTCACAGAAAGGTCCCGTATTATTAGTGTAGAGATAAATACTGGCCTGAATACTCAAGGCTGAATATCAATTTGGCTGAGCCAGCAAAAATATAGCCTTTTTTTTTCTTCCTAAAATATATGCAGCCTCCCCTTTCTGTTCCTGTTACGAAGATGGAAGAATTTTGATGTTAATTGGAACAGTCATTCACTCACTCAACATAGGTTTACCACGCAGATTTACTCTCTGTCTGGGACTGTACTAGATGTTCGTTATTCACTACTGAAAGGGACAGTCGAGGATCTGTCCTCAGGAAGCTTACGGTCTGGAGGGGGAACAGGCAGAGAGTGGGAGGGTGGGGAGAACTTTCTAAGCAGAAGGAATACCATGTGTTCCTTTACTGAAGTAGGAAAGGGTTTTGAGTGTTCAAGAAAATCAAAGTGTACAGTGTGTTAAACATAGTAAATGAAAAGGAAGTAACCTGAGATGGAGTTAGGGTTGAGTAATGGGCCAACCACAGGGCCTTTGTGTGCCCTGTTAGGGATTTTTTTTTCATTTTGTCCCAAATGTCCTCAGAGTTTTGAACAGGGGGTGCAACATGGCACAAGTTCCATCTTAAGAAATTCATCCTGCCTACTATATGAAGAACAGATCAATGGGGTTAGAGTAGAGATGGGGATTAAGAGGAACTATCACAAGAACCCGGGCGAGAGGGAATAGTAACCAAGACAGGGGCAATAGCATTGATCACGGCATGAAGTGAACAGACTAGGAATATATTTTGCAGCCGACACATCAGGAATAGGTAAGGGGTGAATGTGAGGAGTGATGGAAGTGTCAGGGAGAACCCCCAGGTTCTGACATGAGCAACTTCTCCATTGTGTGCAGTGGGGAAGCAAGGAGGAGGAGCCAGATTGGGCCAAAGATACTCAACTGAGGGTGCTGAATGGCAGCTGGACCTGCTGGTCTCAAGAGCAGAGTAGGTGAGAGCTACAAATGTGCAGGTCATGGGCTCAGCGTCGGTGTTAGGCTGTGGGAGAGGTTCAGGGTGTGCGAAATGCCTGTGGTATCACACAGTGCGTGGCAAGTAGTGGGGACAGAACGAGGATGGAAATACGGGACCGGAAAATAGGAGCAAGATCCAAAGGAGTTCTTGGGAACCAAGAAGAGTTTTCATCAGAAGTCTAATGACTTAAAATGATTAATTCTTGATATCCCTTGATCCAATCCCAGGCCGATAGGGAAATATGAAAAAGTTTATGCCTGGCTCCTGACACGTCCCCGAATCACAATTCAAAAAAGTGGCACCTCTGTCCTGTACCTGCCCCTACATCACAAGATAACTTTGTTTTCAACTTTTACTCAAGTTTCATCTCCCACTCAATGGTTATTTTTCAAAAAAAAGAATGACATATTTTATCACTTGGCAAGTTTTTACCATCCAAGCAATGTTGAGTAAAGAAATGCTTCCCAAATACCAAACTATGAACGAGTGCTGCTCCCCAGTCCATGGCAAAATGAGAAAACTGGAACCACAGAACATATGTATGTCAGCATAAAGTGACCAACTACCATTTCTTGGGGAAAGATGCCCTTTTATTCTGAAACAATGTCAGTCCTGTCTTTTTAATATTAAAATGTCCTTCCTTTTATGAAATAATGGTGAGAAGAGATATTTTTTAATGTCCTTACTTGGCAAAATAAAAAATCAATACTCCTATGTATGACTCTAATCGTTTTTTTTTAAATTATCCCAATATGTGAAATCCCAAATCAGGAAAGAACAAGAGAGGACAACAGAACATCACTGAGAAGCCAATTGCCTGCTCTCGACAAGGCGCATGCTCTAGCTGAACAATTCCTTCCCAGACACAACCCCGGAAATGCCCAGGATTCACATGTGTGCCTCTGCAGACTTTGCGAAATGCCATGGACATCTGGAGTTGTTTCCAGACAGTTAAAACCACAAATGTTAGGGTGCACTTTATCGGTAAGGCTGAGTCATTGTGCAAAAGGCGAAGAAATTCCTGAGCTCTAAGAACTGTAAACTGTAGCTGGTTTCTGTCCCTTTGCAGCTCCTCACCGTGTTGGGATTTTGATTCAATCAAACCAAATACAAAAAAGATTATGTTGGCCTTGAACATAGTCAAATACGGTTTGGGTAGGATTTGCTAGTAAGAAGTTACTGTTAATTTTGTTAGGTAGATCGGTGTCATGGTGTAAAAAAAAAAAAATTCCTATATTTTAGAAATGCACACTCAAGTATTTGAGGTAAAATTTATAACATTTGGTATTATTTTAAAATACTTCAGCAAAAATAAAATAGAGAAACTAAATATGGCAAGCTGTGGAACACTGTTAAATTTAGATGATGATGAAGGTACATTTCACTGTCCCTTTACTTTTATGTGTGTATGAAATTTTTCACAATAAAGTTGCAAGGGAGGGAGGGAGGAAGAAAAGGAGAAGGAAGGAAGGGAGAAAAAAAAACCCTCTAACGCACTTATTATCATTTCATAATGACTTCAAATTTTTTTTTAAGGTTTATTCATTTTTCAGAGACAGAGGGACAGAGTGGGGAAGGGGCAGAAAGAGAGGGAGACAGAATCTGAAACAGGCTCCAGGCTCTGAGTTGTCAGCACAGGGCCGATGCAAGACCTGAACTCAGGGATGGCGAGATCATGACCTGAGCTGAAGTCAGACGCTCAACCGACTGAGCCACCCAGGGGCCCCTTTGTAATGACTTTAAATGGAAGAAAGTGATCAACTAATTAAACAAGGAGGCCATTAGGATAGGTGGCTCTAATGCTGTGCTGGCCTAGTAAGTAAACCAAAACCTAAGCCTATAAATGCCTCAAGGTTACAAAATTGAAACCTAAGGACAACTGATCACAAACAGCAAACTAGATGTTAAGTTAGAGCCAAAAGTTTCCTTCCTTTGCTTCTGCCTTGTCTCTATAAAAGTCCCCACGGCCCCAGATCCTGCTGGTAGAGCACTTCTGGTTTGGTGCTGACCACTGAAATCGATTTTTGCTCATATAAACTCTTAAATTTTTTTAATATGCCTCAGTTTACCTTTTGACAGAAGTAAGGTGAATTAGGAGAAAGGAGAATTTCCACTAGTGTTTGTGAGCACCTGCCGAAGGTAAGTCTCTGTGCCATGGGCCCTCATATGTGTGCACATTACATGTCTGGTGGCTTTCATTACCACCAGTTTCTAGAGGAGGAAAAATCAGACTCAGGTTAAATCAATATTTCCACATGGAAAATAGAGCATAAATAGGGCCATTGGAGCTATCTTAGCTGCTAAAGAAAGTCCTCAGTGAGCAGATTAAGAACAAAAATAATTATGCTAAATCCTGATGTGCTCTCTTTGAATCCACAATGATGCAGAGGTGTAGGGTGGGGGACCTCTCCTTCTCCAGGTTTTTCTGTCTCTGGCAACCGGGGGCTGCTCCCAGCATCCTGACCACCAGGCCCCTTCCATTTCCCTGCCCCTGGGAGAACCAAATGTGATTTCGACCTAGGACTACAAAAAGGAAAGACACCTGTCATCACACCCAGAAAAGGGCAGGATGTGGACTCCCACATGTGACCCAGAGCTGTGCTAAGCTCACAGCTCCGTGGAGGGCACATTAGATTCCTCTGTTCCTCCCTCCCAGCATGCCTTCTACCCCGCACATCCAGGCTCTGCCCCTTTAATACTATTTTCTTCAGATGTCATCCTGTCTCCAAAACACTCAGTGGAATCTGTACCTCAGCACAGCTTAAGAGTTCTGAGGGAGGCTCAGAACTAGACCACAAAGAGTCAAATCCCGACCACTCCATAGCTGGGTGACCCGGAACAAGTTTGTAATTTCTCCGGGATTCAGTTTCCTCCTCCCCTCTAAAAATGAGGTGATCCAGAGGCTGCCAAAGATGAAATGAGTTAGTTCAAGTAAAGCACTTAGGCCACAATGACACATAGCACTTAATGATGTTACCACTGTTACTATAACCCACCCTTATTTGGTGTCACCCCAGGCCACTTACTTTCTGATTGATTCCCAAATGCTGGCAGATCCCCATGCCCCTCCAATCCTTGACTTTGCCAGAAGCTCTTCCTAAATATTTTCTCTCCATTGTCCACAAATCCTCCCCAGCTGAAGCTCTGCCTTCTCTCCAAGTCCTGACTATTGGAGCCCCCCACCCCCAGATCTTCCACCAACTTTGTTACTGCTTACTGCTATCTGCCACCACCTGAAAACTTTTAGGAAATGAGTCAGCAAGTCATGACCTCTCATCGGATAGCACCTCAAGAAGGCAGACAAAGGGACTATTTATGGAGGTGTAGGCAAGGTTAAGGGAAACACAAAGCAACCCAGGGATCTAGCAACAGGGGAAGCAACTATCCCCCAGGCCTGAGGAGACAAGGGGAGGAAGCAGTTACCGAAAACCAGGGAAAGGTCAAGAAGAGGCTACCTAAGTCATGGCCTTGAAGTAAAGAAACCACGGGGACAGGGAGTGAACCAATATCCCACCTCTGTCTCTTCCACTCCAGCAATTTCTTGTAGGTGGTTCCCATTGGCCAGATCCAACTGGAGGCCAGGGCTAGGTAGAGGCAGTCTCCCTGGGGTTGCAGAGAAGGGATCTGGGAGGGCAAATGGATGCTAATCAGCATGGGCAGGTCTGAAACGAGCTAATTATCACTCAACTGTGGGCTGTTTTGTATTTGTCCTTAGCGCCTCTCACGTGTGGGCCTCTGCAAGGGTCAGCATGGAGAGACAGGAAAACACACAAACCTTGAAATCAGAGATCTGGCTTAGAATCGAAATCCTGTCAACTACCAACTGTATAACCTTCAGAAAGTAATTTCACCTCACTGAGTCTCTCCCTCTCAGATTCCTCATTTGTGAGACAAGAGCAATCACGCTGGCCTCACAGGGTTCCTGTGAGGATTAGAAAAGTCCTTTCCTCGTCCTTATTCTCTAAGACTGAGACTCTAGCTTTTACCTCCTCCAGATCTAGAAATGCTGAAAAATCAATAAGAATGTGCACACTTACTGCTGGAAGAAACATTTCTGTGAATTCAGAGTCATACTAGGCAACTTATGAACTTTGTATGGTGTTTGCCTTAAGCTGGCTTGTCCACTGAGAAAAGCAGCAAAATATCAACTCATAGACCTTCAGAACCTTGCAAATCAAAGTGTGGTCCAGCAGCATCCCCATCACTTGGGAGCCTGGTGGAAATGCAGAATTTCATGAGGTGATGCATATTATCTAAACTCACTGTGATAATCGTTTCGCAGTATATGTATGTCAAGTCACTATGCTGTACGCCTTAAACTCCTATGTCAGTAAAACTGAATCTCAGGCTTCATACCCCCACCCGCCACCAGAATTTGCACTTTAACAAGCTCTCCAGGTGATCTGCATATACATTCAAATGTAAGAATTACCTAAAAATAATAATAAGTTTAAGAATTCCTGGTTTTGAACTAAGGGAACCCCAGAGACCATCCACATTCTGGTTAAACCACCTCACTTTAAAACTGAGGAAACTGACGTCCGAAACAATATAAATGGTCCAAAAACTATGGGGCAGAGGCTGCCCCTTGATTAAGCCTATAGGGACTTGCAAGCTCTCCTCCCTTGCTACGGTCCACTTCACAATGTGACACAACTAAATATCCTCCCTGCTGCTATGAGTGACTACATAACAGTCCTGAGATGTTCTTGCAAATCCTCTGCTTTGTTTTTAAAGTAAGACAGATGTGGATGTACTGTCCTTTCCTGTTCATCCTGCCTGAGTAGCCATGGGGTCTGAAGCTGGGATGGGCATCTTGTGACAATAAAGCTATAAGCATGAGGATAAAAGGGCCACATAAGGGCTGTGAAAGGAAAAGACCCAAGGAACCTGGTCCTGGATGACATTACTGGCAGCTGAAATCTAGGCAATAACTTCCTGGTTTCAGCTTTCTTGTCATTTAAAAGTTAATAAACAAACCTCTTTTTTTTATAAGACACCATTTGTCCGTTTCATATAATGTCACACAGCTAGCATGTGGCTAAGCCATAATTAGAACTCAAAACCTCTGACTCCCGGCCCAGAAATTTTTCCAGTGTCTCGTTTATTGAGTCAGAGAAATCTCCTCCCTGACTAAATTTTAATGAACATATATGCAATCAAGAAGAAGTGCTGGGGCGCCTGGGTGGCGCAGTCGGTTAAGCGTCCGACTTCAGCCAGGTCACGATCTCGCGGTCCGTGGGTTCGAGCCCCGCGTCAGGCTCTGGGCGGATGGCTCAGAGCCTGGAGCCTGTTTCCGATTCTGTGTCTCCCTCTCTCTCTGCCCCTCCCCCGTTCGTGCTCTGTCTCTCTCTGTCCCAAAAATAAATAAACGTTGAAAAAAAAAATTAAAAAAAAAAAAAAAAGAAGAAGTGCTAATGTGGGGATGTACCTATCCTTGGGAAGAGAGGTGTTATATCAACTATTGTAAAGTTGACAATAACATCTTAAGGGCAGATAATCACGTTCAATCTAGGAATTTTCCTTATGCGTATTCACCCAACTTTTAAAAAGCAGACAATGACCAGAGGAGTAAAGAGTAGACAGATCTTCATTTCCCCGCAGATTCTGCACTGACCATTTGTGAACCATATAGTACTTCATGTATACAACTGAAATAAGTGCTAGGTATACTTCCTGTTCAGTGACACCATTGTCAAATGTCATGTTGATTCATCCATCTGTAGAGATTCCATTAATATAAAGCTACTGAGATAAAAAATGAATGTTTATCTAACCACAGGTTGCTGTTCTCAAACTTACTTTTTAATTATTTTTTTTATTTGAGAGAGAGAGAGAGCATGAGCAGGGGAGAGGGCCAGAGAGAGAGAGAGAGAGAGAAAATCCACTGAGTGTGGAGCCTGACGCGGGGCTCAATCCCACAACACTGAGATCATGATCTGAGCTGAAATCAAGAGTTGAATATTCAAACCGCTGAGCCACCCAGGCATCCCTCAAACTTACTTTCTGAAAATCAACAAAACACATGGGCTAGAATTCATTGTCAGAAAAACCACAAGAGTAAATGAAAGTGATGGCACACCCAGAAACTGAGAAACTTCTAGAAGCTAGGCAGCCTGTTGGAGAAAATGCCGGCTCTGGCTGAGCCCAGAGAAGGGTCTGAAGAGGCATGGCCAAGAGAGCCAGGGTTGATGGAACAGAAGAGAATTGTTTCCTTTCCTACACAGAGAGGTTTTTGAAGAGCTAAGGAGGGTCCCATCTGGGCTCTTGCCAAAACCAGTCTGTCATTTTCAAGCGAGTTACTAGACACTGAGCAGCCATAATCATTTTGTTTCTGTAAGACTATGTTTTACAAAGCAACTTTTCATCTTTGCCATGGCCTTGTCAGGTTGGCTCTGTCCCCCATTTTACAGATGAGAAATCAGGAAACTTACTCAAGATCACATACCGACAAGTAGAAAGAAAAAAAAAAAAAAAAAAACCACTCCATAAGTCCCTGTAGGCTCTCATCCTGCTTCTCTCTAACTTCATGGGGATACTTTTCCCCATGTTACCTCAGCTTCAGCCACCCTGGCTGGGCCCCACCTCACCGCTCCTTCCACACCCATTCTTACCTTTTTTTTTCTGGTCTCAGCTTCAAAGTTACCTGTTTTAGAAATCTTTCGCTCATGCCCTACCCCAGACTAATTATCCTTTTCGTGAGCTCCCACAAGGCCACATACTTCTTTGCACTATGGCTGTCACTAACTAATCACTTGATTGATTGATTGACTGAGTAAATGAATTAGATAATGATTTGTTTACTCTCTGATGTTGGCACAGAGGCGTAGCTTTGTGTTATGCTGGGAGGGAGGTGTCTTTGACCACTTGACATTCTCCATCGGCTCTTCTTCACCATCTACCCCAAACAAACAGATAATGTGAGAGATGTCATTTTGCAGTGCAAAATCACCTTCAAGACAACTCTCTATGCCACTCCCTTTCTCTTAAAACCAGATTGAAGCTCCAATATTCCCTCCTATGTAGAAATTTTAAAAACATTTTTTAATGTCTTTCACTCTGACCAGAGTAAGAATTCATGAAAGCACAATGTCTTGTTCATTCTTGAATCCCAGCACCTAACACAGTGCTTAGCGTATGGTAAGCAATACAGTATTTGTTGAGTGAATGGAGAAATGAGTGAATGAATAACTTACTACTCCCAGATGGATGCTTCTCCACTATACTACTCTGCCTCCTACCAGCAAGAAGGCTACAGCAACTGCCACTTTGGATATTGTCTTCTTCAGAGCTCCAATGCACAACTTTGGTGGGGTTAGGGGCTTGGAAACACACAGCCTCCAAAAGACAATTCTTGGTTATTGAATTAACCAAGATGTTTCAACCCCCACTCATAGCTCTTTTAGGGGATACAAGCCCTTGGCTGGGGAGAAATACTGTAGGTGACAGGGCTAAGCAGTGGCTTCCCATCTGCCAAGACTGAGGGAGCCATGGCACCGAGACCCAAGTCACCCCTGTCCTTGCATCACATCTGTCGAGAAACAAAACAGACCCAGGGTTCCCCTCTAAGGCCATTCTCTAGAGATAAGGAGAGTACCCAGACTCAACAGAGTGAACTCATAGAGGACAGAATGTCTGAGGGCCCAGATGTCCTTCTCTTCATCCAAGCTCTCAACATTTGAAAAGCAGAACTCTTTATAGCCCCTTTCTCAAAATCACTTGGAGACACTGATCTAAAAAACAAACAGAACAATTCCAGGATTCCACCCCAGACCTACTAAATCAGAATCTGTAGGGATGATCCAAGAAATCTGTTTTGAACAAGCTCTCCAACAACTTTATGATACTAGCTAAAGTCCCAGATGCTCTTAGCTCTCAAGACCCCTCTTAACCTAGGACTTTCAGAGGCTGAGCATCAGTTTAAGCCAAGCCAGTCCTGTGAGGTACAGGAATTCTATGGAACTAAATGAGAATCCATCCAATCTGATTCCTTACCACCAGTGGCAAGTGGCCTGGATCACTGCCTCTTCAGCCCTCCCCCAAGCTTATCCTTATCACAGGATATCTTGGACCTGCCAGGGGGAGAGGAAAACTAAAGGATTAAGACCTGGTTTTTGTCACTTAAAAACACAGTTCAAAGTGCCAGACTGAACCTGGAAGGCACAGGAATGTGATGGCTGTTCTTTGCTTATTTTGAGGAAGAGCAGGGACATTTTGGCAGCCAAGTCCCAAAACCAAGACAGAATCACGAGGCCCATTTCCCAGGTGTCTCGTCTCTCTCGTGAGTCACGAGACCAGTCAGCTCAGTTGCTGCTGGTCTAGCTCCCACTCCTACTATAACCGAACACCCACTAAAAGTACCTCCTGTTGGGAGGGACCCCAGGCCAGGTCCCAACTGATCCAAAATGCTGGCTAGTAGTTCATAGACTCTTTTGTTCTCTAAAAAATGGATACTTTTGAGAAACTGGTAACAACCAGAATCCCTTTCCTCAACACCACCAAAAAGCATGTAAGACCCAAGATTTTTCATATAATTTCAGGGCAGCACAAGCTCATTGGAGCCCATCCATGAATCTCTGCCCATGAACCCCAGGTTAAGAATTACCACAAACATGATGGAGAATTAAGAACCAGAGATGGCTGAAAATTTTTATATCCACATGAGGAAAGTCAAGGTGGGGATGGGGTGGGATGCATAAGGAAACAAGTTGCATGTATTCTTTTTATTCATGTTCTGTTAATAGACATTTGGCAGAAATGTAGATATAATGCAATATTTAATTTTCTGGCATTTTTATTAACCTGAAGTAATTTTGTTATTTTAGGGACATTAATAATTGACTATATAGAATTTAATCTGCCCATAAAATATTCATGCTTGGCAAATTTAAAGGTATAATCTTTAAGACAATTAAATATTTACTAGTCAAATTTACTTGAAAATGTTTGATATTTGCTGTGGGGTATGAAAATAATAAACATTTTAAGAATTCATGTTTAATTTTTGTTATTGTATAAGAAGCATCCCCAAACAGTAAATATTTTCTTTAAATAAAAAACTATATATATTTTTTTTTTAAAAAAACCTTCGTCCATCTCAAATCCATACATCTAAGAGGACAAGTTCTTTCCCCCTCCATACTCTTTTTTTTAATGTTTATTTGTTTATTTTGAGAGAGAAAGAGCAAGTGCAAATATTGGAGGGTCAGAGAAAGAGGGAGAAAGAAAACCCTGTCAACTTGAGCCCGACATGGGGCTCGAACTCATGAATCATCTAAACCGAATGAGCCACCCAGGTGCCCCTCCCCCTCTATACTCTTGAGACCTGTTCGATCTCCTTTTTGTTACAGTCATTTGGGCACATAGCATCAGAAGCATACAGGATGCTCCTACTCATAGAGTGCCTGGTCAACTATCTGCCAATTTACGCCAAATCTCGTAATTGTATGCCCACCAGCAGAGAAAGCACTGGAACTGTCTTTTGCTATAAAATAGTAGTGGCTCCCTGAACTCTGTAAGCCTGCATTCGTACCATTTTCCATTGATTGTAAGGCACACCTTTTCTTATGTACCACTGGAGAAAATACTGTCCATTAAGTGACAACGCATGTCTTAACCATAGTCCTCCACAGTCGTGCAAGCCTCTTGTTGCTTTGACGTTTCTTTTATCCATCCGACATGTGTTAGCATTTTCTCTCGTCACTTGGCTGGGCTAGTGATGGCCAACTCTTTTGTGGATCTCAGAGTTTCTTCTACTTGAGGGATGGCTCTTCCAATCTAAGCTTCCAGAAAGCAGCTGGTTGTTGCTTTGCAAAAACTCTGCAACTGTTCATCCCTCCACCATGCATATTTGCTTCACCAATATCAAATTAAAGTCCCACTGCTCTGTTTCTGAGCCTTTTTGCAACATAATTTTTCATTTCAAGGCCAAATCACATACAATCTTCTGAGGACCTTTTAAATGGCAGTTACAGTAACAGAAATACACTTAACTCAATCAAAGTGATGACAATAATGAGCAGCTATGACCAAGTTTTGGCCATATTAATAACTGCATCTCCGATGAGTGTAGCAGACACCATCTGATTCCCAGAGATGTTGGAAGGTGAAAATGTGTATTCTAGAATCAATGAAATTGGTTTCCACTCCCTACCCCTGCCGCCCCCCCAACTTAATGTCTCTAGCAGACCAGAAGTCATAACTAAAATGAAAAGAAAAACTAAGAATAGGATAATGGTAAAAAAAAATAATAATAATCTTTTCACTTCCCAAAATATTTTGACTCATTTCCATTGTTGTCTTAAAGTGAGGGACTCAAAGCTATCTTTCTTCCTTGTTCACCTACACTATGTCATATTACTTTACTATGATCTTAATAACAGTGTCTCATTACATCTTTTTCCTCCCTCAATTTGTCTCCTTTTTCCTTCTAACAACCTAGAAGTGAAAGCAAGCGATCAACTATTTCATCTATCAATACTAATACCATGACTTTCAGTTCATGCTATGGTTTTTCTTTCTTTCTTTCTTCTTTCTTTCTTTCCTTCTTTCTTTCTTTCTTTCTTTCTTTCTTTCTTTCTTTCTTCACTTCTTCCTTTCTTCCTTTCTTTCTCATTTTTATCATGAGTCCCCATAATAATTTCATTGAGTAGTAGAGACAGGAAGAGACTATGAGGTTTCAGATGATGAAATTGGAAAAAAAAAAAAAAAAAAAAAGCCTCTAGTGTTGGTGGGGGGAACAATGCTGGCACTCAGCTTCCCAAACTAGTGCTTACTCTTTTCTTCAATACCCCTGTGCAAAGAGCCACCTTGTAAATAGAAGGAACTGTTACTGAGATCCCCAAAAGGTCACCCAATCACAAGTCTGCCTTCAGGATAGAAAGACTTTATTGCAGATTCCTAGAAGCTGAATATATATGTTATATATTCATATGAATATATGTTATATATCTGCTTATATATATATGTTCTATTTAGTAAATATTCATTAAAATACTGTGCACAGGGGTGCCTTATTGTCTCAGTCAGTTAAGCATCCAACTCTTGATTTCGGGCCAGGTCATGATCTCATGGTTCATAGGATCTGGCCCCATGTCAGGCTCATGCTGACAGTGCAGAGCCTACTTGGGAATGTCTCTCTCCAGCTCTCTTTGCTCCTTCCCCACTCACACTCTCTTTCCCAAAATACATTAATAAACATTTAAAAATAAATCAAATAAGATAGTGCACAAAGCTCATCAGGCAGGATGTTGTTGGAGATTCAAAGATGAAATTTATGGCCCCGTCCTCCGATGATTCATAATCTAGAGCTATTTGCAGTTTGAGGATGGGGAGTCAGGGAGGGGGCATGGACTCTTGTGAATCAGATGACATTTACAGGCCCTAGAAAATTGTTCCAGGTCACCATGTACACACACAATTCAAATAATTTCTTGGGATTTATAGAGCTCCTGGGCATTGGAAGAATAGCCCATGTGTGAGTCTCGTAACATCAAGCCACAAAACTCATGTGGGTGAGCTTTTTATCATAGTTAGTCCTACCCAAATACAAAGGGACCAACCTAGTCAAATAGTTTAAGAAATGAGTAATATCCTGCCCTTGTAGCTAAGGTTTTCTTGATTAATAGCTGCTACAGAAAACGCCTTAATCTCACTCAGACTTGTGTTTTGAGTCCTTCTTTCCTGGCAGGGGTTGACTGTATTCTCCAGAGTGCATGGCCAACCAGGACACTATTCAAAAAAGCCAAGGCCCTCCTCACTGGACTTGTTCACAATACTTCCTGCCCTCGCCACCCCCCCCCCCATAGTCCCTTTAAAGCCCCTGGGCAAGACCACTGGCGCCTCCTTCTACAATCTGACCTCCTCAGAGAGGAGGGCTCTTCTTAAAGAGGTTGGGGGAACCCCACCCTGCCAGGGAATTATCTAGCCAAGGCTATGGCTGCAAGGAGTTTCTGGCATATGTGAGTTGGCTAGTGGTTGGGGATTTTCCAGTCTTTTCCTACTCGGTAAAAGCAACCCGAGTTTTCATTTTAAGTTAGGATGTTGAAGTGTCACTGTATCGCTGGGGACTGGCATCTGGGATTGGAGTCTCATCCTGACCAGAGCCAGAGTCTCTGTATCACTTAAGGACACAGACACCCTGGCTTCTTCCCCATGGTAACTTGTGAATAGGATTATGGGGCTTTTGTTATATTCCCCACACCCTCTCCTAGGAAAGGAGACAGTTCCCATTTACCTTCTCTTTCTGAGCCTCAGGCTCAGAGCCATGGGTTTTTTGAAACTCTGAGCTTGCATCTATTTTCTCATGTCTAACATCCTCTTCTGGATGTTAGTGCTTCAAGCAACACTATACGGGAGGTTTAGATATGGCCTCATTCGGAATACCACCACTAACATAGTATTATAGTAATAACATAGAATATGGTACTAATATATAGTGCTTTGGGTTTTAAAAGGGCTTTTACCATTATTGTTATTTTAACAATTGTTATTCCCCCCCAAAATAGTGTACCAGTGGGGATTCCAGCAGGAATCAAGGGGCACATTCAAAGAGTTAACCAAAAATTATTTAAAGAGGGGACTATTTACAGAGATATATCAAAATCCAATCAGGAAAACAGAAACTATGCCAATTATTTTAATAAAAGGAATTAGTTTAAAAGAGTTGGAGATCTTTACTAGGTATCTAAAGCAGTCAAATTCATAAGGGCAGAAAAGAGAATGGTGGTTGCAAGGACATTGGGGAGGGGGAGAAGGGGAGTGGTTCGACAGGTGCAGAGTTTCAGTCTTGCAAAATGAGAAAGTTCTGAAGAGCTGTTTCACAACAGTGTAAACACACTTAACACTACTGAACTGTACAACTAAAAATGGCTAAGATGGTAAATTTTAACTAAGGTGTTTTTTACCACAATAAAAAGGAAAAAAAAAAAGTGTTAGAGAGCTGAGTACGTGAAAGGGCTCACTGAGGGGACACAGAAAAGTTAAGTGTAAAAAAGCAGTTAGGGGCGCCTGACTGGCTTGGCCAGAGGGTTGTGAAGACTCTTGATCTCAGGGTCATGAGTTTGAGCCCCACGATGGGTGTACAGATTACGTATTAAATAAACAACTAGATAGATAGATAGATAGATAGATAGATAGATAGATAGATAGGGACTGATTAGTGCGAAAAGAGGCTAGCACTACTTTGGCCAGGGAATCAAGTGAAGAGCTTGGGGTTGTTACAACCCAAAAGCTCAGAGGTGCTGCCCGGCTGATACAGGTACCCCGCTGTGCTAATTGTTCAGGAAATCCCAGCTGTCATGGGGGACTAGAACAGGAAAAGCAAGCAAAGAGAAGATCAAGTCCCTCCTCCTCAGCCTC
This sequence comes from Herpailurus yagouaroundi, assembly GCF_014898765.1. Classification (NCBI taxonomy): domain Eukaryota; kingdom Metazoa; phylum Chordata; class Mammalia; order Carnivora; family Felidae; genus Herpailurus; species Herpailurus yagouaroundi. The sequence continues at coordinate 28,066,218 of NW_024412396.1, read as the reverse complement.
GCAGGCTCCCTGTGGCATTGGCAGAAATGACAGGCTGCTGCTAGCACAGAGGGGTATAATTTGCAAAGTCCCAGCCCAGCACCAAAAAGCAGAGCACAGAAGGGTTAGGAGCTGAGCAATATTAGCTTAATTTAGGGGCACAAAAGGCGTGGCAAGGTCAAGGGAATGGTAAAACAACCAGCAACTGGGAACAGCAGGAGGCTGTTAGGACCCTAAACCTAAGGGGTAAGAGGAAGGAATGACATTACAGGGACCTCCTGAGGGTCAAGGCTGTGTGGGAAAGGAGAGATCAGCAGGAGTTGTGATCACCTGCCTGAACTAGAGCCAAGCAAGGAGGGAGCAGGCAGAGTGGGGAGCGCGGGAGAGATAGCCACCTGACCTCCATCTCCTCCCACTTGCTCATCTCCTGAAACCAGCCTCAGCTTGGCCAAACCAGACTGAAAGCCACAGTTCAACACGTTTAATATTCATTTAATGAAAATAGAACCTACTATCTACATTTACCTGCATCTTTATTTCCCTACCTAAGGAAAACAATAATAAAGAAACAGAAATCCTTCCAAGTTAATACAGATCAACCCATTCTTTCCAGTATACTTAGCAATAACTTGGCATGAAGAAAATTTGCTTGTAAGTGTGAAAATTTGGGAGAAAAATAAGTGTTAACGACTGGAACTATTTTTCAAATCTGTCACATGCCACTGAAATACTTGCTTATTGATTTTCACACCTTACTGTAAAGAGTGGACTAAAGTTTATCACCTTCTTCTCTTGCCAATAGTTGAGTAACTGCTTTGCCTTCAGGTTCCTCCTCTAAAATGGGAATGGTAGGAGTGTCTGAGTAGCTCAGTCAACTAAGTATCTGACTCCTGATTTTGGCTCAGGTCATAATCCCAGGGTCGTGGGATTGAGCCCCATGTCAGACTCCGCACTGGACACAGAGCCTGCTTGAGATTCTCTCTCCCTCTGCCCCTCCCCACTGTACCCACACACTCTCTTTCTAAATAAAAATAAAATGGGAATGATAATAATACACACCTCACAGGATTACTGCAAAGTTGAAGTGAGAAAAAAAAATAGGTGAAAGCACTGTAAAAAGATGGGGCTTTGTTTTCTGTTCCCTTCAGTGGTTCCTGGACTTCAGTGTGATACTCTGGAGCACCACTACCGTGGTGGCCATCATCTTCAGCATTACTGCCATCATCTCGGCATCTCCACTGTTGCTAATGTCACTACGATCACCATTATTATCACTAATATCACTGTCTTTGTGCAGGTTCTAAATTTCCTTACATTTCATCACCTTTGGGGCCTTTACATTTTTATTGAGAAAAAAAAAAATCTCTTGCAGGGAAGTGAGATGTGGCATTTGGAGTCAGAAGAACTGTACAGAGGCCTGTCCCAGCCAGTGGCCATTTGTAAGCACCTTCTGAGTTTTCCAGTTTTCTCATCTACTAGCAGGAATACCTACCTTTGCTGACTATTCTCCTTTTGCCCCTCCAAATCCATTCTCTGCCCTTTGCTGTCCTAGTCTGTGTTCACGAAGGAAGCTTTACAAACCGAATTATCTAGGCTCTCTTGGACGGGTACATTTTGATAAGAAGCGACAGAAAATAGACATGCCAAGCTTAAGCTACCTGGTTTAAAGGAGCAGGAGGGTGGTGGTAGTAGAAATATTAGGTAAGAGAAAAAAAGACTAGAGAACAATTAAAAAATATTTACATCTAAAAACATTACGCTGAGTAAAAGAAATGAGACACAAAATCACCTGTATGTATGATCTCACCTTGTGAAATTCTAGAAAACACAAAATCTGTAGTGATGGAATGGAGACCAGTGGTTGCCTGGGCCAAAAGTGGAGGGAGCAACTGACCACAGCATTGTACGAGGGACCTTTTGCAGGGAAAGAAATCTTTGGTATCTTTTTTTTTTAATGTTTATTTATTTATTTTGAGAGAAAGGGAGAGAGAGTGAGAGAGAGAGAGAGAGAGAGAGAGAGAGAGAGAGAGAGAGAAACCAGGAGAGGGACAGAGAGAGATGGAGAGAGAGAGAATCCCAAGCATGCTCCATGCTGTCAGAGCAGAACCCAACACAATCCCACCAACCACCAGATCATGAGCTGAGCCAAAATCAAGAGTCAGACACTCAACTGAGGGAGCCACCCAGGTGCCCCTAGAAATATTTTGTGTCTCAATTGTGGTGGTGGTTACAAGGTACATACATTTGTCAAAATTCAACTACCTATACTTAAATGGGTATTGTTTATTATACTTAATAAATTTTAAAAATATTCATGGCATGGACTTCAAGCTGTATTACAAAACTGTAATCAAGACAGTATGGTACTGGCACAAAAAAAAAAAAAAAAAAAAAGACGTTCAGATCAATGGAACAGAATAGAGAACCCAGAAATGGACCCACAAACATATGGCCAACTAATCTCTAACAAAGCAGGAAAGAATATCCAATGGAATAAAGACAGTCTCTTCACCAAGTGGTGCTGGGAAAACTGGACAGCGACATGCAGAAAAATGAACCTGGACCACTTTCTTACACCATTCACAAAAATGAACTCAAAATGGATGAAAGACCAAAATGTAAGACAGAAAACCATCAGAATCCTTGAGGAGAAAGCAGACAAAAACCTCTTTGATCTTGGCTGCAGCAACATCCTACTCAACACACCTCCAGATGCAAGGGAAACAAAAGCAAAATGAACCACTGGGACCTCATCAAAATAAAAAGCTTCTGCATAATGAAGGAAACAATCAGCAAAATTAAAAGGCAACCGACAGAATGGGCGAAGATATTTGCAAACGACATATCAGATAATATGGTCATCCAGATGACCAACCAACATATGAAAAACTGCTCAACATCACTCATCATCAGAGAAATACAAATCAAAACCACAATGAGATACCACCTCACACCTGTCAGAATGGCTAACATTAACAACTCAGGCAACAACAGATGTTGGTGAGGATGCGGAGAAAGAGGATCTCTTTTGCACTGCTGGTGGGAATATAAACTGGTGCAGCCACCCTGGAAAACAGTATGGAGGTTTCTCAAAAAATGAAAAATAGAACTACCCTATGACCCAGCAATTGCACTACTAGGTATTTATCCAAGGGATACAAGTATGCTGTTTCGAAGGGGCACATGCACCCCAATGTTTATAGCAGCACTATCAACAATAGCCAAAGTATGAAAAGAGCCCAAATGTCCATTGATGGATGAATGGATAAGGAAAATGTGGTATATATATAAAATGGAGTATTATTCAGCAATCAAAAAGAATGAAATCTTGCCATCTGCAACTACATGGATGGAACTGGAGAGTATTATGCTAAGCGAAGTTAGTCAGTCAGAGAAAGACAAATATTACATGACTTCACTCATATGAGGACTTTAAGACACAGAACAGATGAACATAAGGGAAGGGAAGCAAAAATAATATAAAAACAGGGAGGGGGACAAAACATCACAGACTCTTAAATACAGAGAACAGAGGGTTACTGGAGGAGTTGTGGGAGGAGGGATGGGCTAAATGGGTAAGGGGCATTAAGGAATCTATTCCTGAAATCAGTCACACTATATGCTTACTAACTTGGATGTAAATTAAAAAAATAAAATAAAATAAAATAAAATAAATAAAATAAAATAAAATAAAATAAATTATACTGGATGCTCTGTAAAAAATAAAATTAAATAAAATAATAAAATTAAATTCAATTAAACAGAGAAAAAAATATTCATGGCATAGTACAAATGGAGGATATATATCATAGAATTCCAGATGTGATATTACTGTAAATCTGTACAAGCTGAATGTACACATAGGACCAGAAGCTGACATGGGCCAATGAGTGCATCAATTAGGTTCACAGATGCCTGCTATTTTATAAGCAACAAACAGAAAGACATGGACTGAAAAATGCTTCTGAAGACAGCAATACCAAACTTGTTGATGAAGCTGCCTTTTACGGAGATCAGTGTGAGCACTGAAAGAAACGAAAGAAAGAAAACTCTACAGGGACCTGGTGGGTGTCATATTTTAAAAGAATTTTATGCAATGGGCTGTTGAGTTATAATACAGCTTAACAGGAGAAGGAGAATGGTCTCAGGGCCACTGTGGCTGAGTAGTTTGCTAACCTCTCCAGATTTCAGTTTTTTACTTTATAAATTAAAAATACTAGTAGCCTTCAAATGCCAAGTTTTTCAAGACCTCTATTATAGCCACTGAGAAGTGATTTCAAAGACATGAGTGGAAACATTGACTGATTCAAACACAAAGTGAGTTAAAGTGGACTTGGCTCATCAGCCTTATGCTAATGGTTCAGGAGAGTTAAAACAACATAATCAGATCCCTGAATTCATGGAAACAAAGCCCCTCTTCTTTAAGCTAGTCTAGTGTCTCTCACCCAGCTGTATCAAAGAAACATCTATGGAACTTCTAAAAAGTACAAATTCCTGGGGCATTTGGGTGGCTTATTTGGTTGAGCATCTGACTTCGGCTCAGGTCATGATCTCGTGGCTCGTGAGTTAGAGCCCCACATCAGGCTTTGCGCTGACATGTCAGAGCCTGGAGCCTGCTTCAGATTCTGTGTCTCCCTCTCTGTCTGCCCCTCCCCCATGCATGCTCTGTCTCTCTCTCTCTCCCTCTCTCAAAAATAAATAAACATTAAAAAAATTTTTTTAGGTACAGATTCCTGAACCCATTCCTTGGAATGTATGACCCAGTGGCTCTGGGGTACAGCCCAGAGAGCTGGGTAAGTTCCACAGGGGACACAGACAGTCAGCTAGTGTTGAGAATACCTCTCCTGGCACTAGCCCTGCTCTTCTTAGGGAGCCCAGATATTGCCCAATATTGGGCAATATTGGATAGCATGAGATTTTGATCACTTAAATGCAAGACATTAAAAATATGTTGTGATAGGGGTGCCTGGGTGGCTTAGTCATTTTAAGCCTCCGATTTTGGCTCAGGTCATGATCTCACAGTTTGTGAGTTCGAGCCCTGTGTTGGGCTCTGTGCTGACAGGTCAGAGCCTGGAGCCTGCTTGGATTCTGTGTCTCCCTCTCTCTCTCTGCCCCTCCCCTGCTTGCACTATATATCTCTCTCTCTCAAAAATAAATAAACATTAAAAAAATATGTTGTGATAGAGTGAAGGACAAGAGGCAGGCCACTGTTGTGGGCAGTGAGATGGTGGGTATTCAGGGAGAGACTCCCTGAGGGGGATGACATCAGAGCTGAGACTCAAGAAGAAGAAACCAGCATGCAGAGAGCCTAGAAGGGAGCATACAGAAGAATATGACAGCTGAGGTCTGGCAAGAAGCAGGCACCACCCAAACAGGACTCTGGACAAAAGTACAGATAGAGTTTGGGGTGCCTGGGTGGCTCAGTCAGTTGAATGTCCAACATTCACTCAGGTCATGATATCATGGTTTGTGAGCTCGACCCCTGCATTGGACTCAGTACTGTCAGTGCAGAGCCTGATTTGGATCCTCTGTCCCCCCTCTCTCTCTGCCCCCCTACCTCTTGCGTGCTCTCTCTCAAAAATAAACATTAAAAAATTTTTTTAATTAAAAATAAAAAGCCATAGACAGAATTTAATGAAACTAGAGAGACAGTGGGTGATACTCTAGTACTACCAAAGGTGGGGGGAGCCAGGAACATTTCCAGTGACCTAGCCAGAAAGAAGCAGGGAGAATAAATGCCACGAATAAGTATCTTTTCCCTCCCTCTCTCTGATCCCCTGCTAGTCTTCCCTTGGCCAATTCCAATAGGAAGCCAGAACGCTAGTGTGTCCACTGATGCAATTCATATGGTCAGCCTATGGGGTCAAAGGACAAAGGATGGAAGTTGGTTCTGAAAGGGCAAATGGAAGGCATCAGCATAAACAGCAAGTGCAAGGGCTTGAGACGGGAAAGAGGAGAGCTTGTTCATGGAACAGAAGGGCCTCTGAGCTGGAGCTTGGAGGACAAGGTTTAGGATGAGGAGAGAGAGGAAGACAGGCCCTGATCATATGGAGCCTTCTGAGGTGAGGTGCTGATGCTTCATCCTGTGCCCAATACAAAGCCTTCGGAAGATGTAGGAAGATGGTATGCTCAGCTTCTCACACTTCTAAGGCGTGCTCTGCTAACTCTGTGGACTAGGCACTGTAGAGGTGCTACAGGTAGATGCAAAGACGCAACCACTGTCACAGCGTTACAATGAACTTACCCCAGAACTCAAATGTGTGGAGAAATTAGACTCCCACTTGGTCTAGAGTTGATCTATTCTAACTCACTAGCTGTTATCAACTATAGGAAAATACAAGGAGCATGGGAGAGAACCCTTAGACCTCTTCAGCCTCTTTGGTTAGACATGCTTAGTCTCTAGATTATGGCATAATCTCTGCCCTCCAGGATGGTGCATGGAGGGAGAGAAGCATGCATGTCCTTATGGAATTGGTGGAAAAGAGTCCTCAAAACCATGCAGGGTCCTTGGGTTCCTCTAGCTCTCCAGCAATGTCCCTTGTCCCCGCCTACAATGGTGTCATTAGGGGCTGTAGCTGAGGCTGAGCTGGTATACATCTTGGTCTGTAACCAAGCTCTCCGCTGGGTGGGACTGCTAGTCACCTCCTCTCTCACTGGCATTACAGGCCTCTCTGGGTGCCTCGAAGTCCCCATCTCAACAGGTCCATGTTGGCCCTGGTGGCTCTGAACTCAACGTTCATTCTAGAGAGAACAGAGGAAGCCTTAGGGATACAAATGAGACCCTCACTCTCCCTGACCACATCTCTGAATTTATTTCCATGTAGGCACTCACCGGGTTGGCCAGGAAGGCCCCCTCCCAGGGCCTCCAGGTGACTTTCCCCAGTGTCCCAGACTAGAAGCCAAGAAGGAGTCCCTCTGCCCTCTGTATTCCTCCAAGTATTTAATTGACTTCTCTCCTTCTGGGCTACAGCCCCAAGGGAAGATTAGAATCCCTAACTGACCATTATCTCCTGTCTTCTTTCTCTCTGTCTTCCTTATACAAAAATCTATTTGGGCAGGTATGCAGGCTTCATTACCATAGCCCCATCTTCAGAATTCCAGCCTTATCACTAAGCATTAAAGGTGAATAGTACAGACATTCTATATGTTATGGGAGAAATTTATGATCTAGTCTTACAGTCCTGATCCTTGCTACGTAAATGGAAACTGAAAACATTTATGAAATCCTTTCTCTCCCTACAAAGACAAGCTTTCAAATCTACTGGTTTTCTGCACAGCCCTATTTTTCAATGTCAAAAGCCAAATCCTAACTATTTCAGTTTGTATTCTTTTATCCCTTTATATCTGAAAAAAAAAAAGAGAAAAGCACATTTAATTTTTCCAAGCCACTGCCATCATTACACCTGTTAAGGAATCTTTCCTAATGGTCTGGATGAGAGAGAAGCATAGCATGCTGTCTAGTAGAAGTGAAGCAGAGATCAGGAAAGAGAGAGCAAAGTGGGCAGATGTAGGAAATATGTTGGAATAAGAACAGAGCTGACTGAAGGATGAGATGGTAGGGGGTGAAGAAAATGGGGAAGCAAGAATGACTCCTAAGTGAGTAACAGAGAGATGGTGGTACATTTGGGAATAGTGGAGAACACGTTTGGGAAAAGTCAAAGACTCTGTTTTGCACCCAGTAAATTTGAAATTTCAAGTAAACATCCAAGTGATAATGTCAAATAGGCCACTTAGAAGGGAGGCCAGAGAGGATGATAAACATTTGGGAGTCAGCAGCATACAGATGGTACCTAAAGCCCAACACTCCTTATGAAGAATGGGTAGGTCCATGCATGGACTGTACCAGGGATGGAAGTTTCTGTAGGCCAAGCCACGTTAGGACAAGAGGGACAGGAGGAAAATTTCTGACCCAATCCGAACCTACCTCAAGGCAGAGTCTCAAGATTCAGTGTAACATTTAAGGTCCAGACTCAGGTTCCACAAACTCATCCTGATTTTAGCTATAACCACAGAGGAGAGAGAAAATGTATATGTCAGAACTAGGTCATCATTTCTGCACAGACTTTTATCTTAGAGAAAGTAACACATACTTACTTGGGATCCTTCATCGTGGAGAAAACTCCCTGTACAAGCAGGAGACCAGTAAGAAACAAAGCAGTCCCTATGGATCCTTCTATCAACAGAGGATCTCATGGTGGACCATTTTTTCAGCCCAGAAGCCACCCGGGGTGGGGTGGGGGGTTCTCTATTCAAAATGGACCTATGGTTTAGTGTTTCACCACACACTCTAACATTTCTGCCATTGGGGAGGCAGAGGGAAATCAGAATATGTAGGCCCCTCTCTGAGTTGGGGGTAGGGGCAGAGTGGGGCGATGGGGGTGAAAGAACCAACACTATTTCCAAAGAAATATCCCCAACTGCTGAAACAAACTTGCATCTGGGTTCCTTGAGAGTCACGCTTTTGAAACAGTAAGGTACCTCCTGCATCATAGGGGAATGGAAGTTCTGACGACCGGAAGACAGGCACACTTAATAAGGTTTTAGGGAAAACTATGTGAATGTCACATAAAAAGAAGCACGGAAATAGCAAATGATAAAGAGGACACGAGTCCACAAAATCTACATGTTTATGAAGGTAGCGTAGAAGAGAAAGAGAAGAAGGAGAGAAGGGAAGAGAAGAACAGAGGAGAAAGTTTTTTTTCAGGAATGATTACTATTTAAGTATAACCCTCTTGCTCCCTCTGGAGGCCAAGGGCATGAATAACATGTCTGTAAAAGAAAAAATAAAATCCTTGGATTGGAGACTCAGCTTCATTTGTCATTGCAACTTTCTTCTTCACATTAAAATAAGTCAGTATTGGGGCACCTGGGTGACTCAGTAGGTTAAGCATCTGATTCTGATTTCAGCTGAGGACATGATCTCACTGTCATGAAATCAATCCCCATGCCGCCCTCCCTTACAGCCCCCCAACATGGAGTTGGGCTTGGAGCCTGCTTATGATTCCCTCACTCTCTCTTTCTCTGCCCCTCACCTCCCTCTCTCCCTCTCTCTCTCTCTCTCTCTCTCTCTCTCTCTCTCAAAAAAATTTTTTTAAATAAGTCATTACAATAAAAGGACACAATAAGGGCAAGAAATAAAAATTCCTCTGGCTTTCGGGCACTTTTCACATATGTACTCTGAAATTTAAAGCCCCCAAATTTGAGGTGCTTTGTAAGCAAAGCCAGAGTACAGCACTAATCAAATACTTAAGGCAGGCCTTATAAGATGGGGAAAAGGCTAATTCAATACAATATTGCATTAGTCTTCTTTAATCTATTTCTCCAAACAGCTCATTTATTTTGTAAATAGGAAGATTCTTTTGGGTAGTGCTTCCTTTTTTTTTTTCTCTTTAAGATTTTATTTTTTAAATGTTTATTTATTTATTTTGAAAGAGAAAGAGAGCACAGTGGGGGAAGGGCAGGGAGAGAGAGAGAGAGGGAGAGAGAGTGAATCCCAAGCAGGCTCCATGCTGCCAGCGCAGAGCCCAATATGGGGCTTGAACTCACAAACAGTGAAATCATGATCTGAGCCAAAACCAAGAGTCAGATGCTTAACTGACTGAGCCACCCAGGTGCCCCTAAAGATTTTATTTTTACATAATCTCTGCACCCAGTGTGGGTCTTGAACTCAGAACCCCAAAAGCAAGAATCTCATGTTCTGACTGAGCCAACCAGGTGCCCCTGGGTTGGTGTTTCTCCTCACATCAGCATAAAGCCATCTGAAAGGACAATGTCTAGACTTTGTTTCAGGTTTTCTGTATTTTAACAAGGATGCCATTGTTGCCAGGCAACTCTGTACCCTAGATGTAGGTAACTCCTACAAAGTTAAATTACCACCTAATTCTAATGACTCTACTCTGGCAGTAATCACAGTATTACAATTTGTCTACCTAGATCTAGCAGCTGAATTAAGAAAACAGCCAAGGCGCCAAAGACAACGAACCTTCATAAAGCTAGGGCTCATGAGGCCATTCTTCACGTTCTCAATTCGGTAGTTCCAAACAAATAGCACTGAGACTCATTTAGGAAGCTTTATTTCAGCCTAATGATTTTACAATACAGCAGACACTGACACTGATAACATTTGGGCAGAAGGAGCCATGCCTCATAGCTGTGGGTTCAATTTAGGTAACAGTGTTTAATAAATACATAGCCAGAAGGTAAATTTCTCTAGCTTGATTATTCTTTCAGAACAAAAACCAATCTGGAGCATTATCTGTGGCCACAGGCAATGAATAGGTAATATAACACCAGTCACACCATTACAAAGTACAAAAAGAACAAACATAAATTTTTATAGGTAATTCTATGAAATTTAGTATATGCTAAAAGTGACATCTCAAATCACTGGAGCAAAGATAGACTTCTTAATAGTGTCAGGACAAGTGGGTAGCCATTTGGAACAAAAGGTAAAATCAAATCTGTATGCATTCCATACGAAAGAATGAACTCTAAATGTGTCAGATATCTAACAAATAAAACTATACAAGTATTAGGAGAAAATATGAGTAAATTCATCTTCAATTTTGGCATAGAGACAAAGACTTAAAATACAGAAGCAACAAAAGACTGGTAATCTGACCACATAAGAATAAATACAATGTACAACAAAAACAAAAGCAAAACCCACAATCATCAAAGACGAAAGACAACTGACAAACGGGGAGAAAACATTTGCAAGACATATGTTATATATATAAAGAGCTCTTGAAAATCAAGAAAGGACCAAAAAGCCAAAAGAAAAAGGGAAAAAAAGATATGGAGACAATTCATCCCCAAAATATAAAATAGTCCTTAAAATGTGAAAAAAAAAATGTTAGAGAAATGTAAATTTAAAAAAACACTGAGATAACATTTTTATCTATCAGACTGGCAAAAATTAGAAAGTATGATAATACACTCTCTTGGCAAAACTGGGGTGAAATACTCTCATAATTGCTGGTGGGAATAAAGGCCAATACAACCCTTTCTGGAATGAAACTTGACAACACTTAACAAAAACTATAGACGCACTTTTGCACCAACAATCCCACTTTTAGGAATCTACTCTGAGAATAAACCTCCAACAATACAAAATAAATATGTACAAGATTATTCACTGCAGCACTATTTGTAACTGTAAAATATTAGAAGCAACCTAGATGCTCAATGCCCTCAGTAGGGGAGTTGCTGAAGAAACTATGATACATCCACACAATGGAATAGTATGCGGCTATAAAAAAGAATGAAGATCTCTCTGAATTTATATGAAGTGATTTCCAAACATATTAAATTTAAAAAGCAAAATGAAGAGTATCTGTACTATGCTACCTTTCATGTAAGACAAAAGGGTGTATAACAATATATATGTATGTATTCATTATATACTCATTGATTTGTTCAAAAGAAATGCCAAAAGGTTAAACCAAAAATTAATGAGTTTTGCCTATAGAAAGTAAGTTGGAATAGTGCAGAAAAAAATGGGGAAAAAGAAAAGAGTATTTAAATGGGGGGCAGTGAAACTAGTCTGAATATACTTTGTTTAAAATAAATCTGACTCTAGGGCACCTGGGTGACTCAGTCAGTTAAGCGTCCAACTTCGGCTCAGGTCATGATCTCACGGCTCGTGTGTGGAGCCCTGTGCTGACAGCTCAGAGCTTGGAGCCTGCTTCAGATTCTGTGTCTTCCTCTCTCTCTGCCCCACCCCTACTTGCACTCTGTCACTTCTGTCTCTCCAAAATGAATAAATGTTAAAAAAAAAACTTTTTTAATAAATCTGACTCTTAAAATCATGTTATGTTTTCATATGTCCCCTCAAAATAAATGGTTAAAATAAATTAGGGGGTGGGGATAACCCAAAAATGGAATAAACAGTAACAAATGAACTGAACTGTATTACATGAATAATATAACCACATGAAGAAGGTAGGAAAGCAAGAGCTAGCCTAAGAAATAGAATTTTGACTATCTACTGTAAAAAGAGCTAAGACCAAAGGAACTATGCACAAATATTATACTGTACTTAGTAAATTTGGTTTTCACAGGGGTAGTTAGCAATTCTGAAGCCATCTTACTGGTTCTGAACAAATAAGTAAATATATCATGGATAATGGGAGCCATGTTTCTGACCACCAAAGAAAGACATTACAATATAAGAAAGGGCGGGAGGGGGGTGGCGTGAAGACAGCTAGAATGAATCCTGTGATACTGGTCTGTAATCAGAGGTATCAATACGAACTCATTGTTTTTAACATAGATACAGATAAAGAGCTATAAAAATAGATTAAAATATGTGTGTAAGCATGGGTTAACACACATACATATATCTCCTAGCTCTATCTTCTGAGAGGGCCCAGACACAATGAAATTCTCTAATTAATGGAACCAAAGCTCCTTAGAGAAATCTTAGAGATTCCAAACCTGGGACAGGAAAAACTGAAAATGTACCTGGAACCTCTTCTAGTGTCAGAAAGGAAGGAAGTGGTCAAAAATTAATAGGGGCACACTCAGGACATGGGGCTAACTGGAAGGAGTGCCCCATAGCCAAGGTAAGAACACTGTGAGCAACAATATATGTAATAAGTAATGATAGATTATATTCATGACACAAAGTTGATGAAAATACTTAGCATTCCAATTAATCAATATGGAAGGAATTAAGTAAATAGGAAATCACCATTAGGCAAACACCATACCTAATAACTACTGCATAGAAGTACCATCAATGGATAATAAAATGAGCAGGTAAAAGTTATTATGGGAAAAAGGATATTTGCACAGTCTCAAACTATCTGCCTACAAGACGTGTACTAATTACAAAGGCAAAAAGAATTACCTTACAGGGAAGAAACCTGGTGTCTTAATCAAGCCATCAAAGTGAATATCACCACTAATAAGGCATAGCAATATCATGTGCCCCTGATATGATACACTGAGAAGGGTACAAACTAACCTCTGTGGTGTTCTTGAAAAAAATACATCATCTCACACTAGTCATCAGAAAACATCAGACAAACCCAAATTGAGGGAAATTCTAGAAAATAACTGACCAGTACTCTCCAGAGGTCATGAAAAACAAAGAAAGGAAACCACGGAGACATGACGACTAAAGGCAGTGTGTGATCCTGGATTAGATCTGGGACCAGAGGGGTTTCTTCAACGTTAGTGGAAAAATTATTGAAATTCGAATAAGGTTCATAGATTAGTTAATAGTAGAGTGTCAATATTAATAGCCCTATTATTCTGTGGAATAAGTATAAACATGAGAGAGAGCTGAGTAAAGGTTATACAGGAACTCTGTATTATTTTTGCCAGTCTTTTCTGTAAGTCGACACTTATTTAAAAATAAAAAAAAATTTTTTAAGGATTTTTTTTAAGTGTTTAAGTGAACACATGTCTATGTGGCACATTTCTGAAGGGTATTACATGCATGATACCTTTTCGGACTGCTGGATTTAAGTTCTGTAGATATTAATGTGTAAATTCTGTAGGAAGAATATTGGATACCATAAAAACATCAGAACAATACTTTGTTTAAAACCATTATAAAATAAAATATAGCCTATTTGTTTAGATTGGTGGAAATAGGAATAATAATGTGACACTTGTGCTATTTCTGTTGTCAGAGCGATAACCATGACGTTCAAGTCAGTAAGTAGTCACTGGATGCATCGTTTGTGCTCAGAATTGAGCTGGGTCCTATTAAGTTCACAAATTTTTTTTTATTTTTTTTTTAATGTTTATTTATTCTTGAGACAGACAGAGCATGAACAGGGAAGGGGCAGAGAGAGAGGGAGACATAGAATCTGAAACAGGCTCCAGGCTCTGAGCTGTCAGCACGGAGCCCAACGCGGGGCTCGAACCCACAAACGGTGAGATCATGACCTGAGCCGAAGTCAGATGCTTAACCGACTGAGCCACCTAGGCACCCCAAGTTCACAAAATTTTATTGGACACTTCATTCACACCACTGTAAATCCTTTTGGTCCCACCTCTTGGAGCTAATGCTTGCATGGCCGGCCTTAGCCAATAGGAAACAAAAACCAATGGATAAAAGCTTCCCCCTCTTGTCCCCCAAGCAAACTATTATGAAACACATTTAAAAGAATACCCTATCAAGACTGAGCACAAGTCACCCATAGGAATGGACAACTCAATAACGTATCACTGTATGAGCTTCCCCTCCCTGCCTGTTCAATTCCCCTGACCCCTCATTCTTGCTCAGTGGGATTACTTCGAAACAAACTACTTTTTAGCACTTTTTGTCATGGGCTGTGCTTTGAAGGAGTATAGGGGAGGGGATGGTGGAGACCTAAGCTAAGAAAAAGATACATGCTTGCCCTTAAGTACAAGTTGCAGACACAAATATGAAGAAGATACCAATCAGTGACAGTATATTACTAAGTGCATAAAATAGCCTTATAGATATTTACAAATGAGAATTCTACTCATTAAGCAACATGTTCCAGATGGAGGTAGACTGTGATTCCCAAAGGAGTAATAACTCTTTGAGAGAGTGATAGAATAAGCAATGAGGATATCCTACATCCATGAACAGACAATTCAGGAGCCAAATTAAGTTGGGTTTTCTTTTTGCCACATGGAGAAAAGATTGTCAGAAGATTGCATACGCAAGGCTCAAGGACTTATTTGTACATGAGCTCCTAAAGAAGTCCATTGCTAAAATTGCTAAAACTTTTAATGTTTATCTATTTTTGAGAGAGAGAGAGAGAAACAGAGCATGAGAGGGGGAGGGGCAGAGAGAGGAGACACAGAATCTGAAGCAGGTTCCAGGATCTGAGCTATCAGCCCAGAGCCTGACGCAGGGCTCGAACTCAGGAACTGGGAGATCATGACCTGAGCTGAGGTCAGATGCTTAATGGACTGAGCCACCTAGGCTCCCCAGTCCTACAGTTTTTTAAAGAAGAGATCTCTTTTGATGAATACCAGATAGGAAAAAGTTGACTTATACAAAGAATAAAAAAGCAAAGGAGCCTAAAAAAAATACAATTTAGCAAAATTTCCATTCAATTTAATAAAAATACATTCAGCCAGGATTGGAGCCAAGATGGCGGAACAGCATGGAAGTTTTCTGTGTGTCTCACATCCATGAAATACAGCCAGACCAACACTAAACCATCCTGCACACCTAGAAAACTGATCTGAGGATTAACACAACAATCTGCACAGCCTGAACCACAGAATTCAACAGGTACGTGGCGCAGAGAGGTGAACTCAGGGAGAGAGAAGCCGTGAAGGGCAGGGAGCCACTTTTGCATGCAGAGAGAGGACAGAGACAGTGGGGGAGGGAAGAGAATACAG
Organism: Herpailurus yagouaroundi; assembly: GCF_014898765.1. NCBI lineage: Eukaryota > Metazoa > Chordata > Mammalia > Carnivora > Felidae > Herpailurus > Herpailurus yagouaroundi. The sequence continues at coordinate 28,050,900 of NW_024412396.1, read as the reverse complement.
GAAAAGCACCCCCCCAAAAGCAGCTGGAGAGAAAGTAGAAAAGTGGAAACAGCCGCAGGGACTGAACTAAAAAGGGAAAAAGGAGAAAGGAGAGAGTTTAAATTCCATTAACACTATAAGCAGGGGGAGCTCAGAGTCTGAACACCACAGCTCAATACCTGGCAGTGCTCTGATGGGAAGGGCGAATCCCCAGGAGCAGAGTGGAGTCCAGGGTTCTTCAGGCCACACGGGGAGAGGTGGTTCCCCTGCTGGGAGGACACCTGGTAGAGGCTGTGTGGGTCCCCCAAAGGCAAGGCCCCAGTGGGCCTGGGAAAACAACCACATTCTCTGGTGCTGGAACAAGGTCATTAAGGGTGAAGCCTGGTGCCAGATGTGTGCTGTGATTTTCCATAATCCCTGAAACACTCCTGCTACACTATCTCACAAACTTTTTCTGGGATAGGCTGGCACCCAGCCGCAGGCTCTGGGCATCAGCATGAGCACAGTCCCGCAAACGTCCCTGGGTGCAGACAGCACCCAGCCATTGCTCAGTGAGACCCTCCTGCAGAGGGGCAGAAGGAGACAAAGTTGCAGTCTCTCAGAAGTAAGGGGCCGGGATAAACAGCCACATCTGAGACAAAACTCAGGAGGGAGGTGCTGCCTGGGGCTTGGTCACAGACTGTAAAAGCGGGGAGTGGATGGAAGCCAAAGACAAAGGAGGGGTGTGCAATTGCTGATCGGGGAGAACAGAGTTCTGATACTAGAGACTGTGTAGCTGGGTAACACCATTTTAACGCTTGCACTCATGCGCATGTGCACCTACAAGTGCCACAATAATCCACCCCAGTAAGCTAAGCAGCTCCATCTAGTGGAGAATGGAGCCATTACACTAAGCTCCGCCCACTGGGTCAACCTTGCTCTTCAGGAACACAAGTCTCTCTGCCTACATAGTGTATGGACTACAAAGTGCTTCATAGTTTGACTTCTAGGGGAAAACAAAGTAATTTCAGTCATATTTCAGTCTGTTTACTGGTCCATCTATTCAATTTTCTTTCTTCCTTTTATTTTCTTTTTTCCCTTTTCTCTTTTTTGTGTTTCTTTTTCTGAATACAAAAAGAGAAAAAACTCGTTTTTATTTTCAATTTTTATTAAAAATATTTTTCTTTGGGGCACCTGGGTGGCTCAGTCGGTTGAGCGTCCGACTTCGGCTCAGGTCACGATCTCGCGGTCCATGAGTTCGAGCCCCGCATCGGGCTCTGGGCTGATGGCTCAGAACCTGGAGCCTGCTTCCGATTCTGTGTCTCCCTCTCTCTCTGCCCCTCCCCCATTCATGCTCTGTCTCTCTCTGTCTCAAAAATAAATAAACGTTAAAAAAATTTTTTTTCTTTAATTTTTTCTACTATATTTTTTACTTTTGTGTAAATTTTTTTAAATTCTATTTTACTTCCATCATTTCATTTTAGTCTACTTCAGTGTATTCATTTTTTCAAATTTTCAAAGGATTTCCTTTTTTTTTTCTTCTTTCCCCTTTTTTCTCTAATGTATCAAGCCCCTTTTAACACCCAGACCAAAACAAACTTAGGATCTAGCATCATTTATTTAATTTTGTGTGTATGTGTGTGTTTTTTATAATTTTTTTAACTTTTAACTTTAATTTTTTATACCCCATTAATTCCTTTTCTCCCTTCAAAATGATGAAACGAAGGAACTGACCCCAAAAGAAAGAGCAGGAAGATACGATAGCCAGGGACTTAACCAACACAGATACAAGCAAGATGTCTGAACCAGAATTTAGAATCACGATAATAGGAATACTAGCTGAAGTCGAAAATAGATTAGAATCCTTTTCTGCAGATATAAAAGAAGTCCAAGTTACTCAGGGTGAAATAAAAAATGTTGTAACTGAGCTGAAATCTCAAATGGATGCCACGGCCACAAGGATGAATGAGGCAGAACACAGAATCAGCAATATAGAGGACAAAGTTATGGAGAATAATGAAGCAGAAGAAAAGAAAGAGATTAAGGTAAAAGAGCACGACGTAAGAAATAGAGAAATCAGTAACTCATTAAAAAGGAAAAACATCAGAATCGTAGGGGTCCCAGGAAAGGAAGAGAGAGAAATAGGGGTAGAAGGGTTATGTGAGCAAATCATAGTGGAAAACTTTCCTAACCTGGGGAAAAACACAGACATCAAAATTCAGGAAGCACAGAGGACTCCCGTTAGATTTAATAAAAACCGACGATCAACAAGGCATATCATAGTCAAATTCACAAAATACTCAGGCAAGGAGAGAATCATGAAAGCAGCAAGGGAAAAAAAGTCCTTAACCTACGAGTGAAGACAGATCAGGTTTGCAGCAAGCCTATCCACGCAAACTTGGTAGGCCAGTAAGGAGTGGCAGGATATATTCAATGTGCTGAATCAGAAAAATATGCAGCCAAGAATTCTTTATCCAGGAAGGCTGCCATTCAAAATAGAAGGAGAGATAAAAAGTTTCCCATAAAAACAAAAATTAAAGGAGTTTGTGACCACCAAACCAGCCCTGCAAGAAATTTTAAGGGGGACTCTCTGAGGGGAGAAAAAATAGATAGATAGACAGATAGATAGATAGATAGATAGATAGATAGATAGATAGATACCAAAAGCAACAAAGACTAGAAATGATCAGAGAACACCACCGGAAACTCCAACTCTACAAGCAACATAATGGCAATAAATTCATATTTTTCAATACTCACTCTAAACGTCAATGGACTCAATGCTCCAATCAAAAGACATAGGGTACAGAATGGATAAGAAAACAGGATCTATCTATATTCTGTTTACAAGAGACCCATTTTGGACCTAAAGACACCTTCAGATTGAAGGTAAGGGGATGGAGAACCATCTATCATGCTAATGGTCAACAAAAGAAAGTCAGAATAGCCATACTTATATCAATCTAGACTTTAAAGACTGTATCAAGAGATGAAGGGAATTATATCATAATTAAGGGGTCTATCCACCAAGAAGACCTAACAATTGTAAACATTTATGCATCAAATGTAGGCTACCCCAAAATATAAATCAATTAACCACAAACATAAAAAAACTCATTGATAGTAATACCATAATAGTAGGGGACTTCAACACCCCACTCACAGCAATGGACAGATCATCTAATCAAAAAATCAACAAGGAAACAATGGCTTTGAATGACACACTGGACCAGATGGACTTAACAGATATATTCAGAACATTTCATCCTAAAGCAGCGGAAAATACATTCTTCTCCAGTGCACATGGAATGTTCTCCAGAATAGACCACATATGGGGACACAAATAAGCCCTCAACCAGTACAAAAAGATCAAGATCATACCGTGCATATTTTCAGACCACAACGCTATGAAACTCAAAATCAACCACAAGAAAAAAATTGGAAAGGTAACAAATACTTGGAGACTAAAGAACATCCTACTAAAGAACGAATGGGCTAACCAAGAAGGTAAAGAGGAAATTAAAAAGTTCATGGAAGCTAATGAAAATGATAACACCACAAGCCAAAACCTCTGGGATGCAGGAAAGGTGGTCATAAGAGAAAAGTATATAGCAATCCAGGCCTTTCTAAAGAAGGAAGAAACCTAATACACAACCTAAACTTACGCCTTAAAGAGCTGGAAGAAGAACAGCAGATAAAACCCAAAACCAGTAGAAGACAGGAAGTAATAAAGATTAGAGCAGAAATTAATGCTATCGAAACAAAACAAACAAACAAAAACACATTAGAACAGATCAATGAAACCAGAAGCTGGTTGTTTGAAAGAATTAACAAAAATCAATAAAACCCTAGCCATTTTGATCAAAAAGAAAAAGGACCCAAATAAATAAAATCGAGAATGAAAGAAGAGAGATCACAACCAACACAGCAGAAATAAAAACAATAATAAGAGAATATTATGAGCAATTATATGCCAATAAAGTGGGAAATCTGGAAGAAATGGACAAATTCCTAGAAACAGATACACTACCAAAACTGAAACAGGAAGAAATAGAAAATTTGAATAGACCCATAACCAGTAAAGAAATCCAATTAGTAACCAAAAATCTCCCAAAAAACAAGAGTCCAGGGCCAGATGGCTTTCCAGGGGAATTCTACCAAACATTTAAGGAAGAGTTAACACCTATTCTCTTGAAGCTGTTCCAAAAAATAGAAATGGAAGGAAAATTTCCAAACTCTTTCTATGAAGCCAGCATTACCTTGATTCCAAAACCAGACAGAGACCCCACTAAAAAGGAGTGGGGTCTCTGATTTCCCTGATGAACATGGATGCAAAAATCCTCAACAAGATATTAGCCAACCAGATCCAACAATACATTAAAAAAATTATTCACCACGACCAAGTGGGATTCATACCTGGGATGCAGGGCTGGTTCAATATCCACAAAACAATCAATGTGATTCATCATATCAATAAAATAAAGGACAAGAACCATATGATCCTCTCAATAGATGCAGAGAAAGCATTTGACAAAATACAGCATCCTTGATAAAAACCCTCAAAAAAGTAGGGATAGAAGGATCATACCTCAAGATCATAAATGCCATATATGAAAGACCCAATGCTAATATCATCCTCAATTAGGAAAAACTGAGAGCTTTCCCCCTAAGGTCAGGAACAAGACAGGGATGTCCACTCTCGTCACTGTTATTCAACATAGTATTGGAAGTCTTAGCCTCTGCAATCAGACAACACAAAGAAATAAAAGGCATCCAAATTGGCCAGGAGGAGGTCAAACTTTCACTCTTCACAGATGGCATGATACTCTATATGGAAAACCCAAAAGATTCCACCAAAAAACTGCTACAACTGACTCATGAATTCAGCAAAGTCGCAGGATATAAAATCAATGCACAGAAATCGGTTGCATTCCTATACACCAATAATGAAACAACAGAAAGAGAAATCAAGGAATTGATCCCACTTACAATTTCACCAAAAAGCATAAAATATCTAGGAATAAATCTAACCAAAGAGGTGAAAAATCTATACACTGAAAACTATAGAAAGCTTATGAAAGAAATTGAAGAAGACACACAAAAAATGGACAAAGATTCCATGCTCCTGGATAGGAAGAACAAATATTGTTAAAATGTCAATACCAGCCAAAGAAATATGCATATTCAATGCAATCCCTATCAAAATAACACCAGCATTCTTCACAGAGCTAGAACAAATAATCCTAAAATTTGTATGGAACCAGAAAAGACCCTGAATAGCCAAAGCAATCTTGAAAAAGAAAGTCAAAGCAGGAGGCATCACAATCCCGGGCTTCAAGCTACACTACAAAGCTGTAATCATCAAGACAGTATGGTACTGGCACAAAAACAGACACTCAGATCAGTGAAACAGAATAGAGAACCCAGAAATGGACCCACAAACGTATGGCCAACTAATCTTTGACAAAGCAGGAAAGAATATCCAATGGAATAAAGACAGTCTCTTCACCAAGTGGTGCTGGGAAAACTGGACAGCGACATGCAGAAAAATGAACCTAGACCACTTTCTCACACCATACACAAAAATAAACTCAAAATGGATGAAAGACCTAATTGTAAGACAGCAAGCCATCAAAATCCTTGAGGAGACAGCAGGCAAAAACTTCTTTAATCTTGGCTGCATCAACTTCCTACTCAACACGTCTCCAGAGGCAAGGGAAACAAAAGCAAAAATGAACCACTGGGACCTCATCAAAATAAAATGCTTCTGCACAGCGAAGGAAACAATCAGCAAAACTAAAAGGCAACCGACAGAATGGGAGAAGATATTTGCAAACGACATATCAGATAAAGGTTAGTATCCAAAATCTATAAAGAACTTCTCTATCTCAACACCCAAAAAACAAAGAATCCAGTGAAGAAATGGGCAAAAGACATGAATAGACACTTCTCCAAAGAAGACATTCAGATGGCCAACCAACATATGGAAAAATGCTCAATATCACTCATCATCAGGGAAATACAAATCAAAACCACAATGAGATACCACCTCACACCTGTCAGAATGGCTAACAGTAACAACTCAGGCAACAACAGATGTTGGTGAGGATGCGGAGAAAGAGGATGTCTTTTGCACTGCTGTTGGGAATGCAAGCTGGTGCAGCCACTCTGGAAAACAGTATGGAGGTTTCTCAAAAAATTAAAAATAGGGGCGCCTGGGTGGCTCAGTCGGTAAAGCGTCCAACTTCCACTCAGGTCATGATCTCATGATTGGTGAGTTCGAGCCCCACATCAGGCTCAGTGAGGACAGCTCAGAGCCTGGAGCCTGCTTCAGATTCTGTGTCTCCTTCTCTCTCTGCCCCTCTCCCGCTTGTGCTCTGTCTCTCTGTCTCTCAACGATGAATAAACGTTAAAAAACTTTTAAAAAAAATTAGAACTACTACCCAGCAATTGCACTACTAGGTATTTATCCAAGGGATACAGGTATGCTGTTTTGAAGGGACACATGCACCCAATGTTTACAGCAGCACTATCAACAAAAGCCAAAGTATGGAAAGAGCCCAAATGTCCATCGATGGATGAATGGATAAATAAGATGTGGTATATATATATATATATACAATGGAGTATTATTTGGCAATCAGAAAGAATGAAATCTTGCCATCTGCAAGTACGTGGATGGAACTAGAGGGTATTATGCTAAGTGAAATTAGTCAGAGAAAGACAAATATCATATGACTTCACTCATATGAGGACTTTAAGACACAGGACAGATGAACATAAGGGAAGGGAAACAAAAATAATATAAAAACAGGGAGGGGGACAAAACATCACAGACTCTTAAATATGGAGAACAACAGAGGGTTATTGGAGGGGTTGTGGGAGTGGGGATGGGCTAAATGGGTAAGGGGAATTATGGAATCTACTCCTGAAATCATTGTTGCACTATATGCTAACTAATTCAGATGTAAATTTAAAAAATAAAATTAAAAAAAATTTTCAGACTGGAACACAATCTTAATAATCTACAATAAACTATCACTATTCCAGTTAAAAAACAAAACAAAACAAAATAAAACAAAACAATGGTACATGATTTTTCAAACTATGTAATATATTTTGGAGAAAGCAGACAAGTACTATGCTAATATTAGAAACCACAAGTTTCAGTTGAAAGGGAAAAAAGTTACCAAAATAAAATACAAGACATTAATAAAAATATTGTCAACTTATAGTTGAAAATAGTAATATATGCTCATAATTTTATTTGTACTTTTTACTACTTTCTGTACCCAGAAGTTCTAGAACCTATGAAGCCCATGTGCCACAGCCATACCTTCCATCTACATCTTGATTTCTAAAACTAGCCCAGTAAACAGAACCAGGGCCTCTTGAAGAACTGGATAATTTTAGGTGTAAGGCAGGCAATTTACAAAACAACTTGGGATATCTTGTTGTTCCAGAAAGACCAATGCCAGCACATCATCTACTGAAGCAAGACGAAGGCTTGCAAATGAGAATGATTTTGGCACCAAGAGGCCTAATAAATGCAAATGAATATTTTTAAAAAATCTTTGGAACCACAGTATATGAGGAGAGTAAAAGGAAGAGAGAAGGGGAGCTCATTTGTCCACGGAGGGGTTTACCATTACACTAAAACCCTGCTATGACAATTGATAATCAAAGGTAAAGTACTAACCATGGATCCTGACACATTTGTTGTCTATACCCCAGTTGAGGCAGGAAAACTCTTCATGAAAGAATGCTATCTAAGAAATAAAAAAGAACGGAGGTATTAAAAAATCACTATGCTGTAAACCCCCCAAAAGCAAACTGTTGTAGACAAAACTGGTCAATGGATACCACAACCATTACTAGTGAGTGGCTAATGGAAAAAAAAAAAAAATGCATTTGCAGTGGAGAGGTCAGTCCGTTACACCATTCAAGACTGGCATCACTAGCAATGGCTGCTCACAAGGATTACATGCCCAGTGTGGTACAACGTGAAGCACATGGCTGGCAAGTAGCTTCCAGCTTATCATGGAGAATATAGGGGATAGAGTCACAAGTTAAATGGCACCTTGTGGAAACACACAAGACAGGACACAGGTGTTCCACAGCTTGTTTGTGACATTGGAAAGTCAGGGTCAGGGGAGGAAATAGGTAACAGTTCTAGACCAAGTGAGGTTAAAGGCATAAGGAGGCACACATCGTGATTGCATTTTTGTTGGAAAAATATACTCTCAGCAGATTGCGTATTGGTTAAAGAAATCTGGTCTTTGCCTGCAAGCAGATAATCAGGAGCTCTTGTTAATTGACTCAAGGGTAATGATTGAGCCTGGTGTAACAAAGGCAATAGCTAACAAAGAAAAGTAATAATTGTGACAAGGTATATTTTACTCAGACATGTTTATATGTACAGACATAGTTATCATTTTGCCATATTTGCTGTAATAATTAAATAAAGAAAGTGTATGGTGGCTGAAAGAGGTGATTGTAGTATGTTTTTCAGTATATTGGACTATTTTAATTAAATCTTAAAATGTTTCAGAAAAAAAAATACATTCGGCCCTACTGATACTAAAAACAAATTTTTACAAAGCAGCTGCCTAACAATTTATGCCAATTGTATCATTTTATATTTGGCACACTGAACTTTAGTTGCTCTCTTCTCCTGTTTTCTTTCTTTTGGTAATGTTCATGTGTTTTCTTTAAAAGATCTATTAGCTACTTTCCTTAAAAAGAAAAATTAGGAATTGTGAAACAAAATTATAGTGAACCAGTACCCAAGTTCCTTGCCAGTCTGAAAAGTCAGCTGAAAAAACAGTCAACAACAAAGCATGATGTATTTTAAGCCCAGTCTTCAAGAAATCCAGCAAGGTTTTGGGGCGCCTCGGTTAAGCATCCGACTTTGGCTCAGGTCATGATCTGATGGCTTGTGAGTTCGAGCCCCACATTGGGCTCTGTGCTGACAGCTCAGAGCCTGGAGCCTGCTTCGGATTCTGTGTCTCCCTCTCTCTCTGTCCCACCCCTGCTTGTGCTCTGTCTTTCAAAAATGAATAAACGTCTAAAAAATTTTTTTAAAAAGACAAAAGAAATCGAGCAAGGTTTTGAAGATCTGCAAGACAGCCACTTCTCTTGGAATGAATAGCCCCTACCAGGTGTGGTAAACACATATACAAAGGATTTAGGTATAAATGAAAAAGAAATCTTAACATGAAAAATAAAGTCTGAGAGAGTTTACTCTTAATACCTCCACATTTAACATACCTGAGGAGGATGACTTTTAAGTTTTTAAATCCCAACACCATAAGATAAGTGTTGCTCAATATGTGAAATCAGGTTTCATTTATCCTTTGCAATCTCTCAAACTATGGGATACAAGTCTTTGGGAAATCTAACCACCATATACATTTACAGAATTTGTGTACTGCACAAATGTACCTTGCCAAAGGGGATGTGAAAGCCAAGTAGGGCTGGGCCCAGGAAAAGTCACAAATCTAAATATATATATGTAAGACTGTACACAATTTAAGTAGATCTCAAACCCTATGAAGCCCAGGACACAAGTTCAGAACCTTTTCTTCTATTCATTTCTACCCAAATAAATGAGGTTTGCATTTTACCGTATTGAAACTTTGTTGTTGAGTCAATCGTACCTCAGGCATAAAACTAATTACAAATGTGCCCTTTTCAAGGTAAAAGAAAATTTATCTTTACCAAGTTAATTATTTTGTCCTTTGTTACAAAACTGATTTTTATCTAAGTAAGATCTTAAGACAGTAACTCTCAAGTATTTTCTCTTGACTTCTCTTCCACTACATGAAAGGGTCACTCTCTGGCCTTTATAAATTTAATAAAAAGCTAACACTATGGAAAGCATACCTAGGAGTAAAAGTTTCAACATTTATAACTTCATGATATCTACTTTCTTTCATTTTAAAGTTTCATTCATCCATTCTGATACCCTATGTCTTTTGGTTGGTGCATTTAATCCATTTTCATTCAGTGTTATTACAGAAAGATACGGGTTTAGAGTCATTGTGATGTCTGTAAGTTTTATGCTTGTAGTGATGTCTCTGGTACTTTGTCTCACAGGATCCCCTTTAGGATCTCTTGTAGGGCTGGTTTAGTGGTGACAAATTCCTTCAGTTTTTGTTTGTTTGGGAAGACCTTTATCTCTCCTTCTATTCTAAATGACAGACTTGCTGGATAAAGGATTCTCGGCTGCATATTTTTTTCTGTTTAGCACACTGAAGATCTCATGCCAATCCTTTCTGGCCTGCCAAGTTTCAAAAGAGAGATCAGTCATGAGTCTTATAGGTCTCCCTTTATATGTGAGGGCACGTTTACCCCTTGCTGCTTTCAGAATTTTCTCTTTATCCTTGTATTTTGCCAGTTTCACTATATGTAGTGCAGAAGATCGATTCAAGTTAAGTCTGAAGGGAGTTCTCTGTGCCTCTTGGATTTCAATGCCTTTTTCCTTCCCCAGTTCAGGGAAGTTCTCAGCTATGATTTCTTCAAGTACCCCTTCAGCACCTTTCCCTCTCTCTTCCTCCTCTGGGATACCAATTATGCATATATTATTTCTTTTTAGTGTATCACTTAGTTCTCTAATTTTCCCCTCATACTCCTGGATTTTTTTATCTCTCTTTTTCTGAGCTTCCTCTTTTTCCATAACTTTATCTTCTAGTTCACCTATTCTCTCCTCTGCCTCTTCAATCCGAGCCGTCGTCGTTTCGATTTTGTTTTGCATTTCGTTTAAAGTGTTTTTCCGCTCCTCGTGACTGTTCCTTAGTCCCTTGATCTCTGTAGCAAGAGATTCTCAGCTGTCCTCTATACTGTTTTCAAGTCCAGCAATTAATTTTATGACTATTATTCTAAATTCACTTTCTGTTATATTATTTAAATCCTTTTTGATCAGTTCATTAGCTGTTGTTATTCCCTGGAGATTCTTCTGAGGGGAATTCTTCCGCTTGGTCATTTTGGATAGTCCCTGGAGTAGTGAGGACCTGCAGGGCACTTCCCCTGTGCTGTGGTGTATAACTGGAGTTGGTGGGCGGGGCCGCAGTCAGACCTGATGTCTGCCCCCAGCCCACCGCTGGGGCCACAGTCAGACTGGTGTATGCCTTATCTTCCCCTCTCCTAGGGGCGGGATTCACTGTGGGGTGGTGTGGCCCGTCTGGGCTACTTGCACACTGCCAGGCTTGTGATGCTGGGGATCTGGCGTCTTAGCTGGGGTGGGTAGGCAAGGTGCACAGGGGCAGGAGGGGCAGGCTTAGCTCGCTTCTTCTTAGGTGATCCACTTCAGGAGGGGCCCTGTGGCAGCGGGAGGGAGTCAGATCTGCTACCGGAGGTTTGGCTCCGCAGAAGCACAGAGTTGGGTGTTTGTGCTGAGCGAGCAAGTTCCCTGGCAGGAACTGGTTCCCTTTGGGATTTTGGCTGGGGGATGGGCGAGGGAGATGGCGCTGGCAAGCGCCTTTGTTCCCCACCAAACTGAGCTCTGTCGTCCGGGGGCTCAGCAGCTCTCCCTCCCTTTGTCCTCCAGCCTTCCCGCTTTCCAAGCAGAGCTGCTAACTTATGACCTCCCAGACGCTAAGTCGCGCTTGCTGATGGAACACACTCTGTCCGTCTGGCCCCTCCGCTTTTGCAAGCCAGACTCGGGGGCTCTGCTTGGCCGGCGAGCCGCCCCTCCACCCTGGCTCCCTCCAGCCAGTCCGTGGAGCGCGCACCGCCTCGCCGCCCTTCCTACCCTCTTCCATAGGCCTCTCATCTACACTTGGCTCTGGCGACTCCGTTCTGCTAATCCTCTGGCGGTTTTCTGGGTTATTTAGGCAGGTGTAGGTGGAATCTAAGTGATCACCAGGACGCACGGTGAGCCCAGCGTCCTCCTATACCACCATCTTCCCTAATTTCTCCTAAAGTTTCATTCAAATAAGCAAAATTTATCAATTGAAGCTATCAGTTATAACAGCTTAATTGAATGAAATCACACAGGAACATACTCTGAGATACATACACTCATCTGTCAAAGTCAACTGATTTAATAAAAATATTTGACAAGAAAAGGAACAAAAGCATCACACTTAATTTCAGGATGCAGCTATAAATTTAAACTCAATTCTATGTGACATCACCACCCCATTCTTCAGTACAAAGAAGTCCCCAATGTCATAGCTAAAAGATCTTCCACAATAAAAAGTTTTTGTTAATATCTGATTTTCTCAAAACACTATTAAAGTAATGGTAAAGAGATCTTTTTAAGTGTATTGTAAAAATACAAAAAAGAACAGGAGAGTACTTCTGTTTCAGGCAAAATAACATAGTAGGCTGGATAACTTAAGAAAAACTCCTGGGACAGATGCTGAAAAGTTCTGGATAAAATGTTTGTTTTGTTTTTTTAATCTCTTTACAATCATGGTTGGGCACTATGAAGAAACACTACACAAGCAAAAATGAAGCAAGAACTTAAATTAAGTGAGATAGCTAAGGGTAAGAGATAACAGTTACCACTGATGCTTCTGCTGATCAATGTTAGTGGATTCCAGCTTTTTGGTCTTTATGCAAATAAGAACACTGGAAAAAAGAAAAGAAAACGTGGGACCTAACATGACAGGTGAGATGAGATGAGATGAAACCCAACAACTCCCTCGAAAATAAGATGAACACAGAAGCAGATAGGAAGGAAATATGTCTATTTTACCTTAGCTCTGGAAGAAGGAAAGATTCTTCTGGGAGTTTCTCCAAAAGCTGGCCCTGCATGCACAAACAAAATCTGTAGCGTCCTTGGGTGTGAAAAACTCCAAGGTGCGAATTTAATTTAAAACATTCCCGGATTCTAGAAGATGGCAGTGAAGGAGGACGGTGGTCTCACCACATCCTGCTGATCGCTTAGATTCCACCCACATCTGCCTAATTTACCCCAATAACCACCAGAAGACTAGCAGAACGGACTCTCTGGAGCCAAGCATAGACGAGAGGCCCATAGAAGAGGGTAGGAAAGGCGGAGAGGCGATGCGCACTACACGGACTGGCAGGAGGGAGCCAGGGCGGAGGGGCGGCCTGCCTGCCAAGCAGAGCCCCCGAGTCTGGCTTGCAAAAGTGAAGGGGCTGGACGGAGTGTGTTCTGACAGCCAGTGGGACTTAACATCTGGATTGTTATACGTCAACAGCTCTGCTCAGAGAGCGGGAGAGAGAGTTGTTGAGCCCCAGAGGACAGAGCTCAGCTTGGCAGGGGAACAAAGGAGGTGGGAAGCGCTGGCTCCCTCGCCCATCCTCCAGCCAAAATCCCAAAGGGAGCCAGTTCCCGCCAGAGAACTTGTTTGCACCACGCAAACACCCAACACTGTGCTTCTGTGGATCCATTCCTCCAGCGAGTCTGCCTCCCTCCTGGTGCTGCAGGGCCCCTCCCAAGGCGGACCACCGAAGGCAAAGCGAGCTGAGCCTACCCCTCCTGCCCCTGTGCACCTTTCAGATCCACCCCAGCTAATACGCCAGATCCCACTGAAGAAGCACCACAAGCCTGGCAGTGTGCAAGTAGCCCAGACAGAGGCCACACCACTCCAAAGTTAGTCCTGCCCCTGGGAGAGGGGAAGATAAGGTACACATCAGTCTGACTGTGGCTCCCAGCGGCAGGCTGGGGGCAGACATCAGATCTGACCGCGGCCTCGTGCACCAACTCAAGTTACTCCAGACAGCACAGAGGAAGAGCCTTGTAGTTCCATGCCACTCCACAGACTATCCAAAATGATGAAACGTAGGCATTCTCCTCAAAAGAAACTCCAGGAAGTAGCGACAGCTAACGAACTGATCAAAAACGATTTAAGCAATATAGAGGAAAATGAATATAAAATAATAGTCATAAAATTAATCGCTGGGCTTGAAAAAAGTACAGAGGACAGCAGAGAATCTATTACTACAGAGATCAAGGGACTAAGAAACAGTCAGGAGGAGCTAAAAAATGCTACAAATGAGCTGCAAAATAAAATGGAGGCGACCACAGCTCAGGTTGAAGAGGCAGAGGAGAGAATAGGTGAACTAGAAGATAAAATTATGGAAAAAGAAGAAGCTGAGAAAAAGAGAGATAAAAAAAATCCAGGAGTATGAGGGGAGAATTAGAGAATTAAGTGACATAATTAAGGGAAATAATGTATGCATAATTGGGATTCCAGAGGAGGAAGAGAGAGAGAAAGGGGCTGAAGGTGTACTTGAAGAAATCATAGCTGAGAACTTCCCTGAACTGGGGAAGGAAAAAGGCACTGAAATCCAAGAGGCACAGAGAACTCCCTTCAGACGTAACTTGAATCGATCTTCTGCATGACATATCATAGTAAAACTGGCAAAATACAACGATAAAGAGAGAATTCTGAAAACAGCTAGGGATAAACATGCTCTAACATATAAAGGGAGACCGATAAGACTCATGACAGATCTGTCTACTGAAACTTGGCAGGCCAGAAAGGAATGGCAGGAAATCTTCAATGTGATGAACAGAAAAAATATGCAGCCTAGAATCCTTTATCCAGCAAGTCTGTCATTCAGAATAGGAGAGATAAAGGTCTTCCCAAACAAACAAAAACTGAAGGAATTCATCACCACTAAACCAGTCCTACAAGTATTCCTAAGGGGGATCCTGTAAGACAAAGTACCAGAGACATCACTGCAAGCATGAAACCTACAGACATCACAATGACTCTAAACCCATATCATTCAATAATAACACTGAAGGTAAATGGACTAAATGTTCCAACCAAAAGACATAGGGTATCAGAATGGATAAAAAAAACAAGACCCATCTATTTGCTATCTATAAGAGACTCATTTTAGACCTGAGGACACCTTCAGATTGAAAGTGAGGGGATGGAGAACTATCTATCATGCTACTGGAAGTCAAAAGAGCTGGAGTAGCCATACTTATATCAGACAAACTAGACTTCAAATTAAAGGCTGTAACAAGAGATGAAGAAGGGCATTATATAATAATTACAGGGTCTATCCATCAGGAAGAGCTAGCAATTATAAATGTCTACATGCCGAATACAGGAGCCCCCAAATATATAAAACAATTAATCACAAACATAAACAACCTTATTGATAAGAATGTGGTAATTGCAGGGGACTTTAATACTCCACTTACAATATTGGATAGATCCTCTAGACACAAGATCAATAAATAAACAAGGGCCCTGAATGATACACTGGATCAGATGGACTTGATAGATATATTTAGAACTCTGCATGCCAAAGCAACAGAACATACTTTCTTCTTGAGTGCACATGGAACCTTCTCCAAGATAGATCACATACTGGGTCACAAAAGAGCCCTTCATAAGTATACAAGAATTGAGATCATACCATGCATACTTTCAGACCACAATGCGATGAAGCTTGAAATCAACCACAAGAAAAAGTCTGGAAAACCTCCAAAAGCATGGAGGTTAAAGAACACCCTACTAAAGAATTAATGAGTCAACCAGGCAATTAGAGAAGAAATTTAAAAATATATGGAAACAAATGAAAATGAAAATACAACAATCCAAACGCTTTGGGTGCAGTGAAGGCAGTCCTGAGAGGAAAATACATTGCAATCCAGGCCTATCTCAAGAAACAAGAAAAATACCAAACAAAAAAATCTAACAGCACACCTAAAGGAAATAGAAACAGAACAGCAAAGACACCCAAATCTGGCAGAAGAAGAGAAATAATAAAGATCAGAGCAGAAATAAACAATATAGAATCTAAAAAAACTGTAGAGGAGATCAATGAAACCAAGAGTTGGTTTTTTGAAAAAATAAACAAAATGGATAAACCTCTAGCCAGGCTTCTCAAAAATAAAAGGGAGATGACCTAAATAGATAAAATCAGGAATGAAAATGGAATTATTACAACCAATCCCTCAGAAACACAAGAAATTATCAGGGAATACTATGCAAAATTATATGCCAACAAACTGGACAACCTGGAAGAAATGGACAAATTCCTAAACAACCACACACTTCCAAAACTCAAACAGGAAGAAATAGAAAGCTTGAACAGACCCATAACCAGCGAAGAAATTGAATCAGTTATCAAAAATCTCCCAACAAATAAGAGTCCAGGACCAGATGGCTTCCCAGGGGAATTCTACCAGACATTTAAAGCAGAGATAATACCTATCCTTCTCAAGCTATTTGAAAAAATAGAAAGGGAAGGAAAACTTCCAGACTCATTCTATGAAGCCAGCATTACTTTGATTCCTAAACCAGAGACCCAGTAAAAAAAGAGAACTACAGGCCAATATCCCTGATGAATATGGATGCACAAATTCTCAATAAGATACTAGCAAATCGAATTCAACAGCATATAAAAAGAATTATTCACCATGATCAAGTGGGATTCATTCCTCGGATGCAGGGCTGGTTCAACATTCACAAATCAATCAACGTGATACATCACATTAATAAAAGAAAAGATAAGAACCATATGATCCTGTCAATTGATGCAGAAAAAGCATTTGACAACATTCAGCATCGTTTCTTAATGAAAACCCTCGAGAAAGTTGGCATAGAAGGAACATACTTAAACATCATAAAAGCCATTTATGAAAAGCCCACAGCTGATATCATCCTCAATGGGGAAAAACTGAGAGCTTTCCCCCTGAGATCGGGAACATGACAGGGATGTCCACTCTCACCGCTGTTGTTTAACATAGTGTTGAAGGTTCTAGCATCAGCAATCAGACAATAAAAGGAAATCAAAGGTAACAAAATTGGCAAAGATGAACTCAAGCTTTCACTTTTTGCAGATGACATGATACTATACATGCAAAACCTGATAGACTCTACCAGAAGTCTGCTAGAACTGATACATGAATTCAGCAAAGTCGCAGGATACAAAATCAATGTACAGAAATCAGTTGCATTCTTATACACTAATAATGAAGCAACAGAAAGACAAATAAAGAAACTGATCCCATTCACAATTGCACCAAGAATCATAAAATACCTAGGAGTAAACCTGACCAAAGATGTAAAAGATCTGTATGCTGAAAACTATAGAAAGCTTATGAAGGAAATTGAAGAAGATATAAAGAAATGGAAAGACATTCCGTGCTCATGGATTGGAAGAATAAATATTGCTAAAATGTCAATACTACCCAAAGCTATGTACACATTCAATGCAATCCCAATCAAAATTGCACCAGCATTCTTCTCGAAGCTAGAACAAGCAATTCTAAAATTTGTATGGAACCACAAAAGGCCCCGAATAGCCAAAGTAATTTTGAAGAAGAAGACCAAAACAGGAGGCATCAAAATCGCAGACTTTAGCCTCTACTACAAAGCTGTAATCATCAAGACAGCATGGTATTGGCACAAAAACAGACACATAGACCAACGGAATAGAATAGAAACCCCAGAACTAGACCCACAAAAGTATGGCCAACTAATCTTTGACAAAGCGGGAAAGAATATCCAATGGAAAAAAGACAGTCTCTTTAACAAATGGTGCTGGGAGAACTGGACAGCAACATGCAGAAGGATGAAACTAGACCACTTTCTTACATCATTTACAAAAAGAAACTCAAAATGGATAAAGGACCTAAATGTGAGACAGGAAACCATCAAAACCCTAGAGGAGAAAGCAGGAAAAAACCTCTCTGACCTCAGCCGCAGCAATTTCTTACTTGACACATCCCCAAAGGCAAGGGAAACAAAAGCAAAAATGAACTATTGGGACCTCATGAAGATAAAAAGCTTCTGCACAGCGAAGGAAACAATCAATAAAACTAAAAGGCAACCGACAGAATGGGAAAAGATATTTGCAAATGACATATCAGACAAAGGGCTAGTATCCAAAATTTATAAAGAGCTCACCAAACTGCACACCCAAAAAACAAATAATCCAGTGAAGAAATGGGCAGAAAACATGAATACATACTTCTCTAAAGAAGACATCTGGAGTACTCGCTTTGGCAGCACATATACTAAAATTGGAACGATACACAGAAGATTAGCATGGACCCTGCGCAAGGATGACATGCAAAGAAGACATCCGGATGGCCAATAGGCACATTAAAAGATGCTCAACGTCGCTCCTCATCAGGGAAATACAAATCAAAACCACACTCAGGTATCACCTTATGCCAGTCAGAGTGGCTAAAATGAACAAAACAGGAGACTATAGATGCTGGAGAGGATGTGGGAAATGGGAATCCTCTTGCACTGTTGGTGGGAATGCAAACTGGTGCAGCCGCTCTGGAAAACAGTGTGGAGGTTCCCCCCAAAATTAAAAATAGACCTGCCCTATGACCCAGCAGTAGCACTGCTAGGAATTTACCCACGGGATACAGGAGTACTGATGCATAGGGGCACTTGTACCCCAATGTTTATAGCAGCACTCTCAACAATAGCTAAATTATGGAAAGAGCCTAAATGTCCATCAACTGATGAATGGATAAAGAAATTGTGGTTTATATACACAATGGAATACTACGTGGCAATGAGAAAGAATGAAATATGGCCTTTTGTAGCAACATGGATGGAACTGGAGAGTGTTATGCTAAGTGAAATAAGTCATACAGAGAAGGACAGATACCATATGTTTTCACTCCCATGTGGATCCTGAGAAACTTAACAGAAGACCATGGGGGAGGAGAAAAAGAAAAAAATGGCTAGAGAGGTAGGGAGCCAAAACATAAGAGACTCCTCAAAACGGAGAACTGAGGGTTTATGGGTGGTGGGAGGCAGGGGTGGGTGAGTGATGGGTATTGAGGGCACCTGTTGGGATGAGCACTGGGTGTTGTATGGAAACCAATTTGACAATAAATTTCATTAAAAAAAAAAAAAAATTCCCAATGAGGCACCTGGGTGGCTCAGTTGGTTAAGCGTCCAACTTTGGCTCAGGTCATGAGTTTGAGCCCAGGCATTGGGCTCTGTGCTGACAGTTCAGAGCCTGGGGCCTACTTCAGACTGTGTGTCTCCCTCTCTCTCTGCCCCTCCCCATCTTGCTCTCTCTCTCTCTCTCTCTCTCTCAAAAATAAATAAACATTAAAAAAAAAAAAAAACCACTCCCAAGTGACTGGCAGAAATAAATGCAAATCCTATTCTACCCTGAAGTCTGGCTCCCAAGAATTCACAGATAAAGCAAATATGAAATTAAGACAAAAAAAATCCCTTAGGTACAAAGAAAAAAAAATCAGCATACGTGACTAACACTCAAACAGAACACAACCATTTCAGACTCACAATGACTGGAAATAATTATATTGACTACATTTAAATATAAAAAGATAGTACTTAAAGTATGAACAGGCGTATTTCATAAGTAGAGTGTCTAGAAATTTAAAACATATCATTGGATTTGGAAACTCAATGATGAGATAAAAGAGAAGATTAGATGTGGCTGAAGAAAGAATTATTATTAAAGATAATTTTGAAGAAATTACTCAGGATGAAGGAAAGAATAATAGACGAAAAATATAAAAAGAAATGTAATAGATATTGAGAACAGAGGGAGAATGTTTAACACATCTCTACTAAGACTACCAGAAGAAACAAATAAATAATATAGGAATGAGGCAATGTTCAAAAACATAATAGCTGAAAATTTTCCAACACTGATAAAAGGCACAAATTCTCAGATTCAAGGATCTCGATGAGTTCTAAAAAAGCTTAAAGAGATTCACAACTAAACATTACAGAACAATGAAGGCAAGATTTTAAATACAGCTAGAGGCAAAGATTACCCTAAAGAAATTAGTCTAACTGACTTCTAAAACTCACAAGACCTACTCCAGTAAGAAGTAAAATGGACTCCCCCCCAAAAATGATTTCTGATGCAAAAATCAATGGTGAGCAAAATAAGTAGAAAGTGCATAAGAAAATCTAAGCTACTATTGACTGTAAAATGCAGCAACAACTGTACTGAAATGTGGGGTTAAATATAGACAAGTAAAATAAAAAATAATAGTATATAATTTGGGTGATGAGCAAAAATAGTGATTAAATTTTGAATTTGTTCAATTAAACATGCTTGTTAGAATTTTTAGAACCACAAAAAATTAAAATAGGGACCATCACTTTCAATGGAGATGAAATTTAAACAAAATTTTAAAAAATCTCTATCAACCCAAGAAAAGGGAAAAAATATGTATGTAAAAAGAATGCTTACAAAACACAAAATCAGATGGTAAAAAGAACTCCAAAAATATTAATAAACATAATAAATATTAAAGACTAAATTCTTTAGTAAAAGAAAAGGTCCATATCCAGTACCTGTTTTATAAATAAAGTATTATTGGAACATGGCTACACTCATTCATTTACAGCCTTACCCAAGGCTGTCTTTGTGTTGCTACAACAGCAAAGTTGAACTCTTCAATAGTGTCTCACCATGGCTTTTCCTAATTATCATAAACCTTTCTATTTGTACAAGAGGAGTTTGGGCAAGCTTTTAATGTTCTGACTCAATTTCAAGAGAATCACTAGAGGCCAAAGGCTTACTACAATCTTCTTCTTAACCTGGTGGCAAGACCTACTGACCTGGTAAGGGCGGCAGCTACAGCCGCCAACCTAGGAGAGGCTTCTGCAGACTTGGTTTTAGGGTCTCCTTTAAACTTGATGGTGTCCCATGCTGTACAATCTTTGCTGCTTACTAGTAATATACAGTTCTCACCAGGTGGGCTTATCTTCTATGAGATGCTATTTTTTTTCCCACACATTTATATTCATTATTATATTCGAAATACTGCTGCTCTACTTCTATTACCTGGAGAAGAGGACACTCACGACTGTTTAACCTCTGAACATGAATGATCTATGCTCCAAATTGATTTATTAGAGAAGCCAGACTTAAACTTCTTTGTTGATGGACTTACATAGAAAATTATCAGGAGAGATACACTATATAACAGGTCTCACACTTCCCCTCTAGGATATGACCCCCTGCAAGAAGGCGAAATTTGCCTCAGTATATTCACCAGAGCCTGTTGGTTACTTAAAGAGAATTGATATATAAACTGATAGCACGTATGATTCTTGATCTCAGCAGAAAATCTAATTAAGATCAATAAGAAAATTAAAGAACTTTGAAGTACTCTAATACATCCTAAAGTACTGGTCATTATAATGGTTGGAACTTATCACAAAAGGGATAACATGACACTGAACAAAATGCCATGGCTGATCACAATGCGAGACAGGCATCCTTTACTAAAATCCTAGTGTTCATGAAATCCCAAAGACCAAATCTTTGGAGAGGTGAGGCTATTACAAGATGCCAGCAATTAGATCCAGAATGAGAAGAGAAATACTGGAAGAAATCTGGATGCAAACTGCATAGGGATAACGTCTTGACACTCTCATCATGGAATATGGTAAAAAGTTTACACGAAACTACTTACCACAGCAAGGAAAAATTGGCCACTGTACTGAACCAACATTGGTATATTAGCCAGGGCTATCCAGAGAAATGGACACAACAGAATAAACACAGACAGACAGATACACACACACACACACACACACACACACACACACACACACACACACAGATATTACAGAAATTGGATCACATAGTTATGAAGACCAAGAAGTCCTGTAATCTGCTATCTTCTCTGCAAGCTGGAGAAATAGGAAAGCCAGTGATATAATTCAGTCCACTTCCAAAGGCCCCCAAACCAGGAATCCTGATGTCCATAGGGAAAAGTAAAGAAAAGTCAGCCTCCCTCAGCCTTTTGATTCTATTCGGGCCCTCAACTGACTTGATGTTGCCCATCCAAACTGATAGTGCAAATCTTTAGTTTAATGATTCAAATGCTAATCTCTTCCAGAAACAACCTCACAGACACTCCTAGAAATAATGTTTTACCAGCTACCTGTGCACCCCTTAATTCAGTCATAAATGTGACATAAATTTAAGCATCCCAGTGTGGAAACTTTACTAAGATTGCTGCTGGTGTCTCTGATTGCTGCTGGTTATGCACCAGCATAACTTTAGAAAAACTTTAAAGGTTGGCCTTGGACAAAAGCCCCAAATTCAGGTCCTCTTTGAACATCTCCAAATGGATTTCATCCAAGTATACCCTATTATGGGTTTTAAATATGCCCTGGTCATTGTTCTATCCTTATTCTCAGGATAAACTGAAATCCTTTCTTACTAGATCTTTAGCCCTATAGTATAAAAAATATTACCTAATTTCATGCTCCAACCTGAGGAATTCCAGCCTCTCTCTCTTTAGTAAACAAAGCACCAGTTTCCCTGGGACTATTTATTAAAGAGTTTTGTAAAGCCCTACCACTTACTCAGAAAGTCTGCTATGCATATTGCCCCCAATTTCTAGGAAAAGTAGGGGAAAATAAACAAATGGAGTTCTGAAACTTAGTTTAGCAAAGTTCTCAGAGACTCTGCAAGTTCTACAGTTGAAGATATTCTCATTGGCTTTAATGACTCCACTGGGGTTCAACAACTTTTGCCTTACGAGTAGTTGACTTATCTGGGCATCTAGGAATATTACATCTGATTCTAGACTCCACACGCTACTAGCAAGCAGGCATAACCAAATATGGCAAGGGACTCATGTAATACCTCCGACTTTACCATCAACAGGTATGAGCAGACTTGCCTTGGAATCCTCCTAAAGTATGCATAACCTTAAAACCCAAAGATTTGGCCTTCTGGAAGAGACAAATGACTCATGAACAAGTAGAGCATACAATCAAACTAACCATTGGAATTGTACATATTTCCCTTTGGGAGGAGCCACTTGGTTTCCCTTGGTTCCATTTCCTTGAATGAAATCTGGTAACTTCTGCATAAACTCAATCATTTTATTAGGCATTTTTTTTTACCTTTTTTTCTTTTATTTGCATTTATTTTATGCAGGATTTGTTCCTGGGCCCTAAGTTTTTGTTTCTTCAGTTTCTTCTGAGAGATCTTTTTCTTCTGTGCAACCTCCTCTTTTGGTTTAGGAACAATCTGCTCTTTTTCGGTCAGGATCATCTTAGTGTGGCAGGGAGAGCTCATGTACCGGTTAATCCGACCATGAACTCTCTAAGTTCTGCATCGCATCTTGGGGGCTTTGTTCACCTGGATGTGCTCAATGTCCAGAGAATCTATATCTAAACGCTTAAGTTCAGCACTACACCCTGAATTTTTAAGCATGTGCAGCAAAAATTCAGCACTCTTTTTGGGCCACCGACTGTGTGTCAAGCCCCACTGTTTAGCCTGGGCACACCTACCAACTCCACCATTTTAGCGAAGGAATGGCACACATAGCTCCTGCAAAGTGACATCTTTCAGATACTTGGTGGTTTTTTGGACATGCATACCCTTGATGGCCTGGCAGTTTCACATGTGTTCTTAAAGTAAACAAGAAGATTTGAACCTCTTGATTTGCATGATTTACTTTAGTTTTCTGGATCCAGTGAATAGGGAACGATTTTCAGAGATCACTTCAGGCCACTTAGGGCAAGAGTATCAGGCAAATTTTTAGATGGCAAACAATACACAGATAGACAGCCAGAAATCTAAAATCCTCTATCATGTCATATGTAGAAAAAAAAGACTCTTGTCTCCACCAAAACTATTATTTGGACATTTTGTGGGATCAACTTTGGTACCTGAACTCTCAGATATGGAGCTTCGAAAAGAACTAGGGAACACATGGTAGATATTTGGAAGCTGTCTCACTTTATCCACTGCTACAGGTAAAACACACTATTTCTTTTACTTTAGATGTGCCTAATTAATGGTCTTGACACTAAATTTTAACACCTGGAACCAGACTACTCAAGTGGCCCCAAATCATAAAAAAAACTAATTGACAACCCCATTAGGGGTACTTTAACCAAAAACAGATGACTAAGTGGCCACCAATGACTACATATGTAACACAAAACTGACTTTGTAATACAATTAGATCTGTAACACAAAAGTCTATTGGCTACAAACTGCAAAATGCCCAGGGGTTGTTACCATGGTAAATGGACAACCTGCCCTCAGGATAGTCTGATATTACCCACTCTGACTCATCAATTTGCCTCTCAGAAAAGGAAATTAGGTAAATTAATGAAAGGAGAAAAATTGGACCTTAGGTTAAAAACTGAGCCGTAACGATTCACAGAGAATTCTGGATTGCTGTCTATTCTCTGCTAGACTATTTCACTTTGCAAGAAGCCTTGAAATAGGGAGACAGCTTACATGCTATGGTTCAGAGAAAAGGAGAGCTAGACAAATCCACTAAGGCTATAAAGTTCCACCAAAGAAATCTTTATCCAAGAGATTCAGGAAATTGAACTGAAATAAAAGCCCATTAGATATAATATTGGTGTCTTGAGAGGAAACATGTACTGTTTTAGGGGAAAATGATGTGATTATATCACTGCAGACCTCTCTGGCATCTTTAATGCTACTAAATAGATCTGGTAAGCTAACAAAAAAAAAAAAAATCACAAAATACGGTAACTTGGCTAATAATCCCCTATCTGGTACTACAGACTCTAAATGGAAATGAAATCTGTCCTTCTATTTTAATTTGGGCACTCTTGGCTCAGGGTTTAAAAGAATTCTACAAACTCTGATCATAGTCCTTCTCTTAGAATTTGTTATACAGGGGCTCAGATGGGTGATGGCAAGTTTTAAATGTTGCTATGCAACTGGTGTCTCATCACAAAATTAAAGAAGTGATCAAGAAAAAGAACAGAAAAAACTAACACTGTGCATGCTGAAACAGTCATCTGGGAACCGTGATACATGATCATGATGCCACAAATAGCAGTGACGATCTGCAGTAAAGACTGGGATCACATCCCTTGTTATGAATCTTTCAGCTCAGGCCAAAGAATGGCAATACTGAGAACCGAAACTATTTGCATTTACACAGCTTACTGTCAACATTAACAACTTTTACTATTTGACTGTCTTCATTCAATGGCATTAATATTCTAGGACACTTGCCCAGAAAGCTAAAGCTACAAAGAACTTTATTGTTCATTTTAAGAACTTCCTTTAAGTCATTTATCTGTACACTAAACTATTCAACGTCCCCCCTCAGCAAAGTATATACTCTTTTCTCAGAACAGGTAGCATTTAGTGACTATTTACTTTTCAAGATTTACTTTAAAATCCTAGTACCAAATTTGTCCAGCCACAAACAAGACCTCAAATCAAGAAACCCACCTTAAATCAGACCGCAAAAAGAACTCACATAACTTGATTTTGCTCTCCCTTACTTCAAAACCCTAATAAGACTGTCAATGAAGTGATTGTCCTTACCACAGTAAAGAATAAACTCAGCTTTGCTTAAATCAGTAGGATTATTTTGGTATATTTTCAGAAAGCTAGCATTCGACAATTGAGTAGGAAGCTTAGATTATGAGGTGCCATAAAAAAAAAAGCCCCATATAAAATGAGGGTAGCATGGTATAGAAGTTACTACACTGGGGCTCCTGGGTGATTTAGTCGATTAAGCGTCTGTCTTTGGCCTAGGTCATGATCTCACTGTTCCCAGGTTCGAGCCCTGCATCAGGCTCTGTGCTGACAGCTCAGAGCCTGGAAACTGTTTTGGACTATTTGTCTCCCTCTCTCTCTCTGCCCCTCCCCCACTCACACTGTCTTTCTCTCTCAAAAATAAACATTAAGGAAGGAAGGAAGGAAGGAAGGAAGGAAGGAAGGAAGGAAGGAAGAAAGAAAGAAAGAAAGAAATCACTATACTAACATTCCCCCAAAGTACCCAAAGTATACTTGAAGGAATACTAATGTCTTGGGATATTTAAAGAATTTTAATTTAAAAAGAGGTTCTATGTTCAAATACAGTAAAACCTTGGATTGCGAGTAACTTGTTCTGTGAATGTTCTGAAAGATGAGCAAACATTTCTAATAAATTTTAACTTGATAAACAGGCGATATCTTGCAATACTAGTACCTGATGCCAGATGTCACATGATCGTAACTGAGCCATGGTTCCTCTCTGTCTGTCTCTCTGTCTCTCTCTCTCACTGTGGGATTGTGGGTGATCATCTCTCCCATGCTCAGATGCTCAGTCTCAGGCCAAGGTGTTTGGCAGAAATGAGTGATTTTTCAGAACGCTGGAAAGTGCCCACAACTAGCACTAGTGTGTTTTTGTCACTTCAAAGCACCTATGGACGGTCCTTTGCTTTTCCATACAAGAGTAAGCTCAGGAATGCTTGGCTTCATTCTAGGTCAGGCTGCCTTTAGATACAGACCTTTTCCTTTTCTGCCTTATTGCCAGCTATACTAAATACAGTATATGACAAGAGTTTATTAATACTGTACTACAGTCAACATCTGAGCAAACATATACAATGGCCCCCATGCAGAAAAGATTCCATTGAGCCAATAGATAGCAGTGATTCCATTAGTGATAGTGAAAGTTGTCCTATATAATAACCTTCCCCTCTGTCTCCCTTACACCAGCCATGAAGGTTTTCAAAGGTAAGTGCAGATTAATTTATTTTTATTCACATTTTCTATTTTATTATTTTGTACTGCATTACAATATTGTAATCGTTTTTATATGAATATTTTGAGGTTGTGGAATGAAGCACCCGAGTTTCCATGATTTCTCACAGGGAAATTCGCTTTGATACACAAGTGCTTTGGATTACAAGCATATTTCTGGAACAAATTATCCTCGCAAACAAAGGTTTTATTATAAAGGGAAATATCACAATGAACAAAGGTAAACTGGTCTTGTTGGTACAGGGACTTAGTCTGTGCTACAAGCATCCATAGGAACAGCATATACAAACCCATTTTACCACGAGACTCCATGAAACCTCTTGTGGGACTAGTGATCTAAAGAGAATCTAGAAACACTGAACTCTACTAAAGTAAGTCAACCTAGGTTCAAGCCTTAAATCCACTACTTAATGGTTGTGCAAACCTGAATCAGATCTATTGGCTGGAGTTTCCATTTCTTTATTGTTAAAATAATAATAATACTTGCCCTACCTACTTCTTAAGGTGGTTGTGAGTCAAATGAGACATTTGTGAGAGCCCTTTGGAAGCTCTACCGCAGGACACATGTGACTAAAATGTTCTTCACAATACCTCTCAGGAGAGATAAGGTAAATCCATGGGAATCAGGGGACAGTGTATTAGTGAAATAAAACAGAAAACATTCTAATAAAAATTATTCTGCACAAAGTTGGATAACTTGCACCACCAGAGTTTTCTTTGATTGTCTACTCCAGGTCAAGGGTAAACAGCTAAATAAATACACTGAGCAAACATTTAGTGAGCTACTGTAGTGCCAAGACATGAATACAACTTACATGAACTTAACCTCAGTACTTCTCCTTGATACTATATTTTATAATGATGCTTCAACCAGAAAAAAATAAGTTGTCAAAACCTCAGTGTACCCAACTGGTCTTTCTATTCCTTAGCACCAGTATAGATTTAATCTTATGCATCTATATTAACAAGTGGAAATGTTATTGATAAAGCTAAAATTCAGAGACAATTATTCTCCTCCATGATTCCAATTTAAAAGAGACACAGAAAAATGAGACTGCTGCAGGCATAAGTTGCACAGTAATATAAACTGTCACCTGACAGATCTATGAGCCAACAGCCCTGTTTGATCAGACTTGGATTCTTTCTTTCTTCTTTTTTTTTTTTCTTAACACAGGAGGCTAAATTCATTTTGAGAGACTAAGAGTGAGTGTGCATGTGCACACAGGGGAGGGGCAGAGAGAGAGAGAGAGAGAGAGAGAGAGTGAGTTCCAAGCAGGCTCCATGCTATCAGCACAGAGCCCAACATGGGCCTCAAACTCACAAACCATGAGATCATAACATGAACAAAAATCAAGAATCAGATACTTAACTGACTGAGCCACCTAGGCGCCCAGGTCAGACCTGGGTTCAATGTAACAATATGAACAGAACATTTAAGCTTACAGTTGTATAACATGGCATGGCTTCCAATAACCCCACTCAGGGTAAAATTTGTGAAGAAAGAAAAAATCACTTGTGAGGAGACCTGAATTTTTATTTTCTATTTGCCTTTCATGAGCCGTCTAGGGAGGAAACTTCAGTTTACTCATCTTGGACAAGATAAGTGGTTCCCAGACTTCAAAACTTTATGGTCCAGTAAAACTCTCCAAATTTGGGATACTCACAAGAGACTGTCAACTCTTAACTTTAGTAAGGTAAGGCCATTTTTTAAAATCTAGCATTTTTAATTTTAAAACATTAAGAAGGAGGATATAACCTCAGAATAAAAAATAGCTCTTTAAAAAACTCATCATATTATCCTGTCTCTGTATACTATAATTTCTCTGTAAGCTCATATCCAAAGGTAAGAGTAAGTAACATCACTTTATGAAATTTACATATCTCCAGATTAAAAACCAGCCTGAAGGCTGGAGCCATTTAACAACTTGAACTCACACATAAACACTGAACACAACTAAAAATGTTTACATGCAGCATGCATATAACTCAAAGTTAGCAAGGCATCTGGTTCCTTCAACAATGAGGTAC
This sequence comes from Herpailurus yagouaroundi, assembly GCF_014898765.1. NCBI lineage: Eukaryota > Metazoa > Chordata > Mammalia > Carnivora > Felidae > Herpailurus > Herpailurus yagouaroundi. Next base: position 28,022,457 of record NW_024412396.1, on the reverse strand, counting down.
TTCAAAGCATTCATTGACAGCTCAAACATCAAAAAAAGTAATTGCATTCTCGACGGTTTTGCGAAATAAACACTTCAAGCTACAATGCAAGTTATAGTCTCGTAAGCAGTAGGGTTGACTGGAATCCCCTTTCATAAACATTAAGAAATATCCCATATCAAGCTGTTTGCATGTGCTAGGTTATGACTGGCATTTGCACATACATTGTCATTTAATCTAGACAAAACACAAACAAGAAACTTAGAAAAGAGAGAAACATTCCAGAAGACATAAACAAATGTTACCCTTTACTCACCCATCCTTTTCTTCCTCCTCTTCAAAGGGAACAGATTGGCAAAATGATTCCTTCTTACCATCTTCAAACTTACATTATTCCCATTCTCAGTAGAAAATTCAAGTTACTATCAAAAATGATACATAGGAATTTGCTCACTAAACAAAATCCAAAGAGGATCTTACAAGCTAAACAAGGCTATTTTAGGCTCAAAGCCTGAGTTAACACGAAATGGTTAGCTATACTTACACTCAACACACACACTATTTTTAGCTTCTAGGATTTCATCTCTAATGCTTACAAGATTCTAATATTAATGTAATAAAATATGAGGAATAAAAAAATAGCCCCCCAAAACAGAAAACTATACTCACTTAACTTCTCACTACCAAGCCTGTTTGGAGTACATGTCTGACTTAACGCATCAATTGCTTTCAACCTCATATATGAAGATTAACTCTTTTTCCTGAACTTGGGCTGTCACAGTGAGAAAGGTAAACCACGGCTTGAGGTTAGCAATCTGATGATGACATGGAATTGAGCTAAGTTAACCCAAATCAAGACACCATTGTTCACAGAGTCCAGAAAGGTGACAGCCATGTTGATACTTTAGTTATAAGTAACTGAAAACGGCTAGGGAATAAGGAAAATTATCTCAAATAACAAGATGTTCAGAGATAGGGAGTGTTCTGTCAAAGCTCAAGCTTTGCTTTTCTGATTCTCTTGGCTCTGTCCTCCTTTTTGCTCATCCTTTTGCTCATCCTCAGGATGTGAGATGGTCACAACATTCTAGGCATCCCATCCAGAAAATGGCAAACTCCAGAAAAAAGAGACATGCCTTTGAGTCCTCATTTTTAAGGAAAGAGACCTTACGGGAAGCCCCCACATCCTCACTGGCTCAAGTTGGACATGTTCATTGACCACGTCAATCACTGGTTTGGATTATCATGTGTCTTAAGAACTAAAACTCACCCCTAGTAAGTGAGAAGAGTCTCAGCTTGTCCTGAAGCACATGGCTGTCAAGAAAAAGAAGGAGAACATAAAATCTGGGTTCTGCTGTGAAGGGTGTGAATGTCAGAAAGTAGAATAGACATTAGTGTGTACTAGGATAGCAAAGGCAGAACAGCCTTTTCCTTTTCCTGCTTCTCCATCTCGGCAGATTGAGGACCCAAGCTGGTGCCTAATGACACCCACGATTTACTGTCAACATGACTAACTTCACAATTGTCTCCATTCACATGGTATTTATGTTCTAGAAAACCTGCCCAAGAAGCTAAAGTTACAAATAACTTCATTGTTCACTTCAAGAACTTCCTCAAAGTAACTTATCTAACAACTAGACTACTCGCACTCATTTCGCAAAAACGAAAATCAATGTACAGACAGGCAGTAGTCACATTCTGAGTCATGGGCAGAGACAAGACTTGAAGCCAGGTCTCTCGACTTCTGTCAAATCTCGCCGAAACAGCATGCTTTGTCTCTAACAAGTATTTTCAGGCCTCAAAGTGATGACAATCAGGTTTTAGAGACAACTTATGAATGCAGTGACTATCTTCTTCAAGGTAGAGAACCCCAGAAATCACTTAACTCATAACTCGAGACCAAAGGATGTATTATGATTTGCTCAGTGCCAGTTAACTGGTATAATAAATGCAAGAGAAGAAATATAACAAGACAGAATGTGATTTAACTGCCAGGGAATGGTGAAAATCCACATTTTAGGTTTTTTGGAAAAAAACAAAACAAAACAAAAGATTGTGGGCCAGAAAGGACTTAAGGGATTTGAGCTGACTCTTAAACCAACAGATGGAACGTGAGACATGTTGACAGACAAGAGGATTTGTTAAAACAGTTTCAGGAATATTAGTTGGGTTGGGTGGGGGAGATGAAGTTAATAGCATTTAACATTCTTAACCAAGTGTATACTTGATTCTGTGGAAGCAGAGACATCTAAACTTTAGAGAGCTTCTGTGGAATGCCCAGGTAGCAGTAAGTTGAATCTTAAATACTTGAGTTGATATATGCTAACCTACTATTAACCTTATTTCTGTAACATGTTTTATTAAAAACACTGAAAACTAAGGATGTTTTTTAAAAATACTTAATTACTTAAGTTATTCTTCAAAGTATATGTACACTCAGTTTAAAATGGATTTAATAGGGGCACCTGAGTGGCTCAGTCGGTTAAGTGTCCGACATGGGCTCAGGTCATGATCTCACAGTTTGTGAGTTTGAGCCCTGCATCGGGCTCTGCACTGACAGCTCAGAGCCTAGAGCCAGCTTCAGAGTCTGTCTGTCTCTCTCTCTCTCTCTGCCCCTCCCCCGCTCGTGCTCTGACTCTCAAAAATAAAAATTTTTTAAAATAATAAATAAAAGACTTACTTCTATTTAGATTTAAAAGAAATTTCAGATGGGCACCTGGATGGCTCAGGTGGTTGAGCATCTGATTTTGTGCTGACAGCACAGAGCCTGGAGCCTGCTTTGGATTCTGTGTCTCCCTCTGTCTCTGCTCCCCACTCCCTGCCACCCTGCTCGTGCTCTGTCTCTTAAAAATAAATAAATGTTAAAAAAAAAAAAAAAAAAGAAAGAAATTTCAGAGAAGCACACCTCTATTTGGTCAATTACTTGTTATATTTTCATTTTTCATGTTTTCATTTTCAGGATACAACCAGTCTGAGTTGTGATAACAACAAAAATGGGCTTAAAAATGTTACACACAGCCAAATGGGTAGAAAGGAGACAGTTGATTTCATTAATGGCCACAATACTGATATTATCATAATCATCTGTAATTAATGAGTCAAAAGAAACAATCATTAAAGGAAAGGATATATTGGGGTGCCTGGGTGGCTCAGTCAGTTAAGTGTCTGACTCTTGATTTTGGTTCAGGTCATGATCCCATGGTTCATGAAATTAAGCCCCTGGGTTGGGCTGTGCACTGATTGCAGCATGCCCACTTGAAATTCCCTCTCTCTCTCTCTCTCTCTCTCTGCCCCTCCCTGGCTCACGCTCTTTCTCTCAAAATAAACATTTTTGCTAAAAAGGATATATTTTCGGGGCACCTGGGTGGCTCAGTAGTTTAAGGGTCTGAGCTCAGCTCAGGTCATGATCTTGCAGTCCATGAGTTCAAGCCCCACATAGGGCTCTGTGCTGACAGCTCAGAGCCTGTAGCCTGCTTCAGTTCTGTGACCGTCTCTGCCCCTCCCATGCTTGTGCTCTCTCTCTCAAAATAAATAAATAAACATTAAAAAAAATATTTTTTAGTAAATAAAATTTAAAAGGATATATTTTATTTTTAAATTTTTTTTCAACATTTTTTATTTATTTTTGGGACAGAGAGAGACAGAGCATGAACGGGGGAGGGGCAGAGAGAGAGGGAGACACAGAATCGGAAACAGGCTCCAGGCTCTGAGCCATCAGCCCAGAGCCCGACGCGGGGCTCGAACTCACGGACCGTGAGATCGTGACCTGGCTGAAGTCGGACGCTTAACCGACTGCGCCACCCAGGCGCCCCTAAAAGGATATATTTTAGATCTGTTCAGATAATGACTTTACTACTTATATATTATCAAACTTCAAATTTAAATTTGTTGTTCTAGCTTTAATGGTTTCAGAACAAATGCAGAAATTGCTAGATATGCAATATATACCCAAATCTGTAAGTGATATATTTAAAATTTTACTTTTAGGGGCGCCTGGGTGGCTCAGTCAGTTGAGCGACCAACCAACTTTGGCTCAGGTCATGATCTCACGGTTTTTGAGTTTGAGCCCCATGTCAGGCTCTGTGCTGACAGCTCAGAGCCTGGAGCCTGCTTCTGATTCTGTGTCTCCCTCTCTCTCCGCCCCTCCCCCACTCATGCTCTGTCTCTGTCTCTGAAATAAATAAACATTAAAATTTTTAATTTTACTTTTAGAATTATACAATTATTCAGTAGGACCACTCACTTAAATTCCATCTCAAATTAATTATCTTATTAATAAAAGATTCCTATCAAAAGTAATTTGTTTTGGCAATCATACCTCAGTAAAACTGGAAAGAAATAATTTATTGAAAGAATTATACCTTAAACTAGTGTTATGCATCATAATATCCTAGGTAATCCTAAAATGAGTTAAAATGTTTATTCAAAAATGTTAATCTCATAATATAATTAAGTCCAGACCTATGCCTTTGATGCACTGGGTTGAATAAGGACACAACTGACTTGACAGAAAATTGCTTTCAAAAGCATCATTTACAAATGAAACTGGACCACTTCTCACACTATACACAAAAATAAACTCAAAATGGATTAAAGATCTAAATGTGAGACCTGAAACCATAAAACTTCTAGAAGAAAACATAGGCAATAATTTCTCTGACTTCAGCCTTAGTAACATTGTCTAGGTATGTCTCCTTAGGCAAGGGAAATACAAGTAAAAATAAACCATTGGGACCACATCAAAAGAAGCTTTTGCACAGCGAAGGAAACTATCCAAAAGATAAAAAGGCAACCTACTGAATGAGAGAAGATAGATTTGTAAACGATCTATTCAGTAAGGGGCTAATATCCAAAATATATGAGAATTTGTACAAGGCAACACCAGAAACACCCAAGTAATCCTATTAAAAATGGTCAGAGGACCTGACTACACAATTTCCCAGACACACAGATGGCCAACAGACACATGAAAAGAGGCCCAACATCACTAATCCTCAGGGAAATGCAAATCAAAACCACAATGAGGTATCACTTTACACCTGTCAGAATGGCTAACTCAAAAAGACAAGAGGTAACAAATGTTGGCAAGAATGTGGAGAAAAAAAGAACCGTCGTGAATGGAAGCTAATTATATACACAGGAATCATTACAACTTCTGTCATTCTTGCTGACCTAGGCAGTATGTGGTAGACCTGCATTTGTTTTTAAAGGTTTATTTATTTTTGAGAGTGCACCAGCAGGGGAGGGACAGTGAGAGGGAGTGTGGATGATCTGAAGTGGGCTCTGTGCTAACAGCAGCAAGCCTGATACAGGGCTTGAACTCACGAATCACAAGATTATAACCTGAAGTCAGATGCTCAACAAATTGAGCCCCCCAGGCGTCCCTAGAACTGCCTTTTCTATTGGAGTGATCAGTTTTACACTTCCACGTTAGCACTGAATAATTATTGCGGGGTGGGGGGCAGAGTTCTCCAGGATGCTGATATTGCACCTTAATCTCTCCTAAGGTTTATAACTAACTGCTATGTTGAGCCCCCTTAACCCAATAAGGGAAACAAAAGGAGTCTGTTAGAGGTAAATGATCCTGTAGTTTCTATATGCCTTTCATATGACAGAAAATTGATTATTCAGGTGTCTAGAGTGACAATCTTGAAGAAATGCAAAACCATCTGTTTTCTGAAATATCATGTCTCTACCTATTCAGGCTACTTTCAATTTTCTGTATATACAGTATTTTCTAATTAAGAACTTAAAGTCTATGTCTTGTATACTAGAATACTAGAAAGTGGAACACCTGATTAATGAGTACTATTTTCCTCTATCATCTCAAATAACAAAAAAAATGTGTAGAACTCTAGCCTTTGGATTATACAAATCAAGAACAGAGTGACACAACTATTCATCTGAACATTGTTAAATACAAAGTAATGAAGTACTTCTAAAGATGCAACTAGAAACCACACTTGTCTCCAGCCTTTAGTGAAGTGCTTAGAAAAGTTTATTTTGTGCTTAGTCTATTTTTCTAAAGCATCACAAAATTACTATACATCCAAAACTCTTCAATGGTAGAATATTTAATATTCTAAAGGCAAGGTCTTTGAAGAAAACTGTTGTACATTACGATACTGTATAAGTCTAATGGATTCACACAGCAGAATCTAGACAAAACAGGACATTACAGAAATTGTCTATTAAATAATGGGCAAGTGATTCATTCTGAGTTATGGCTTTTCCCCTTCTTGTAGATAATACAGTTCTTACTGCCACCCAACACCCCCCACCTTTTGCTGTAAAGTGAAAGCTCTGTACTCTTTGAGGTGTAAAATTATATTAAATGTCCCATCCTGCTGATGCCCACCTGTGAAACACTACACAATAAAAAGTACAGCAGAATACAGACTTTGTGTTCAAAAACATAAGAATGCTATGATTTTTAAACATCAAGCATACACAGACTTTGTAAAATCAATTAAGAATTTTCTGTGTGATGATGAATATACAGTGAAAACATACACTAGAAGATGCTTTTTCCTGAGTAGAATGGTAACTTTATTTTATATCAAATTAAGCTTCTATGAATTTTCAAAATGTAAAATATCAAGGCTTTTCTACAAGATCAAATAAAAATCAGGAATGTTCACCTTCATGTGCAAAACAAACAAACAAACAAAAACCTCAGAAGTTCAACAGAATGACATAAAATCTGAAATGAGTGGCCAAAATTTTATTTTTTTTTTCAACGCTTATTTATTTTTTTGGGACAGAGAGAGACAGAGCATGAACGGGGAAGGGGCAGAGAGAGAGGGAGACACAGAATCGGAAACAGGCTCCAGGCTCTGAGCCATCAGCCCAGAGCCTGACGCGGGGCTCGAACTCACTGACAGTGAGATCGTGACCTGGCTGAAGTCGGACGCTTAACCGACTGCGCCACCCAGGCGCCCCTAGTGGCCAAAATTTTAAATGATCAGTAAATAGCTTTTCAATTTTAAGGAATCCTCAGTAAGCTTCAGTTGAAACAAAAAGGGCTATTTATTCAAGCATGAAAAATGTTTCCAGAAAATTATCCAATTTAGAAAAAGAAAAATGTAACCCATGGTAAGAAAAACATAAACCATACAGTGAACAGAGGGGAACAAAAAAAGGCAACCGACCTTTACATGAATCAAGACACCACCATGGACTTATATAAAAACTTCCTAAATCAGGAGAATATCCTATATTACCATGTGTAGAAAACTAATTAAAGCAAGGTAGTCTTTATTAGTTGCATAATCTAAAAATATGAAGAAATTTTGGACTATATTTGTGAAATGACCAGAGTTGTCACTGAACCACACATTTCTCGAGTCAATGGGCAAAGTTCCCATTTATGGGAAATATGTTCTTTTTTTCACACAGTGAAACTGAGAAAAATTATATCAAATGAGAAATCTTCTCCAAAGTAATCTCCAAAAATACCTCAATAATGCAATACTCAGGAAATGTAATTTTTCAACTCAGAAGATCTGAAACATTATTAAATAAAAATACTCAAACCTTATTGCTTGGCATCCGATTTTTCAAAACCTAAAGAATTGTTTAAACCATCATACTGTTGTTCTTAAATCCTATTTCAAACTTTTTTATGTAGTGCTACTTTTATTTTCTGATGATAGTCTGTCCAATCTAATGACAATCTAGACTGAACCCTGCAATGTACAAGCATGTCACAGTTTACTTCAAACCAGAATGATCCATCTTCTGTTTCTGCCAAAATCATATTATGATATCTATAAAAATCAACTAGGATTGACCTGTGGCCAATGAAGGACCCACAGAACGTTGCCTAATGGTGTTCCGTGGAAAGTCTTTGTTTGTTCCTTCTTTACTTCCTGCTTCCTCTTCTGAAACATCTTCTTCATCAGCCTCTTGTTCCTCCTCCACTTTTTTCAAAGGTTGAGAAGATTCTGGTAATAATTTTTCTTAAAGATAAAGACCAGAGGGGATTAAGAGGTACACACTTCCAGTAATAAAATAAGTTACAAAGATGAAAAGTACAGCATAGGGAATATAGTCAGTAATACTATAATCACATTGTATGCACACAGACAACATTCATGGTGGGCATTACAACAGAAAAAGATAAAGACCGAGAAATGGTTTTTTTCATTGATGTATTAGAGTTCCACTACAGTAAAATCAAGACACGATTCATAGGCCCATAAACTGCTTCGGATTTTATTTATCAATCGTAAGTTTAGATTTCTAAAAGGAAAAAGTTATCTTTAAAAATAAGTGACACCATAAAAATGAAAATTGGCTTGAAAGATCCATGTTATTTACCAAATTCGCTGTAATCACCTGCCTGTTTATAAACTGAACCGAAATTAATAAACCAGAATTAATGCTGTGCGTGCATGTGGATGTTGTAAGAAAATATACTACATTAAATAGAACCATATTTATTTGCTCTTAAATCTTCTAGTTAATAAGTGCAATGAAACAAACTTCAACACTACCCGTTTCAGTTTCTAGGTGAGCAGCAATCAGACATTTACAACGTTATATTCCTATCCATTGTGTTTTTCTTCTCCAAGGAGTTTCACAAGTGTGCTTCCTCTTCCTCACATATATAATTGTGTTAAGGCATAATTACAAACAATAAAATGTATAAAGCTTAAGCGCACAGCTCAATGAATTTTTAACTATGTATGTGTACATACACACACACACACACACACACACACACACACACACACACACCTTTTCCATTTTTTTTTACAGGACCTGTTGCTAGTTAACCTAAACTTCGAACACACCACGTTACTGAGACACAGAACACAGAACTGGGCCAAGAGGCTTTAGTCTATTCCGCGATCCTAGACTGCCTTAATCTTAGGCAATCCTGAGCAGAGTAGGGAGGCCTGAGAGCATAAGGCAGAAAAAAACACGAGAAGAAATGACCACATGGTGGGCACTCTGTGGTTTGGTCTGACATTGCTCTTTCAGCTGGGTTAATGGCCCCTTCCCAGTACCACACCCCATGTAGCTGTGGTAGGCACTATAGCCTACAACAATGGTTCTCCACGGGGGGTGGTCTTGCTCCCTGGACCCCACCACTGCCAAGGAACACTAAGCACTGTCTGGAGAGATTTCTGGTTGTCACCACTAAGAGGAGCGGTGCTGCTGCCAACGTGTGGGATGATGCTGAACACCCAACAATATACAAATGACAGTCTGTCACAATTAAGAATTATCCTTCTCAAAAGGTAAAAAGTGTCCATGTTGAGAAACCCTGGTTTACACGGACTGTTCCTAAAAGTGAGCTCTTTACACAAGTAGAGTGCACCAAAATTTTTCCAAAAGATAGCTGGGTGTAGGGAAAAAGCATACTTCCTACTCTGGATTGTGAGCCACTGCTTTCTTACTCATTTTATGCTAAGGACTGGAAAGAGCAAAAATGAAGCAGGCAAAGACATGGAAAACAAAGCGGTTCAGAAACACAACATCTTTAACATTTGAGCCCAAGGATCCAGCCAACTCTGCCCTCAGACTTCTTTGCTACATGAAGCAGTAAATCCCTATTTTGCTTAAAGCTAGACTGAGTTGGGTCTCTCCCTGGCAACTCAACATCAAAGCTAAACACAGACATTGAAAAACAACTCAAATCACGTGGCCTGCTATATATAGAAGGGGTGGTATCATATTAAAGTCCAGGTTAAAATCTATCAGTCGTGCCACAGATTACTTGAAACTAATCTGCTGTTAGATTTAAGGTTTTTCAATGATGTAAGTATTAAATGTACACCCACCAACTTTTAAATTGTCTTTTAAGTAATCTGTGTTCACATTTCTTTCCCTACAGGTCAGTGGCTATTGCTGGATAGAATGAATTCTTCCCCTGTACGTGTCCTTTTCAGTATTGATGCAACCATCTAAGAAATGAAAAGATAACCTGTCAGCTATCCAATGAACAAGGTAGACTGTAAATGCAATCTTGACTGATTTCACTTCAGGAGTTCTGACCTCGATAATTGCTAAAGTCCCAAAAGGTGGCACAATGAAAATGTCATGCCCCCAGTCTACTTTAGGCTCTACTCTCTACTCTGTCACTTCTTTGTGACCCTAGAAAAATAGTTCACCTCTCTGAGCCTTACTTTCCCCAACCACAAAATGAAGAGTATCACTCATACAATCTAGAGAGCTGCTGAAAAGTGAATGGGAGGGCACAAAGTGAGAGTTCTTTATAAACAGCAAACAGGAGGGCTTCCCTAACAGTGTAATTTTCAAGATTAAACCAAATGCTGAGAGCAATTATATTAAGACAGATAGCAGTGAATACTTCTAATTATATCAGCTCATCTTGTAGTACAGTGTTAATGCAAATCCTCAATCAGCTACAGGAACGGCTTTCCCGAATATCCCACCAGAAAAACTTAGACTTGGCTACGATTCAAAGAAAAATCTTCAAATGTGGCCACTATAATAATGAACGACTACCAGAGTAGAACATATTCAACTCTTTCTGACTCCAGTATACTCAAATGGATCCATGAATATCATGAAATTTTCAAATAAAATGACACCAGATCAGGGTTATTAAGTATCTGCAAGTTATACGCAATGTTAAAAATCTCCACATTACAAAAGCCAAGAAAACAACTATGTTCTAAAATCCAGGCTGGAATTCTTACATGAAATCTATATCCTCCTTCCGTTTCTGACGTAAACTATTATTCCACATTTAGAAACCTAAGCTAAACAAGCAACTTGCTATATGTGTGACTGTGTTCACAGAAATGAACAGAATTATGGTGAATAAAAAATAAACGTTAAAAACATACTTACTGGAAGGGTATGGCTGTGGTCTACGCCTTTTTGAAGGAAAAAGGCAATCTGCCACAAATATCATACACTGCGAAAATAAACACAAGTAATCTGAATGTATATGATAGAGCTTCGTGTACCTACATTCAATCATCAGATTTTAAAATATTTTTCTTCCATGTACTCTGAAAATGAAGTACTTACAAGTCCCAATAATAGTCCTGAAAGCAGAGTTGCTAAAGCAAAAACTGTGTATGATCCCCAAACTGGTAATCCAAGGTCTTCAATAAAATAGTTATGGCAAGTCTAAAATCAAAAGGAAAGAATAAACTTAAAAACCCTGGTTGTTTAAAAAACTTGGGTAGTGTCAAAAATGTTTCAAATAGAAATAAAACTCTAGCCCATACCCTGATCCACATGGATAGCTGAAAGAGTGCTGACATACTACTCATCCTGAAAGAAAAAAGGATTAAAAAACTGAATAGGACACATACCTTTGAAAGACAATGTGTGCATATCTAGATCTTCTATTTTTCAGGCTATAATTTCCCTAACGTAACAGATTTTATTGCTGGTGTTAATCAAGACTAGCGGCACATCACTGATTTCAAGCTTGTATTAGGAATTCCTGTTAATAAAAATGAACAGTTCTTGAACTGCTGTCACTATGTGATGTCCTCATAAATAAAACACTTGGTAACTTTTTCCCTTTCCCTACTGCTTTGACTTTAGCCTTTCACCTTTCATCTGATGATGTCTCCAATATACTCTGCATAACGGGTTACAAGTTCTAAGGAACCAGTTGCCTAAAGTCAAGTGTACTGTAAGCAAATGACAACTCTTATTAACCCTTAAAATCCCTCCAAAGAATGAGGAGAGAAGGGAGCCTGAAGGAAGAACTGGGAATACTTGTTGAACTGATCCTTCCCACCTAAGAATTATTCCCCTTTTGTATTAAAATTAAATAATTTTAATTTGTATTAGTTTGATATCATTTAAGGATATACAAAGAAATTTCATATGAAATAAATGCTAAGACATCATATAAACATAAATAATTATTATTTTCACATAACCCAAGTAGTTTAGACAGTTAGAAAAAAGGCAAAACTAAGAAGGGTTTGCTTCCTCTCTAGCACAAGGATTGCCACCAACATATAGATCAATTCACGCCTAAGCCAAAGTTCCCGCATGCAGGATGACCTACTCCGACTGCCCACACTGGGTGGGTGAGCCTGCCGACACTACAAGTGTCTCTCACTTGGTCCACCAATAAAAAAGGCATGCACTGCTGAATCCCTGAGGATTCAACAAAGACGTACAAGGAATACCTTCTTCCACTAGAGAGGGTAAGATTCGTCTAGGAGATTTCAAATTAACAAAAATCAGGAGCAATTTCAGTTTGACACAAAAATGTGGTTCAATCATGTTGCTTCTGTCACTTAAATTGCAAATGGGCATAGGAACAGGGAACTGAAACATAAAGCAATGTGTAGCCTCACTATAATCAGCACTAATTAGATTCTGTCAGGAATACTAGGGCATGGTGGTTCAGTAAGGGGAATTCTGACAGCTACAGGACCATTCAATTTAGAGATTTTCACAGGAAAAGAGGTGAAAAGGAAAGGGGCTAAAGACAAAATTCGATTTCAAAATATCACTTAGGGCTGATCTTTCCTCCACTCCCAGAATCCAGAGCATTTTTATACCTTACACCGTTGGTGTAACAACTCCCCAACCTCTAAGGGCAAATGTGGTGAGGGCACAGGAAGAGATAACTTAGCCAAACCAGGATGAGTCCATGGAGACCTCAGCAAAACTCAATTATTTCCAGATGTCTCTCATATGACCTGAGAGGCCTTATACCCCAAAGGCTAGCTGAAAATACTCTTGCTATTTCCAATCCTTACTGCTCCATGTATCCAGCTATAGATAAAGCCCAGTGGTTACCCATACCATTAAGTTCATTGTTCATTCATCCTGTTCAACCAAAAAATTATCAGATGGGTAGAATAATGCAATCACATTAAGAACTAAAATATAACGGTATAAAATATAACGGTAACAAGAGTAGGCACATGTTTGAGGCTTATTCAAATATTAAGCTGAAATGATAGCTTTACCAATTACACTGCTCAGGGAGATCGATTCGTTTTTGAGGATACAAATGACCATTATCTGGAGAGCTAAAATATTCCTGAAAAGGCTTTCAACTTAATTTTAGCATATGCCTCCTTCTAGCTTACCAAAGATCAAAGTATCTGACTTAGAAGAAAAAGTCAAACTACAAATATCGCAGTAAGTATGAATGTACCTTAAGAGTCCAAGAACTAAAACTGGCTATGAATGCTTTATTTCCACAAAATATAATTATCTGGTCCAATTAATTCTGAAACAGATAAAAGAAAATCCCTCATACTTACAGAACAGAACCTGGACCAAACCACGATGAAACGGGTTCAATACTCTTCCACTCTTTCTCACTTACAAAGTTTATGAAGTCCTTCTTAGTCCTTGGGCCCTGATAGCGCCTGAATTCACCATCTTTACAACTAAAGGGGATCAGAATTAAATATTAAACAGCACCAAATAAATAAACTTAGCATTGTTTTGCTTTTTCTTTAACCTCATTTTATAATCAATCCTTATATTCAAAATCATTAGTAATGCACAAGTAACAAATTGCACAAGTAACAACACTAATTACCAACTCATAACATCTTGGTTCCAAATTTATTTAAGCAGTGGCATTATAAGAAATCATAAGCCTTACAATTATTATTACTTTTCCAAATTATAAAATTATGAAACCATAGTTCTATGTAAATTATACCTCAATAAAGGTGCAATGCACATCTTAAAAGGATGGCTACATGAAAAGTTGTTGGACAGTATCTGGCACTTACTAATTATTAGCTATTTTAAGCTACAGGTTAAAAATTGAAGGCATTTTTCTGGTATTGTCAGCCATAATCACATCATCTTAACCATGCTACTTTAAATTGCTGGAGGTATCTGGTAGTGTTTCCTTTCCTATTTCAGTGATTCTATTTTACAGTATGCTTTGCATTCTTCCTGACATCTGCCTCCTCCTTCCCCTTCCCAATGTAGGGAGTTCTCATGGGCTCAAAAATGCTCTCCCTGCTCCCACAACTTCACTATTTCCAAACTACCCTAAATAATACTGCCAGTCTAGGGGCATCTGGGTGGTTCAGTCATTTAAGCGTCCAACTTCAGCTTAGGCCATGATCTCACGGGCCCAGGGTTCAAGCCCCGTGTCAGGCTCTGTGCTGACAGCTCAGAGCCTGGAGCCTGGTTCAGATTCTGTGTCTCCCTCTCTCTCTGCCCCTCCTGCACCTGTGCTATCTCTAGCTCTCAAAAATAAATAAATGTTAAAAAAAAATGATAATACTGCCAGTCTAATCCTACATAATACTTTATCACTTAAGTACAAAAATTTTCAAGAGCTCCCTACCACCTACAGTAGGGTTAAAGAATCCTTTAGCCTTCCAGTGCCAAAGACTACAAGGAAGCTTCCACTCAAAAACACAAAGTTTTTGTAAAGGCAATGGCATTTGAGCTGTTTTTGAAAAATATGTAGGATTTCAAAAGGCAAAAATTAGGGGAATGGGCATGATAAACAATGTGACTTAAAAAAAGGACAGGAGGGGCGTATGGGTGGCTCAGTCAGTCATCCGACTTTGGCTCAGGTCGTGATCTCGCAGTTTGTGGGTTCGAGCCCCGGAACCCCGTGTTGAGCTCTCTGCTGACAGCTCAGAGCCTGGAGCCTGCTGCCTGCTTCAGATTCTGTGTCTCACTCACTCTCTGCCCCTCCCCCCGCTCACACTCTGTCTCTCTCTCTCTCTCAAAAGTAAATAAAACATTAAAATAAAATTATAAAAGAAGGACAGGAAATTCTGGAAGTTCAGGGGATGTTAAGAAGGGAGAAGGAAAATGGGAGACACTGATTAGAACCAGTAAAGGGGGAAGTGGAGAAAAGGAGGGAGTAAAAAGGAACAGTAGCACTTCCAGAGAGGAAGAATATACATATGAATAGATACATATGAATAGATACAAAAGGAGCAGGGGTGAATACAAAGGCACAGAGAAACAGATACACACATGAAAAAAAAGATGCCAAAGTGAGCTAGAGACACAAAAAACTGCCAACTTGCTTTCAGAAATTTAAATGAGGAAAGTACCTCCTGCCACACAAGCCACCAGCTGAATGAACTTTATGTCTAAAACATTATGCATATCTTCGTCTAAAAATACTTTCTTGCTAAAAAATGCTAAACATCATCTGAGCTTTCAGCAAGCTATAATCACTTATTACAGACCACCAGAAGACATAATAATGAAAAAGTCTGAAATATTTCAAGAATTACCAAAATGGGACACAGAGACACAAAGTGAGCAAATGCTATTGGAAAAATGGTGCAGACAGACCCACTTGATCCAACGTTGCTACAAACCTTCAATTTGTGAAAATCCAACATCTGTGAAGCACAGTAAAACAAGGTACGCCTGTACAGATTTGAGATTTCCTATCCCCAGTTTAGAAGATAAATTCAAACTAAAAGACCTGACACAGAAAACTACATAATCTTGTTCATTCGGACTTAACACTCAACCATTTCACAGATTACCGTCTGAAGACTGAGCTACAGCCCTTTCCTAGCTAATTTTTGAACACACCGTGTTCCTATTTATGACTGTTGGTGAGAGTATCCAAAGGATGGAATGCTTACTTCTACACTCTTTTGAAAATTCTACCTGAGGTTGCGTTTATATTCCCATGTTCTCCAAGAACCACCCTGCCCAGTGATTTTTTTTTCCTTACCAAACTTTCTACAGGACTTAACACAAACCTGGGCTCATCATCTTTACTATGCTACATGGTATCACACCATGTCATGTGAACCTCTGAGTTCAGAAGGTTACAACATAGCTACAAACCTCTGTGACCAGAAGTATTTCATACGTCATCCATCTATATCTAACGCACCTACAATAGCATGAAGGACAAACTGAGCCTTACTGAATATAATGCTTTTTAAACATGATTCAGGCCAGAGGTCTTTTATTCTGATTATACTATGCTGCATCCTTCTCCATAACGATAGAATCTTCAAATACTTACTGATAAATAGTAGGAAGAGCAGTTATAATAAATCGTCCACTCAGTCCTAAAAATGATAAGGAAACATTAGAAACAAATACAAGAAACAACAGGTTTTATATGAGCCAATAATCACTTACTACTTAAAAGTTGATTCTGAATTATTTAAATACTAATAGGGAATGAATATGAAATTATACCTAAAAACAGTTGAGCTTTGTAACAATGAAAAAAATCCCAATTATGTACTTGAAGCAACTTTAAAATCAACACTACTGCACATTATCTCAATTAAAAGTATGTAAGGCTTAAATACTGAAGATGTCTGTGAATATATATATTAACATTTGATCAACTATACCACTATGTGATAAGACTACCAGCAATGAGTCACAGGGTGGCACAATATAACAGTAGTCTTAGAAAGATCTAAAATCAAATGAAATACCACTTGCCATTCAAAAAAACAAAGAGTTTAAGATGTTAAAAACGAAAAATATTTTCAATCTTTCCTAAGATGAGCAGTAACAATAACATTATTAACTATGTGTTAAGTTCTAATATAACTGAGAGTTCATCTCTATGCCTCAGTTTTCTCATATTACCTAACTCACAAGGTTGTATGAGGATTATATAACAAATGCAAAACACTTGGAGCAATACTTGTACTAAGTGCTCAATAAATATTAGCTCTTATTACCATCTGGGGTGGGAACAGAATCAACAACCCAGGTTTACTGTGACCAAGATCAGGTAAGATGACGTTGGTCTAAGAAAGGAGCATCCTTAAGCAGGGCCTGCCACTTGTTCAGGGGGCCAAGTCGGGAGTGTATTTGACCCCACAGACATGAGAGCTTTGTATTAAGAGCATGCCCTCAAACCACAGGTTATTAAATTTGAAACCCAATTAAGCGATTGGGTTCACTTGTCAGAGAATGTACCCTTGGCTCTACAAAAAACCTCAACCACATGCTCTTTATTCTGAAGCTTGGTATATGGATGCAAATGATGGCTTGGACAATGTCCACTTAAACCACAGTATTCTAGGACTTCTCAAAGGCATCTTACATGCTAGTCTGGGGTCTGGGATACAAAGGAAAAAAAAGATCAAAGGCAGTTACATGGGCCAGAACAGGGAGAGGGCACGGCCCCCAACGTCCCTTACAGCAACACCTAAAAGGAATGAGCTGCATACACAACCAAAGAATCTGCTTTTTGTAGCCACTGCACAAGGATCCCTCACCAGGGAGGCGGGTGAGTCAGCGTAAGTACTGCAGACAGTTATGCAGTTATGTTTTTTTTTTTTTTTAATGTTTACTTATTTTTTGAGAGAGAGAGAAACAGAGAGAGACAGACTGTGAGCAGGGGAGGGGCAGAGACAGTGGGAGAGACAGAATCCGAAGCAGGCTCCAGGCTCCCACAGAGCCTGACGTGGGGCTCGAATCTACAAACTGAACCTTGAGATCATGACCTGAGCTGGAGTTGGACGCTCTACGGACTGAGCCACCCAGGCGCCCCCAGACAGTTATGTTTTCAAAACCTAATGAAAGGCAGTTAAGACCAAGTGATATGGCAAACAGGATGAACATATCAACCCAATTTGCAGACTAACCACAGACTTACAGTACCTGGCTGCTCTGTGACATCTACTTTTGCAACATTAACCTCAAGATCTTCTCCCCATTCAGCAAAACTTTCCCATTCTGGTTGAAGATTCTGACAAGCAGGACACCATGGAGCATAACTATAAAATACAGTTTAAAAAAAAAAGTTAAGCATTCTAATATGACCATATAGACATAACAATTCTAAATGTGTAATTTGTGAAGACTGTTTTATACTAAAAACAAGATAGCAAAGTGATTAATTCTGTGAAGATGAAAGAGTTTTAACTGTGGAGCTAACATTCTGAAAATCAAAACTGTAACTGATGATGCTCATTACGTAAAATTCTGAGAATAAGTTCTTCAGACACAAAAATAAGTTCATAAGTTTACATGCCAAACAGTCTTTGTTTTTTAATCAGTTTATATATTTTGAGTCAGAGAGCACGCACCCATTTGAGCAGGGAAGAGGCAGAGAGACAGAGAGGGAGAGCCCCACGCTCAGCTTGGAGCCGGAAACTGGGCTTGATTTCACGTCTGTGAGATCATGAACTGAGCCGAAATCAAGAGTCAGATGCTCAACCGAAGATCAACAGACTGAGCCACCCAGGAGCCCCCCAACACAGCTCTTTGAAAACCTTTGAATCTATGAATACGTGGCCACCAGAAAACTCAAAACCAAATTTGGAGTTCACCCGTTTGAATAATTTGCACTACAGGAGTCACAAAGGCAAAGGGCTAGTAAGGAGAAAAATAGGAAGTGCCCAGGGCTGTGGCGAAAAAGGAAATGCATGCTCCTTATGAGGGGAACCTCCATTCAGCATGATTGCCACAAGGGGATTTCTGGCTAGGTAGCAGGCTCTATCTTATTTAAAAGAAGCTGAAAATCTGCATATTTATGTAAAAATGTTACTTCAAAACTTAACCCGGACACAAACACTGGACAGACCATACAAAATTCCTTTGGCCAGTCCTTGGTTAGCCAGTTTCTAAAACCTCAGGTTTACAAATCTATGGCCAAGCTTATTAGCATTTTAATTACTCCTCTGGTATTCAGCATCTTTCAAGGCCCTGATTTTTCTCCAGGATTTTATTCTTCACTTTATTGTGTATTATCTTTCAATTTGACTCAGTTTTTTTTTTTAATGGAAGAATAAAGCCTGTACTTGCTGAACACAAGAGTTCAGTTTCTGCATTTCATTATATTTTAACTTATGTTATGAAAATAAAACTCCTAAAAGTAACAGACACTGGGAAACAAGACTAGTACCATACATGAAAGCAAAAGTCCTTAACAGATTGTATTTCAATAAAAATATCTCTGCAACAAAACTGATCAGGATGGGTTTAATGCAGATAACAGACTTGTAATAAGAGCAGACTATCATTCATTAGTAATACTCGATCCCCCTTACAAGTTCCTTTTGTGCTTTTTAAAGTCTTAACGTGTAAATCAGTAAGCTAAGGGGGAAAAAAAATAAGAAAAAGTTCTACAGTACAGTCTAATTTCACAGAGAAGTTCTAATTCAAATCCCCAAATACTTAACTTTTGACCACTGTATTTACATAGATTGGTCAAATCAGTTAAATAAAAAAAAAAAAAAAAAACCTCAAGGGGTGCTTGAGTGGCTCAGTCTGTTGTCTGACTTTGGCTCAGGTCATGATCTCACAGTTTGTGGGTTCGAGCCCCGTGTCAGGCTCTGTGCTGTCAGCAAGGAGCCTGGAGCCTGCTTCAGATGCTGTGTCTCCCTCTCTCTCTGCCCCTCCCCAGCTCGTGCTCTCTCTCTCCCTCTCTCAAAAATAAGCATTAAAAAAAAATTTTTTTTAAACCCTCAAGTATTACTTGACTATATTTTATATATAAATTCATAATCACTATTGTTTAATTACTATTTATGAAACCGTAAATGGGCACAAGCCAACTTATCCATGACAATAAAAATCAAATGTTGTCTCTGGTTATATTTCCTCTTGGCTGCAGCTTCAATGTTGCTCAAAAATTCATTTCACTAAGTAACAGATTAAATGTATAGTGCATAAACAATTTCCCCTATCTTTTACTCCATATAAATGTTCTATGCCTTTTTTGATTTTATGACTCAAGAGTTATCGATTTGGTCTTCTGCACTCTCCCTTGGGGACGTCCACCTTCATCCATTAACTGGCAACCCAAGCATACAGGAAAACACTCATCTGAACCCTGTTAAAGAAGGGGACCATTCTAACAATTACTGCATACCTACGCTTAGGCTCTGGAAAGGAAAGCCAGTATAGCAATACCAGGACAGATTAATTAAAACCCTTAGGTATTTCTCTCACCTGTAAAATAATGGATTTTGTAGATCTTAAAGGATTTGTAGAAAATTAAATAGTATAATGTATATAAAGTGTTTAGCAGTGTCTGGTAACAGTTAACACTCAAAAGTGGTGTTTTTTACTAATATCACTAATACCACTATGATCAATAGCACTACCACCATCACCAATTTAGCAACTAAAGCAAAAGCTGACAATTTATTTTCTACAGATGCAAAAGGGACCTTAGTAGAACAGAATCACCACAGACACGTGGTTTCCTCTAAACAGTAAATGATGACCTGATGGTCCTAAGAGTTTATAATCACTCTCATACATTAACTTTATTTTTTATTGCAATAACACTTAGATCTGAGAGTAAGAATCCAGGACATTGAGCAATAAGTACTTTGCAGAAACACGAATCCAAAAGAAAAATGAGACGTGCAGAGAGAAAAAAACAAAAACAAGATAAAGCAAAAAAAAAAAAAAAAATTAACAATAATCCACGTTGAATTTACTCAGCATTTAAAATTAAAATATACTTAATCCATAAAATAAAATGTGAAAAGTCTCAAATTCCAACACTACGAATGGACTTTTAAAGGATAAAAGACAAAAGGAGAGGAGAAGTTCTGCTCAATCTCCTCTTTTGTAAAGTTTGGTGAAGAGTAAGTCTAGAAGTTTGCGAAGGATGATTCTAAAATAAATAACTGTATAGGAATTAGTCAAACCAACCACTTCCACCCCCAAAGTCATGAAAAGTAGAAAAAATGCGAAGTTGAACTCTTCTCTCTTAGGCGCACCACAGTACTAGAAACGAAACCATTTAGAAGAAACTTGATATTCCCTGGTTAGAAACGAGGGGGTGGGACCAAGCCAGCGGCCGATCCGAAGAGGACTTTATGGATCTGGAGGAGTCTGAGGGGCTGGGTCATCGGCTCCGAGTGGCAGTTCTGGGTAAGCTGGGACCCGCCTGAGCTGAATGGAAGTGAAGCGGGTGTCCAGATTTAGATCCAGCAGCCGGGACCTCCCGGCCCACCGAGGGGACCCGAGACCACCGCCCCACACTCACAATTCTATCATCCACTCTCCTTCCAGCAACTCTTTCCAGTTCTCGTCTGTGATGATGCGCACGTCGCTCCGCCGCCCGTGGGTCCAGGGAGCCCCGCAAGCCAACAGCAGCAACACTGCCACAGGAACCACGGGACTCCTGGAGGCCGTCATTTCTGCAGCTCGCCCACCCCACAGCAAGCGCAGCGCCCCCCACCTTTGCGCAGCCGCTCCTCACTTCCGCCCTCAGAGAGCTAATCTGCTCATGCGCATGACCGCGCAGTTGCGCGCGCGCGCGCGCGTTCCTGGGAAACTCTCAATGCGCAGGACGATGCCCGGTCCTACTGGTTTGTAGAGAGAGAGGGAAAAGCGCCAATCCCTAGTGCGCATGACAGAAAAGCGGTTTCTTCCCTACGCCTGGCGAGCCCTAGAATTGTTCGGAAGGAAAAGAGCAAGCAGGGGGCGTGGTGTAGGGAGTGGGGCGGGGCTACGGAGCGGCCTGGCTTAAATATTGTTTCACCTTTTGGCGCCAAATGATTGCTATTCATACTTACTCAAGCCAGTTGGTAAGTTTACACTAAAGAAGTGTCCAATTAAGCGCCCTTTAGAGTTTTCATTTGTTTCTTTTGGAAATTTTTGTAGTAAAGCTAATGGATGTTTATGTAAGTCAGAATTTTGATTTTCTTCTAGGGGATTACAGGCTGGAAAGGTGCACAAGGGAATCTCCTGGGATACTTTCACATTCCTTATCTTTGAACAGTTGGTTACAAGGGCGTACACATAAAAAACCATCAAGCTGTACCCGTTGAGATTAGTGCAGTTTATGCACTTTAGAATGTATGTTATACCTCAATTTGTTTTTAAATGCAGTAGTTACAGAGATGCCAAATCTGATATTCAACATGGGAACAAAACATAGGCTTGTAACAAATATTTGAGATTTTTTTCCCCAGGCATTTGTAAATGCAAATACAAATCAAAATGTGCACTGTCTTTAGAAAGTATTAGTCAAATGATAATAGTTGCAATTACATCTCACCTCAATTTCTCTCCTAAACTCACTCTAGTTGGCTGACTCCCTCACCGTGACACTGAAGGCTTTTTCTAGGACACTAGTGATCTGCATGTTAACAAAGCCAATTGTTTCTGCTCAGTATTCATCTTACTTCACTGACAGCGGTATTCTACAGTCACCACGCCCTCCTTGAAGCTGCTTTACTATCTTGCCTTCAGTTGAGCCTCACCTGATTGCTTTTTCTCCTTCCTCACTAGCTGCTTCTTCTGAAACTTCTTGGTTGGTCCTCTCTGTGATTTCTAGGCATTGGTTTGCCCTAGAAATCCTAGTAGGATGCTGTACTGGCCCCTTTTTCTCTTTGTATCTGCACACGCCTCCAGATAAATCTCAATCTGGACGTAAAAGAACTCAGTCTTACCTGTCATTCCCACTCTGGGAACTTTGGACATATGTATTCAACTCTTTGCAGGACATCTCTTGGATATAGAATAGGCAGCCTCAAACGTTATGTGGCCAAAAAATAAAATTCTTGATTCTCCCTCTCTTAGTCTTCCATCTCAGTAAAAAGCCCCAAGGTCCATCAGGTTGCTCAAGACAAAAATTTCCATTCTAATTCTTTATTGTTTCTCTCTTCACCCCTTCCTCATGTACTCCATCAACAAGTCCCATAAACTCAACCTCCAAAACATATCCTGCATTTGATCACTAATTTCCATCTGCATAGCAACACCCTAGTCCAAGGTTCTATCATCTCTTGCCTCTACTAAGATAATAGATTCCCAACTGATCTCCCTGTGTCCTCTCTTTGCTTCCTTAAATAAGATCAAGCTGTTTCTCTTGAAAACCCTCCAAGTGCTTCCCACTTTACTTAAATCCAAACTTCTTAAACTCATTACTAGCACTTAAAAAGTCCTACTTGATCTTCTACCTACCTAACTGCTCCCTCACTTAGTATTTGCTCTCTTCCTCCTTAGCCTGCTACCCTCCAGTGGTTCCCTGAATGTGTCACATGCATTCTCACACTAGAGAATTGGCATTGTCTGTTCCCTTTACTTACTACTGATCCACCAGTCTTCATATGACTCCATTTTGTCATTGATCTCAGCTTGAATGTTACCTCTTAAAAGTCATATTAGAGCCATCATATTAGTCCACTCTAAATATTAGTCCACTCTAAATATTAAACTGATGTCCTTGTTTATTAACTGATATCTTTCCTCACTCAGTAAGTATGTAAGTTTCACGACAGTGGAAAACTTCTCTATTTTGTTCACTACTATAATCCCTAAGGTATAGTGCCTAGCCACTATTAGAAACTAATATATAATAAATGCTCAATAAATATTCGTTGAATGAATGAATGAGGAAAATGATAATTATAGATATGCCATGCTTTTATTATAATGTATGGGCTGTACATAAAAAGAATATGGGCACCTGGGTGGCTCAGTCAGTTAAGCCTCTGACTTCATGTCAGGTCATGATCTTGCATTTCGTGAGTTCAAGCCCCACGTCAGGCTCTGTGCCGACAGCTCAGAGCCCAGAGCCTGCTTCAAGTTCTGTCTCCCACTCTCTCTGCCCCTCCCCTGCTCACATTCTGTCTCTCAAAAATGAATACACATTAAAAAAATTTTTTTAAAGAATATAAACATATTCTTATGTAATATGGAAATAAGAGCTGCATTTATTTTTTTATTTTTTTAATACTGCCTTTTATACTCACAGGGTTGATAAAAAGATAAAATGAGCTTATATTCATAAATAATTCTTTTTAACAGTACATCATTCATGATAATTTATTAAAATTTCATTTTAAGTGCATTTTTATACTACAGAAAAATGCAGTCTTATGACTTATATGTGCAAGTATCGAAGGCTATAAAGTGAATAGAGATACCCTCTAAAATCTTTTTCCATCTTCGGTGACAATTTGCACCCCATAGGCAATGGCTAATAACATTTTCTTTTGTATGCTTTCAGAATTGTTCTATGTACATAAACTGTTCTTAAAAAAAATACACAAATGAGCTCATACCTCAATTACTACTCAGTTTTTTTTCACTTAACAATACATACATATCAACTTAAAAGAATTCTAATATGATCTCTGAAATATTTGTCTAAAAGTATAAGTATCAGGAAATATGTGAAAATATCTATATAATACAGTATTGATAACTTAATATATTAATAATTAACCATCAATTTAAACTTCATGTAATGTTATTATAAATTAAATAATATCAGATAGTATTCTTTATATAATATTGAATAAGTTATTGATATTATTAATATCATTTTTCTCATAGTGTGAATGCTACGCTATCCTCTCAGTTAAAGCTTGTATGCAGAATAGGCCATATACACTCTTGACCACTGAGTTCTGTGTGGCACATCCTACTTTTCTGTATCAACCAAAATACATTTTACTCTGTATCATGAGTGTGTTCTGAGATTAGTGCCACCCCACGAAAGATGGAAAGGTAGCTTAGTGTAGTGATTAAGTGAATGGAGTCAAGCCAGGCTGTATTCAAATCTTGCCTTTACCACTTAAGTTCTTCAGGATATTTGGCGAGTTGCTTACCCTCTTGTTATCTTGGTTTTTGTGTTTGTAAAAAGGGGTAATGGTTATCCTACCTCACTGTTGTTCTGTCAGAGCTGTTATGAGGATTAAATGAACTAACATTTATAAAGTGCTTAAAACAGAGTGAGTCAGTTTAAATCTTCCAAGAAACAGATGCTAACATGGGATTAGACACAGAAGGGATTTATTAGGGAGAAGTTCTGGGGGGAACGAGGGGAAGAGGAGCAGGAGTAGGCAGGGAGCTTGCAGACTGCAGTATTTTTCTGACACCTGTAAAAGGACAAAGGGAAGGCTGGGCAGAGCCTCAGAACACAGTACCGTTCTAAGAAAGGCTCAGCCGATCCGTGGAGAGGCCTGAACCAAAGCTCGCTGGTAGAGGAATCTCATATCAGGCAGGAAAAGCTGGCACAAGTATATCTGCCACTCAGTCATCAGCTGGCAGCGGTGGTTAGTTGGGCGGGAAAGGGAACATGGCCTCAGCATTCAGTGGCAGCAGCTGGGGACCATCAATCAGTAATGCTCCCCACAGCAGGCTCTCTTGTAGGCAGGCATCTGAATAGTGCTTCTCTATGATTGCCACACAGAGCGTGGCAAACAGTAAATACTAATAAGTGTTTGATAAATAATGATTTAATACATGAGTATAGAGCAATGTTCTCCAATAAAAATAGAGTGAGAATCACATATATAATTATAAATTTTCTTATAGCCAAATTTATAATGAAAAATTAAAATTAGGGGTGCCTGGGTGGCTCAGTCAGTTAAGCATCCGATTTGGCTCAGGTCATGATCTCACAGTTCCTGAGTTCAAGCTCCATATCGGGCTCCGTGCTGACAGCTCAGAGCCTGGAGCCTGCTTCAGATTCTGTGTCTCCCTCTCTCTGCCCCTCCCCTGTTCATGCTCTCTGTCTCTGTCTCTCTCTCTCAAAAATAAATAAATGTTAAAATAAATAAAATAAATAAATAAAAATAAGTTTCTAAAAAAATTAAAGTTAGCACTCATTTTCATATTTCTTGAATATGATTACATAATTCATTATGTAATTAAATAATATCAATTTAATAACCCTGTATCAAACCCTAAATTTTGGTAACAGAGAATATTTTTTTTTCATTTACTCAGAGACCTTTTACTAAAATTAACTTACATAAGGCCATAGAGAAAAGCTCAAAAAATTCTAGAAAGTAGAAGGATAGTGTAGCAGTTAGCCTGTCTGGGGGTAAACCCTACCTCCACCCTTGGCTAATAACCATGGGCAGTTTTCTCTTGAGCATCCTCAGTTAGATATCACCAATTAGGAAAAGTATGGACCATAATGCTTCAGCAATGTCCTGGTGGCCCCCCTGTGCAGGAGAAACTAAAGATTAATATTTTAGTTGCTGAAGATCTCAAGAGGGAGGGTGGAAGGCATGGGGAGCAGCCAAGATGACTCTAGTAGCTGGAAGCTGTGTAGAGGCAGGAGTCTTGGGGGAGGTAGGTAGCTCCAGGTAGCAGCTAGCTGCCAACCATCATGGAAGTATTTCAATATTTTAACAAGTGGCACAGCTTTACTGTCACAGTGTGACTCACTAATTCTCCCAGGCTAAGGCTGTTCCTCTTCCTCTGAGAGCTAGTTTTTCATTGTTTTGGTTTATTTCATTAGGCTTAGGGGGAGGAGCCACTGATGATCTAGCTTCGCTGCTAGATCTTACCACCAAAGATCTGAAGGAGACACTATTTGACTTATTAAAACCAGATTAGCCCTCCTAACTAATCAACCAAATCACCAAGTTCTGTTGCTTTTAACTCCTAAACTCATCTGAAATCTCTTTTCATCCCACTGTCACAGCCCTGATATATGCCGTGGTCCTTTTTCCTCTGGAGTCTTGAAGGTTTTCCTTTTTTTTTTTTTTAAAAAAAACAATAAACATTACTGATATATCATTATTGATATATAATACATTGATATATAAATCATGTACCATACACTATAGCCATTTAAAACGTACAATTTAATGGTTGTTAGTATATTTACAGAGTTGTGCAACCATCACCACAATCAAATTTAAAACATATTTATCACCCCAGACAGAAGCCCTGTATTCTTTAGCAGTCATTCCCCATTTCCACCCAACTACCCCTTTCCCCAGCTCTAAGCAAACACCAATCTACTTTCTGCCACTATGTTTTTTTTTGTACTCTAGATATTTCACAGAAATTGAATAATATAATATGTGGTCATTTGTGACTACCTTCTTTCATTTAGCATAATGCATTCAAAGTTCATCCATGTTGTAGCATGTATCAGTACTTCATTTATTGCTGAATCACACTCCATTGTATGAACAGAACATATTTGATTATCCATCCATCACTTGATACTCTTTGGCTATTGTTAATAATGCTGTTATGAACATTCATGTACAAGTTTTTGTGTGGACATAATGTTCCCATTTCTCATGGACATGTACCTTGAAATGGAAGTGTTTATGATACAGTATCTAAAAAACGATTGCCTAATTCAGGGGTACCTATGTTTTCATATGAGAATTTTATAGTTTTGGCTCATACAGATATTTGGTAGATATTTGGTTCATTTTGAGTTAATTTTTATATATGGTGTGGGATAAGAGGTCCAACTTCATTCTGTAGCATGTGGATATCCAGTTGTTCCAACACCATTTGTTGAAAAGACTATTCTTTCAACATTGAATGGTCGTGGCAACTTTATCAGAAATCAGTTGATCATATATGTATGAGATTTTGTTTTTTCCCTGAATTTCCAGTTCTGTTTTATTGATCTATACGTCTCCCTTGATGCTATTACCACATGTCTTCCTTACTATAGTTTTGAAATGAGGAAATGTGAGTCTTCCAACTATGTTCTTTTTTAAAATTGTTTTAGCTATTCTGGGATCCTTAAATTTCCATATAAAATTTTAAATCAGCTTATTGATTTTTATAAAAAAGCAAGCTAGAATTTCAAGAAACTACATGGAATCTGTAGATCAGTTTGGGGAGTTGCCCTTTTTTTTTTTAATTTTTTTTTAACATTTATTTATTTTTTTGAGACAGAGAGAGACAGCGCATGAACAGGGGAGGGGCAGAGAGAGAGGGAGACACAGGATCTGAAACAGGCTCCAGGCTCTGAGCTGTCAGCACAGAGCCCGACGCGGGGCTCGAACTCACAGGCCATGAGATCATGACCTGAGCCGAAGTCTGACGCCCAACCGACCGAGCCACCCAGGCGCCCCCCCTTTTTTTTTTTTTTTAAAGGAGTTGCCCTTTTAACAATATTAAGCCTTCCAGTCTGTGAACAGGGATGTCTTTCCATTGATTCATGTCTTCTTAATTTTTTTCAGCAATATCTTGTAGTTTTCAGATTACAAGTTTTGCAATTCTATTAAATTTATTAAGTATTCTTTTTGATGCTTATATTAATGCAGTTGTTTTTATTGTTAAGTTCATTTATCTATATTTATAGAGACAGAGCTCCCACATGAGCAGGGAAGGGGCAGAGTGGGAATCCCAAGCCGTCTCTGAGCTATCAGCGTGGAGCCCAACTAAGTGGGGCTCAATCTCAATCTCACAAACTATGAGATCATGACCTGAGCCAAAATCAAAAGTCAGATGCTTAACCTACTGAGCCACCCAGTACCCCCCACCTTTTTTTTTTTTTTAAAGGTAATGCAGTTGTTTGCTTAATTTCATTTTTGGTTTGTTCATTGCTGCTATACAGAAATGCAAATAGAATTTGTATTGTATATTTACCTTGTATCCTGCAATTTTGCTGGATGTGTTTATTAGTTCTAATACTTTTTAGTGGATTTCTTACATTTTTTGTATGTAATAATATGTGATCTAAAAGTAGAGATAGTTTTACTTCTTTTTATTTGCTAATATAGATGCCTTTTATTTAATTATTTAATTTTCCTACCTGGTTTCCCTGACTAGACCTCCAGTACAATGCTGAATAGAAGTGGCAAGAGTAGAGAACCATCTCTTGTTCCTGTTCTTGGAAGGAAACCATTCCGTTTCATCATTAAGTATAATGTGAGTTTGGATTTTTCACAGATGCCCTTTATTAGCTTGAAGAGGTTTCCTTCTCTTCCTAGGTGGTTGTATATTTTTATTATGAAGGAATGTTGAATTTTATTACATGGTTTTTCTACATTTTTCGAGATGATCATGTGGTTTCTCTTTTATTCAATTGATATAGTGGATTGTATTAATTGATTTAAATCAACCTTACATTCCTGATATAAATCCCACTTGGTTATGGTGTTTAGTTCTTTTTATATATTGATAAATTCCACTTGCTAGTATTTTATTGAGGATTTTTACACCTATATCCATAAGAGATATTGGTTTCTTTTCTTGTGATGTCTTTGTCTGGTTTTGATATCCAGATAATACTAGCCTGATAGAATGAGGTGAGAATTGTTCCCTCCTTTTCTATTTTTTGAAAGTGTTTGTGAAGAATTCTATTAATTCTTTATTTTAAACATTTTTTTAAATGTCTATTTATTTTCAATAGTGGGGAGCAGGGAGGGATAGAGAGAGAGGAAGACAGAGGATCTGAAAAGGGCTCTGCGCTGAGAGTGGAGAGCCTGATGTAGGGCTCGAACTCACAACCATTAGACCATGACCTGAGCCAAAGTCAGACCCTTAACTGAATGAGCCACCCAGGTGCCCCAACAATTATATTAATTCTTTAAATTTTTGGTAGAAGTCAATAGTGAAATCTGGGCCTGGGCTTTTCTTTGTGGGTAGTCTTTAAATTACTAATCCAATCTTTCACTATATATCTATTCAGATTTTCTACTTTTTCTTGTGTCAGTTTTGGTAGTTTGTGTCTTTCTAGTAATATGTCTTTTTCATCTAAGTTATCTAATTTGTTGGCCCATAGTAGTTCATAGCATATCCCTTTATAATTCTTTTTATATCTGTAAGGTCAATGTTAAGTCTCTTCTTTCATTCTTAATTTTACTAATTAGTAATTTAGTAATGTGAGTCTTCTTGTTTTTCTTGGTTGGTTTAGCTAAAGGTTTGTCAATTTTATTGATCTTTTCGAAGAACCAATGTTTAGTTTCAGTGGTTTTCTCTATTTTTTAAAAATGCTCTCTTTCATTATCTCCTTCCTTTTGCATCTTTGGTTTTAGTTTTCTTCCCTACTCCTTTCAAAGTATTTTAAAGTGGATATTTCTTCTTTTTCTAATTTTGGCATTGAACCCCTAAGTTACCTTCTAAACACTGCTTTAGCTGCATCCCATAACGTTTGTCAGGTTGTGTCATCATTTCATTGTTGTCAAGGTATTTACTAATTTTCCTTTTGATATCCTCTTTGTCCATTGGTTACTTAGAAGTGTGTTATTTATTTCCACAAAGTTCTGAATTTCCCCAATTTCTTTCTGTTATTAATTTCAACTTCATCTATTGGGATCAAAGAGCATGCTTTGTGTGATTTCAGTTCTTTCTAATTTATTGGGATTTGTTTTATGGCCTAGCATATAGTCTAATCCAGGGAATGTTCCATTCCTTGAGAAAAATCTGCATTCTTCTGTTAGGTTAAGTGCTCTATAGATGTCCATTAAGCCTAGATGATGTGTAGTGTTGTTCAAGTCTTTTAATTCCTTGTTGATCTTCTGCCTAAATATTCTATCCATTATTGTAAATAGGGTATTGAAGTCTACGACTGTTACTGATGAACTGTCTATTTCTCTCTTCAATTCTGACGGTTTTTGTTTCAGGTATTTTAGGGCATACTTGTATATATCTTTATAATTGTTATATATTTCTGATGTATTGGCTCTTTTACTATTATAAAATTTCCCTCTATATCTAGTAACATTTCTTTTTGTTTTATATTTTCTTTTGTCTGATATTAGTATAGTCACCTCTTGTGGCTTTGTTAAATTAATACTTGTTATCAGATGGCAAGTTGCAGTTTATTAAAAGACCGTAAGAGAAATTGAAATAGAGAAATTTATTACTCACAAGTCCTGGAGGAAGTACACAGTATGCCTTGAGGGTCAGTGAGTAGAGTGCTTGGGGGTTCCCGGGCTAAGGCCAAATTTGTTGATTCAAACCAAAAAAATAGCAGGGTTTGGGTAAATTTCACAGGGTTTTTATCTAAGGGATGCTCAAGGTGAAGGTCCTAGGAAGAGGGTGGGGACTGTTTATCATGTCAGCCATTGAGGGAGTCACAGCAGGAACTTACATTTTCCTATGACTCTATGGACTGTTACAAGGACATACACACACAGGAGGGGCTGGTGTCAGTTCAAGGCCCCTGCAGGCTGCCTCGAAACACCAATTGTATGCCAAGGCAGCACTATTATGCCTTTAGCTTAGCTAAACTCAATGACAACTACACTGTCTATGAGATAACATCCTTAGATGGTCTCACAGCTCTCTAAGCCACCATTAGGAAGATTAATTATTCTCCTTTCCCATCTAGATGCAGAAGGGCAAAAGTAAGGGCCATTCTAAATTTATGAGATTGACTTTAAAATTTAACTTTAAAGAATCTTATTAAATATTTTATAATGTTCTCATTCATGCATAAAATGTTTAAACCAAGCTAGAGAAAATTCTAAATGTTCAAAGGGGTACTATCACATGAAATCCTGTATTACAGTTAAATGAAGATTTGGCCATCTGAAGGGTAACTAATCACTGACGTAATTATTAGGCAGGTTTTAATGTGGGGAATAAGCTTAGGAATCCCCCGGGCTTACACCAGTGAGTTAACAAGGCATAAAGAAGTACAAAGCCATAGGATGCTCACACCGGAGTTTGGGTAAACAAGATTAGGCGAATAAGGATAGAGAAGGGGGACTTAGGCCCCTAGAATAGAGTAAAGGGGGTCTGGAGCCCCCATAATAGAGTAGGGAGGTGCAAAGTCACCCAGAATAGAGTAGGAGCGTACAGAGACCCCAGAATAGGGAGGGAGGGGCAAAGGCCCAGAATAGGGAGGTGCAAAGACACCAAAATAGAACATAGGTATATGAAATAAACAAGATTAGGTATTCAGGTGGAAGCACCCCCTGATTTAGTACTATAGCAGAAAGCTGCTTTCACAGGAGGGAAGGGCCGAGATAGGTAACAGGTAAATTGGGCTATAGACCGCTGTGCGGCAGGTGAAGCAGCCCAGAGTGGAGATGATTAACAAAAGAAAAGATGCCTTGTTAACTCTGAGGTCACACATCCTACTGGTCTCATCCCCTAGGCTAGCTAAGACAAACAGAGGTGGTGCCTCATGTCTGCTGTAAACAACCTTCTGCCCACTACCGGGTGTCAGGATTTTCCTTTGTATTAACCCAAACCCCTAACCCTGAATATCTGCAAGAACCCCTTTCCCTCACATCCACAAGTTAATGTTCACAGATTCATTGTCTCTCTGTACATGTCCATGCCGTGTATGTAAGCCTTCTGATCCTAATAAAAACGGGGCAAGGACTCTTATTCGGGGCTCTTGTCTTTTCCCAAACATTAGCCATCTCCCACTTTCATCCTGCATCCCACTCTCTTGCTAGACAAGAGAGAACCTTAGACCCAGAATCTACAATAGTTTTAATATATGTTCTTGCAGTTGTCCAAAGGCAGAAGGAAAACTGAAACTTAGACACCAGAGTTAAATTTTGAAGTCTGGTCAATTTCAGAAGAAGAAAGAGTGTATTCACTTAGCATTGGCATCTCTGACACAAATAGCAGTTCTTCCTACACAGATGGCCCAAGGCAGAGGAAGGATCATAAATGATACAGAGTCAGGACAACAAAAAGTGCTTGAACTGGACCTGGACAGAAATGCTTATCTGAGCATACCATGGATATCACAGGTTCGCTACCCATGAACACTGGCAGTTAATACAGAGCAACATTGCATACTAACTCTTATTTCCTCTTTTTTTTTGTATTTTTTTAATGTTTCTTGCTGAGAGAGAGAGAGAGAGAGAGAGAGAGAGAGAGAGAGAGTAGGGGAGGGGCAGAGAGAGAGGGAGACAGAAGATCTGAAGCAGGTTCTGTGCTGAAGCAGGTTCTCTGACAGCAAAGAGCCTGACATGGGGCTCGCACCCACAAACCGTGAATCATGACCTGCCCTGAAGTCAGACGCTTAACCGACTGAGTCACCGAGGCGCCCTGCATACGAACTTATATTTACCTATTAGATGAATTTTAGTAGGTTAAGTATCAAATTTTATAAGGGTATTCTGATATACCATACTTATACTGAAGTATCTGTCTAAAATTCAGTCATTCTAGAAAATGGCCACTTAATTGTTGTTCTGGACTGAACGATTCTGTCTCCCCGAAATTCATATGTTGAAGCCCTAACTGCCCCCCATGCCATGGTATTAAGAGGTGGGGCCTCTGGGAGATCATTTGGTTTAGATGAGGCCATGAGAACGGACTCTCATGATGAGAAGAGCGCCCTTTATAGGAAGAGGAAGAGACACCAGAGCTGTTTTTCTCTATCATGTGGGGGTCCAGCAAGAAGGCAGACATCTGCAGATGAGGAAGAGGGCTCTTACCAAGAACCAAAACTGCCTGTACCTTGATCTTAGACTTTCCAGCCTCCAAAACTGTGGGAAGTAAATATCTATTGTTTCAGCCACCAAGGCTATGATATTTTCTTGTAGCAGCCTGAACAGGCTAAGTCCTTTTTAAAAATTAAAGCAAATCAATATGCTTGTGGTTCTGAATATTTCCATTCTAAGTAATATTTGGATCTGACAGTTTAGGGGGCGTTTGCTATCACGGAAGCCTAATGTATTAGTTATCTATTGCTTCCCCAAATTACCTCAAGATTTACTAAATTAAAACAATAGGCATGCTCTCTCACAGTTTTCTGTGTGTCAGGAATTCGGGAATGGCTTAATTCCTGGTGGTTCTGGCTCTAAGTCTTTCATGAGGTTGTTGACAAGGTGTCGATCCAAGGACATTCATCTGAAGGTTTAACTGGTGCTGGAGGATACACTTCCAAAGTGGCTTCCCTGTGGCTGGTGTGTGGGAGGTGCTGGCTGGTGGAAGGCTGTAGCACCTTTCCACGAAGGCCTCTCCATAGGCTGCTTGAGGCCTCCGTGGCTGGCTTCCTCCGGAGTGAGCCATCCAAGAAAGCAAGGCAGACGTAGTGATGTCTTTTAT
The DNA here is from genome assembly GCF_014898765.1 of Herpailurus yagouaroundi. NCBI lineage: Eukaryota > Metazoa > Chordata > Mammalia > Carnivora > Felidae > Herpailurus > Herpailurus yagouaroundi. Next base: position 27,988,875 of record NW_024412396.1, on the reverse strand, counting down.
GACCTGGCCTCAGAGGCCACTCACTATCAGTCACTTCCACAACATTTTGTTTGTCTTAAAGGTCAGACTTGTTCATTGTGGGAGAGGAACACACAAGCATATGACACAAGCAAACAAGGATTACTGGGGGACATCTTGGAGGCTGGCTCCCACACCTAACAGCTCTCTTTTAAGGGTCATGATAGCTTAGGTCTGGTGGCTAAGAACCTGGTTCTGGAGTCAGACGGACCAGCATTCCAATTTTAATTGCAGTACCTACTTACACTTTCTAATCCTCTGTTTCCTTATCTGTTGTGTGGAAATGATAGACCCACCTCACAGGTTTGCTATAAGCATTACATGAGTTAATGCACACAGAATAATCCTTTCTGTCAGATCATGTCATATCCCAACTCAAAGTCTTCAGACTTACCAGAACCTGACCCACCTACAACTGACTTAGCTACTACCACTATTGCCACTACTACTCCTACCACCACCACCAGCTGATCTTGTTTCTTCTCAGTATCACCTTCCCTCACTCCACTCTATCCTTCTTCTTCAGACATGCCAAGTCTTCTCCTACCTCAGGGCCTTTGCACTTGCTGTCCCTCTGCTTGCAACACTTTTCCCTAATGTTTTCATGAATCATTTGCCCACTTCATTCAGGTCTCTACCTAACTGTCACTTCCTCAGAGACCTTCCCTGACCATTCCTCTTATCTTTTAATCCTTCTTGACTTTTCTATGTATAGCATTTACCACTACTTGATATTATATATTTGTTTGTCTATTTTGATTATTGTGGCTCTCCTTCATTAGTATGTCACTTCTATGAGGACTGTGTCTCATTCACCACCTTTCTTTAGTGCTTAAATGTATGCCTACAGTAGGCGTTTCAAAAATATTTGTTTAAAAATTAAGTAATGCATATGAACTACTCAGCACATTGCTCAACCCACAGCATCATAAGAGTTCAATAAATCTTAGCTGACTTCAACTTCATCATCATCAACATCCTTCCCATTATCCCCTGACCATCCTAATATCTCACGTGTATATGGTACTTTACAGTGTTCAAATTCCTTTGTTGTTTATAGAGAATATGTTATAATACTTTGAAAACAAAGCTTTAATTGTATAGCTGTAGCTGAAATGATCTGACAACTAATAAAACTGGGAAGCATAAGGGGAGGATTTGTCTCTTGTAGGCCCTGCCTGAGAATTGGTCTTTCCCCCCAAAATACGCAGGCTTTCCTTAGGACAAATGAGTCTATTATGAACAGGTCATTTTAAGTTCATTTATGATTTGACTCTTAAAAGAGTCTTTAGTGACTGGGTAGTGTCCTGGCTCTTTCTTGCCCACACTCTAAAGCAGAGGGTGATGTTTTATGACTCTTCAACCTTGGAGTTGCCCTAGAAGCTTAGTAATTTCTTCCACACCCTCGCTATCCCCCTTGTCTACCCTCACTGTCCCTAAAAATCGGATCCCCTTGCAGGGCTGCTTGCCTATATTGTGCCTTCATGTTAGTTAGGAAAAGGCAACCTTTTTTTCCTGGCAGAGGAAGCCCTCCAGGGGACCTGATTTGGTGTGGACGATGGCCAGGGCACATGGCTTTGCCAACGAAACAGAGGCTGAATTTGAGCCCCAGTCAGCCCTTGGCTGGAGGCCCTAGAGCACAGTGGCAGGCAGTGGACACCTCTGTTCCCTCCGTGCTGCTCACAGGCTGCATGTATCTCCATTGTCATCCTAGGAGATGAGTACCCTGCTGAATTTTACCGAGTAGAGGAATCTTCGCTGAGAGGCAGTCTAGCACGGTGGGGACTGCAGACCAAAGCATGTAAGAGTGAAGGTTCTAAAGTCAGATGTCCTGGCCGTGAATCCTGCATCTCCCAACTAATAACCCGAGACCTCAGGCAAGTGATGCAGTCTCTCTTACCTCAGTCTTGGGTTCTTGTGAGGCTTACATAAGTTAATATATGTAATCCATACTCAATACACGTTATTTGTTAATACAGGGTAGCCCAGAAAATCTAGGAATGTTGTTCAAAATGCTTCCTCATGTGTTAATGAAAATGCAGCTCCACCTAAGAATGTTTCACTTCCATGCCTTCCACCCACCCTTGCTGGACTCAGCATTGAGTCATTCAGCAAGCATCTGAACGCTTACTGTGCACAGTGGTAGACAAAAACATTTATTTTTTTTTCAATATATGAAATTTATTGTCAAATTGGTTTCCATACAACACCCAGTGCTCAACCCAAAAGGTGCCCTCCTCAATACCCATCATCCACCCTCCCCTCCCTCCCACCCCCCATCAACCCTCAGTTTGTTCTCAGTTTTTAAGAGTCTCTTATGCTTTGGCTCTCTCCCACTCTAACCTCTTTTTTTTTTCCTTCCCCTCCCCCATGGGTTTCTGTTAAGTTTCTCAGGATCCACATAAGAGTGAAAACATATGGTATCTGTCTTCCTCTGTATGGCTTATTTCACTTAGCATCACACTCTCCAGTTCCATCCACGTTGCTACAAAAGGCCATATTTTATTCTTATTGCCACGTAGTACTCCATTGTGTATATAAACCACAATTTCTTTATCCATTCATCAGTTGATGGACATTTAGGCTCTTTCCACAATTTGGCTATTGTTGAGAGTGCTGCTATTAACATTGGGGCACAAGTGCCAAAACATTTAAAGAGGCAGCCCCTAGCCCCAAAGTATGTTCCCTACTTCTCAAAAGGTCAATCAAAATAAGAGAATGCTATTATGTATTATTCTAAAACAAATGTGACCCTATCAGGAAGCATGCTATAGGCCTTCTGGCTTACTGGACTGGAATCATCCTTTAGAGATAGATCACCTTTGAATTCAACCTCCTTTACTTATTGGCTGTGTGACCTCAACTAGGTTACTTAACTTCCATGAGCCTCCAGTTTTGCAATAGGTAAAATGAGTGGGGGAAAGTTTCAAGGATTATTTGAGATAATTTTGGAACAAAAGGGGTCTGGCACATAGGAAGTGATTATTTAGTGGTAACTTTTGTCCTTATCACTATTTTCTGTTATTATCTAATTTCTGTTGTCAAGTTCTATGATGGCCTTTAATATCCTACAGGTTAAAGTCAAGATATAGCACATTCCAGGCTTTTGGGAATCTGGCCTCACCCACCTTTTTACCTACACCTTAAACCTTGAACCTTGTAGCCCAAACGATTTGTGGTTTCCGAAACCTGCTATTATAAGTACCCCACCTTTGCATCCAGTCTTCCCTCTGTCTAGATGATCCTTCTTGACTCTTTTTGCCCAGTGAACTACCATTTTTACATAAATTATATGTATTTGGTTAAAAGAATCGTATTTCCTTCCCCCCAAGTTAAAAAGCAGAAATAGAAGGCCTCTGAGCACCCCACATTTTTTTTAAATCAACATTTGTGACATTTATGTTTTAAAAGCATGGAAGACAAAATCCTTATGTTTTGTGCCCTGAAAAAACCAAGGAACTTAAATGTGCCATAAAAGCCATAAGGGCTACTAGTCACTCTGCAGAATTGCTGTTAGCAACTGAATATTCAAATGCAATTTGACCAATGCAATATTATGGAGAAAAAAAGAATGTTTAAATATTTTAAATTTAAGCAGTTTTTTCCTACTATGTATTGCTTCTTTTGAAAATCTGCAGCATGATTCCTTTGTTTAAATTAAATATGGTATGGGGGGTTCTTTGCTTTTTGTTGTTTTTTTTTTTCTTTTGTTTTTTGTCATTTTTGGCATCTTTTATGTTTTTCTTGACTGGTCATAAAGTGCCACTAGGTGGCAGAGGATGCTTTTTTTGATTACAATAAGAAAACATTTTTTAAAAATTCAGTGGGAAGCAGGTTTTGGAAAACAAAGTATCACACTGTAGACCTAACAGGTTAACACGTTGCCCTAGTACCCCATGGCCCTGCAGTTTCGGCTTATTGGCTATATTTTAGTAATAACAACAATAATATCAAAACCACAAAGATATACTGAATGATTACTGTATACCGGGCACCAGACTAAGAGGTGTCCACACATTATGCTGTTTGATCCTCACAGAAGCTAAAGGAGGCAAACGCTGTTAAGCTGCTTTTTGCAGAAGAAGAAGCTGAGTCTTGAAGAGAGAAGAAACAATGTGCCTAGACAGTGATGAGTAGCAGAGGTCAGATTCAAACCAGGTTTGTCGGATTTCAGAGACTGAGGGATTAACCACTTCACAGATTCTCAGAACTGGGAGAATATTTGAATTTTTTTTTGGAAGGATTAACTGCTCTATGATATAATTAGTTTCAGACATGTGTTGACTTCAGATATTTTCTAATAGTTTTAGATGTCACATTAATATCTGTGAGCTTAATCCTTAAAGAACTTACAAAATAACAAGTTTATTAAGGACTTTACAAGTGGGTAGGCCCACCCCCTTATCTCTTTTTCCCATTTAGTGATCATTTGAACCCAATTCCCATTTATCATGTTTAATGTATTCCCTCAAAACCTCCTTTCTATTATACCCGTATGACAGGAAAAGGCAATTTATGAATGAAAGCCAATTTTTTCTCTAACCAAAAAATTTTAAGGTCCCTACAATAGTGTAATGGACAAGAATAATATTATAATGGTGTCAATGACCACATGTAAAAGATAAAGTGAAATCAAATGACACAGTCATTAATAGCTTTTGCAATCCTATGTGTTCATCTTCAAAAAACTACACCATATTCTAAAGCCTCTAGCTGGCATAAAGGATCAAAGAAGCATTTTATTTCCTAAATAACACTTAATAACTGTATTAAAGATATACGGAAAAGGGAGAGATTATAGACACAATATTGGTTCATGTTAAGCTTTGTGACAATATGTGACTGTTATATAAATCTGAAATGGGGCATTGATCATGTAGAAATTTCATACAGCTATGGGTGGTCCTCCTTCTGATTAGTAAAGTTTTATTTAGTGTCTTTATCCTCTTGTTTCCTTTATATGTTTTCTTCTTTGGAAGAAGAAAAGATCAGGGGAGGGGAAGGAGTAAGGTGATATCCAATACCTTCACAGATGTTATTTTGAATGAAAGAAAGAGCATCCCCAAATCTTCATGTTCCTGGATGTGAAAGTAGGAGTGCGGGCCAAAAGAAAGAAGCTTAAATCTCACATGTCTTTATTACTTGTTAAGTTTTGACATTATCCTCAAGTCATCTAGATTGAGTGATGATATTTTACACTACACTACATTCATACAATGCTTTACAGTTTAGAAGATGCTTTCAAAAACATCAGTGTATCCTTTGAAATAGAGAAGGGAGAGAAGCAGACAGATTAGAATGGTAATTGGCAGTTCATTGGATGTTGGTGGTTTGTTGGATGTTAAATATGATACTTATTTATATTATTATTTAAACTAGATTTTAGTGTTTTTTATTTTTCACTATGAAGATCTTCAAATTGTAGTAGGCAAAATGAAAATTCAAAAATAATACTCCTTTTTTTGTTTCTTTTGAATTTATTTATTTATTTATTTATTTATTTATTTTTAAATATGAAGTTTATTGTCAAATTGGTTTCCATACAACACCCAGTGCTCATCCCAACAGGTGTCCTCCTCAATACCCATCACCTACCCTCCCCTCCCTCCCACCCCCCATCAACTCTCAGTTTGTTCTCAGTTTTTAAGAGTCTCTTATGTTTTGGCTCTCTCCCTCTCTAACCTTTTTTTTTCCCTTCCCCTCCCCATGGTCTTCTGTTAAGTTTCTCAGGATCCACATAAGAGTGAAAACATATGGTACCTGTCTTTCTCTGTATGGCTTATTTCACTTAGCATTACACTCTCCAGTTCCATCCACGTTGCTACAAAAGGCCATATTTCATTCTTTCTCATTGCCACGTAGTACTCCATTGTGTATATAAACCACAATTTCTTTATCCATTCATCAGTTGATGGACATTTAGGCTCTTTCCACAATTTGGCTATTGTTGAGAGTGCTGCCATAAACATTGGGGTACAAGTGCCCCTATGCATTAGCACTCCTGTATCCCTAGGAACCTCCACACTGTTTTCCAGAGCGGCTGCCCCAGTTTGCATTCCCATTAACAGTGCAAGAGGGTTCCCATTTCTCCACATCGTCTCCAGCATCTATAGTCTCCTGATTTGTTCATTTTAGCCACTCTGACTGGCGTGAGGTGATATCTGAGTATGGTTTTGATTTGTATTTACCTGATGAGGAGTGACGTTGATCTTTTCATGTGCCTGTTGGCCATCTGGATGTCTTCTTTAGAGAAGTGTCTAGAGAAGTGTCTATTCATGTTTTCTGCCCATTTCTTCACTGGATTATTTGTTTTTCGGGTGTGGAGTTTGGTGAGCTCTTTATAGATTTTGGATACTAGCCCTTTGTCCGATATGTCATTTGCAAATGTCTTTTCCCATTCCATCGGTTGCCTTTTAGTTTTGTGGATTGTTTCCTTTGCAGTGCAGAAGCTTTTTATCTTCATGAGGTCCCAATAGTTCATTTTTGTTTTTAATTCCCTGGCCTTTGGGGATGTGTCAAGTAAGAAATTGCTGCAGCTGAGGTCAGAGAGGTTTTTTCCTGCTTTCTCCTCTAGGGTTTTGATGGTTTCCTGTCTCACATTCAGGTCCTTTATCCATTTTGAGTTTATTTTTGTGAATGGTGTAAGAGAGTGGTCTAGTTTCATTCTTCTGCATGTTGCTGTCCAGTTCTCCCAGCACCATTTGTTAAAGAGACTGTCTTTTTTCCATTGGATATTCTTTCCTGCTTGTCAAAGATTAGTTGGCAATACTTTTGTGGGCCTAATTCTGGGGTTTCTATTCTATTCCATTGGTCTGTGTGTCTGTTTTTGTGCCATGGTTTCTTTTGAAATATTCAGGATTTATGTTGATCACACTTCAGTGTCTAATATGGCTGTAGATTTTAAATGTGCCAATAAGTTGTGAATATATATAATGAAGAGCTTTTCTAAAAAACAAAACAAAATAGATAAATAAAATTTTAGGAATCCAGTATCTTAGGAATGGGGGAGGAAAAGTTGCTATCACACTGATTATAAATTTTATTGACAGCGTTTTAATATTACTATTTCCTTAAGCTAAAGAAATAAACAGAAGTGTGTTAGGGATTACTATTGCTTAATTGATTTTTCATCAGCAATTTACCTGCTCCTTTTTTCCTTTTCTTTTTTTTTAAAGAGGCCATATTTACCTACAGTTTGTTTAAAAGAGATTTCTCTTCTAATTTTACAATTTAAAATACCATGCATTTAGAATGTCATTACCCTGTATAATATTATTTTAGCCTAGTTCTTTTCTCTGGCTGTTAGGTAGTATTCTACTCTGTCCATTAATTGTCTAGGAAGACATTACTGCCTGCATTTTTAAGTTTTGCATGATTTGCGTATGTATGCTTTTGCAATAAATCAGTAAAAGTCAGATGTTTTATATATTCATAACTTTCTCCCTTTCTCCGGACCTCTTTGATGCCTTTTGTTTTCCTACTAAACACACCTATATTTTTAGTTACCCAATAAGCTTCAGGAGCCATCTCTCCACTGAAAATAGTAGGGTAGTTTTAACAGATAGGGGGCAGCCATGGTATAAGCATCAAGGATAAAAAGTTTCATATTGTGGAAGACTGCTTCCCTTTACCCAGTATACTAGAGTAAGGAAAGCTAGCTGCTCTGACAACCAAATCTCAAAATGTCAGTGGCTTAACACAATTGAAGTTTATTTTTTGCTCTCATGTAAAATCTAATGAGGATGTTCTGGATTGAAGGACAACCTTCAGTGTAGCCACTCAGAGACACTGTCTCTTTCCCATGTATGGCCCCAGCACCTGCTGGCATCGCAGTCTTCTCTGCCTAGATGTCTGCATCCAGCTGGCAAATAGGTACTAAGAAGTTGTGGAGAATCACACAGAAGGTTGTATGACAGGTCTGGAAATGGTCAACATGGTTTTGCCCTTGTTCCATTGGCCATAACTCAGTCACGGGCAGGGCAGGCTGTGAGATGCTGTTTAGCCATGTGTCAGGGGCAAAGGAAAAGATTTTGTTGAACACGTGGCCGTCCTTGCCTAGTCCTTGGTAGGAGTCCTATGAAAGAAATTGCTTTCAGCAGCTCTCATGTGTACCTTATACAGAAGCAATTGGAGCTTGGGACTGCAGGATTTTCAAGCCACATCCCTGCCCTGCTACTACGCCTAATCTTTGAACCTTTAGAGTAAACTACTATGTAGTGAAATCTGTCATTGAGAGGCCTCAATGTTGTATGGCTCTAGAAGGCTTTAGAGCAGATAGCAGTTGGGTACAGGCATGAAAGAGGGAAAATAGACACTCAGGAGCTGAACAGGGGCTCACATTTCCCTGCCTCTGCTAAGAGCAGTGCCCAATGCCATAATGAAAGCTCTATTGCCTTTTTTCCAGCCCTGCTCGAATCCATTTTCCAGTGCCTCTGGTGTGACCTGGCCTCCACCTCTGACTGCCAGAGAACTGATGAGCAAAGTGGCCAGTATTCATTGGTGGAATGAAACCTGGAAAACTGGACAAGAAAATTAGCACAGCTATAGGTTCATTAAGCAAATGTATTAATGCATAGTTTACTGATATTTGCGATAGGTTAAAATGTTGTGTTTAGCTTTGTGCTGTGAAGGACACTTGTGCCTAAGCACTGAATTTGGTAATTGAGTTGTTGGTTATTGAAACTTACATCCAAGTGTATTGATCACCTTTTTAATCTTTGACTGAATATAAATTTGATTTGATGGCTTACATTTGCATATGTCATAAAAGGACCTTAACCTCTTTTATGGGGATTAAGAGAAACCTCTTCTGTTAACTTGTTTTATTGTTGTTGCCATGGAGACCACAGGAGGTACATAAATGTATAAATTCATAACCCAAATGAATTAGCCTCCAAGCAATTTGTACTTTATTCGCTTCAAATAACTTTTGAAATGATTTACATTTTTGTCAAAAATGAATATGGATTTTTTATTTTTACTTGCCTGAGTTTCATAAATATGCAGCCCAGGATCATAGGTTATAAATACAAAATTAATTCACTGAATATTCATTTTATGAGCCTAAAGTTATGAATTAGTTCATCACAACATGTCATAACAAAAAAAGCAATTTAATGGTATCAATTGCTTTTATCAGTTGCAGATCATTAAAATGTGCAATTATTATGAAAAATCTTACACATAACATCAAGATTGATATTAATATTCGGTTCTAAATTACTTAATATTCTATAGGACATATACTATTCTGTTATGAATCTCAGAGTAATAATTATTATCCTTTCAAAACATATACATAAAATGAGAACCACGAGAAGACATGCCAGAAAGTAATTGTCTGTTGTCAGTGTAGTGTTAGTAATGGTTATGACCTGCAATATTTAATTCGAGTAACAAACTCTTTGCTTAAATGGTAACAGTTTCTTCCCCTAAATATTATGTCTTTCTCATTTAGAATTATGACCCACTCACACATCTCTATAAGGATTCTGGAGAAAAAAACAGATTTAGCCTAAATGACTGTTAGGATTCTATAAATTCATTCATCTTAACCAGAAATGACTTGTATAAATTTAAGAAGAAAAGTAACTTCACATTGCTGTTCTTCCCAAAGAATATTCCACAAGATTCTGCATATTGGCTTGAGTTCAGATGCAGCCCCCTGCTGGGATGCAGAGGAAGCAGTCTTTTTTAGCTTCTTGGAGTATCTTTCTAACCAGTTTTCTACCCATCTAGGCTGGAGAATCATCCACTCATCCACTCCTCCCTAAAATTATCCTCCCCACTAAAGATCTACAAAATAGTTTTTGTCACAACTAATAATTAGAATGGAAATAGAAGTGAATTTGGAGTCCCTGGGAACTGTTGTAAGTCTATACTTCCCCACCAGAGAAGCAGAAAAACTTTGGAGTCTGAATTTGCTATCCCTGCTCAGCCATTCACCAATCATGGAACCATAGGCAAATCACTAAACTTTACTGAACTTCTCTCTTCCTCACTTTCCTCTTAATGTAAAATGGGGATAATAATAGTACCTACTTCATAAGCAGTGGTGTGAGGGCCTATGTCTGTTTACAAAAGCCAGTTGTTAAATTTTGGGGAATTTTGCATGTCAGTGTTAAACATAGTCCCTGTTAAAAGTTAAATTATACAATTTAATAAGCAAGTCATATTAAATCAAAGGCAATACTCAAAGTCATCACTTCCTAATTATTTTACTATATTTTACCATTATCTATGTTTTCCAAGTTACTTATATCTATTGTATCTGTATGGTCCAAAAGCATATAATGGTGGCTGCTGCGAATTTCTACCCAACTCCCATGTTCAGTGACATCAGATTTGTACCTTGACATTGGCATTGGTGGGGAATATTTATACGTGGAGATTCACAAGTGCTACAAATCAGGTTTTTTAAAGAGTGCTGGTGGTTAAACATTTATCAGTACACTAGGACATCGTTCTTCGTGGTGGTTTTAGGGTTTGGTACCATAAAAATCAAATGTTAAACACATTAAATATGTAATATATAGTAAAATGTAAATATATTAGATGCATGTGTGTATGTATAAAAACAAAATAGCATGATGGGCCCTGTACGTTTTCAAAACGTTTTAGCCATCATTACTTCTGAGTTGTGTTTATTTTTTGTCTCTGTATTCTTTCCTCCCTTCCTCCTTCAGTTCTACTTCTTTTCTCCTTCCCCCTTTCCCTTCCCTCACCCTCAAACCTGAAGCACAGGGTATGGGGAGATAGAACAATGACTGGCAGTCATTCCAATTCTGTTTCCTTACTCCTAATCTCTGCTGACTTGACTTTAACCCCAACCGCACCAGATCAGAGACCACATCTATCTGATTTAGCACTGGATCCTCAGCAGCAAGCAATGAGCCCGCCAAGCAACAGCCCTCAGATAATCCCAGCTCTGCAGATCCACCTGGGGGCTGGCCGGGAGAGTGTTGCAGAAAAGCCCTGCAGGATATATGCTTGCAATGACCCTTCTGTTCACTGGCTCTCTTCCATCCCATAGTTCTAGAAAGTCAAAGCTGTGGTTAGAACTGCTACATTTCAACACTGCTGCCCTCCCTAGACTCCTCCCAAGACTCACTAGAAAGGTTTTAGAAAGTGTCCTAGAGAGTAGGATTGTTTAAATGACCTCAAGCAGCTGTAAACAGCAGTGGACTGTTCTGGGAAGAAGAACGCAAACAAATATAATGACTTACTAAGATTTTCATTTGTCCCTAATTCCGAAAGCCCTTTATCCTCTATTGTATATAGTTAGTCAAGAGCTGTTTGATGGAGTGATTGTTGTCAAGCTGGCTCTGGTTTTAAGAATCAGGTAATTCATCCTGTTTGTCCATCTAATGACCTTCTTTGGCTCGTTTTACAGTTAGAATTCCCTCTGCCCCATGGCCTAATTCACTTTTCACTAATTTGTCTTTTAATGAAGAATTTTGAGATTTAGCTTTTACCATGTCTTGGCTGCGTTCTACTTTAAATTATAGGTTACCGTTTTGTCCTAATTCAAACTAATAGTAAAATCTAAATTTTGAATTGCAGTTGAGCATATAAAAATACTGATTTCCCATGGTGTATCTACCTGTAATTATACTTTTAGTAAACAGAGTCATTTATAGATTCTAAAACTTAGAACATCCAAGGGATTTTTATGCATGACTTTTGCCACAATCCCCAACGTTTTTTATGATCAAAATAGTTCAGGAATCTGTAACCGGCTCTTTTATTTATGCCACTGGGGCTAGTTTATCTAAATATGTAAGCCTGTATCTTCAAGTAATTGTAGATTAAAAAAATGAAATTCTAAGATAAGAACTTTTTTTTTAATGACCAATCCCTTAAAAGTCTTTTTTTTTTTTTAAATCAAATACTTCTTTCTCAATTTTGCTGCTCAAATCATCTTTAATAAGAATATGGATTAGCATTAACCCACCATCTGGGGCTATTTGGTTGCTTTTTAGGTTAAAGGTGGCCCTCTGCAGGGGTAAGTTAATTGTCTAACACAGACCCTGTTATTGTCCCAGCTGTAAAGCAGATGGTGCAGTGAGCAGAGGGCAGCTGCGGGGAGCCTGCCTTCAATTTCATCTGCTTACAAGCCACAGCACACACTTTCTCGGGGGCTCAGAAACATTCCCTTCCCATCAGTATCTCCCCAGCTCCCGAAAGATACATGAAATATTAATTTGTGTATATGTGTAATAAAAGTTATTAGAATGACTTCCAGACAAATTTAAAAAAAAAATTCTCTGAGTTTACAGAGAAGGCCTGGGTTAGAGGCCCCCTAAGGAACAGGTGTTACAACGCGTTTCAATGGTGGACCATCTGCTAGGCTATGGGAACCTGCTGGGTACAGCTGACTGCCCGACACATCAGAATGTCACTAATTAATACATCACATGAAATATGTTAACACCATAGTTGTAGGAAATGGTGCCCAATGTGGTATGAAGCAGAAATTAAAGACAGATCTGTAACTTGTTTGCTCTGTTTGGTGTGGCCTAATAGGAGATATAGTGTGTCATATTTGAGAGTCTAAGTAATACCCTTTCCATTCACTTATTACTGACTAAAGCTATAAAACCTGTTACTTTTTCTTGAATACCATGAAGATCCAATGACATTAGTCTTATAAAATGTAAAATACTTTCCTCCTTTAAAATATAATGCAATCAAACAATATTCCACCTGAAAGCACATCTCCCAGAGATCAGATTATCTCTTCAGTAAAAGATTCTTCCATCTTAACCCAGATTTTGTTTATAGTAGCACCAGAATTCAAGCTTTTATTTCATGAATGTAGTATATACCCAAAATGCATTACTTTGTGTTAGCTTCCTTTGAATGACATTTCTGTCTCATAGAAGGTATTCATATTTTTGAGGAAAGTAGATGTGGAATCATTTGCAGCCATTATATAGCTTTTTGAAATTCTTTATGTGTTATCTGAGTGATCTGTCTACTGCTCTTATATCTTTCAGACAGGCTGGCAAAATACTGGTAGTGTTCTCCATCTTGAAATATGGTTGACAGAAACAAGGAAACACATTACAACTACTGGGGAAAAGGTTATAATTGGAGTGTAATCTCCCTTCCTGAATGGAAAATACTATTTAGACATAGGAAATAGGCCAGGAGACATAAACTGAGCTCAGGAGCAATGGGATCTGTAATACACTGATAGCTCTTGGTAACCTTCAGTGAAATTAGAAAAGCTCTTCTCCACGAAGGAAGTCCTATAAAAACAGAGGCGTGCTTTCTGTGTTTTCCTTTGTTGGATCTCTCCAGGTCTCACAGAAATTATACAAGTGAATTGTAATAATGTGCTAATAGTCCGAGAAGCCGGAAGCATCATTGGTAGTGTTTGTTGGTTTATGCACATTTATTGCAAGTTCCATCTCAAAACTCAAGTCATCGTCTGGGGCTTTGCTTCTCCTTCTTGCAAAGAACATGGGAGCTGGGATCAGACCCCTGGGGCTCTGGCAAATTGAAGGGTATTTTGCCCATCTATTTGAATGTTTTGTGGGCTCCTGTCTCATCATTGCAAGCCTCAAGACACAGTTGGTCTGGGCCTTCAGGGAGCAGCAGTTGGGATGGAGAGAGAGCAGGGTAGAAGAGAAGGAGACAGGCAGCATGGGCCCACCAGCCACAGTCCATGGGAAGAGGTCATCCTGATCCTGGCCTGGGAAGGAGGAGAATTCTTGCAGTCAGACCAGAGAGGAGGCCCTATTTATATTTACACAAAGAATGCAGAATAGATATTGGCACATTAGCACCTCCCTGCCTAAATTAAAATTCAAACTCCCTAACTGAAGACCTGCTCCTCTTCTGAAAGTGCTACAATTTGCCAGCGAACCAGTGGGCTTCCCCTAGCAGCATCAGCCTGTGATGACAATGAGTGGTCAAAATAATTGTCATTCATAAGCAGTAAAAGAACATTTTAAGGATTTGTTAAATGCTTCTTTGTGAAATGATGTGGTTCTACAGAAATTCTGGTTCATCCTGATGAAATGCAAGGATTATTAAAATTAGATAAACTAAAAATAGTTCTAAATACACAAAAAAAAATAAGTTTAAGATGTTGCATGCATCATCCTAAGAACAGAAATCTGAGCTATGTTCATAGGAGGTATTTTTTACAAAAGCAAGGAGCAATATAAAAATAGAAACTTGAGCAGTGGCTCACAGCCAACTTCTATATCATTTGGACTGAGAACAAATTGTGCCACATCTATGGTTAGAAAAGAACGTATCCTGCCCCAATGGGAGAATGGGTAAGAGTGATTGATGAGGTACTCGTGAAGGAAACACACGTTCTGGAAAACAAATGAGGGACAATCAGTGAAACAGCTGTAAAGGGTGACTATTAGAATTCAGGATTGGACCCTGTAAACTAAAACATGAGAATAAGATGAATAAGTGAGATAGATACTCATCTCCAACTCTTTGTAGTCAAATAACCATAAGTAAGTCTCTGCTCTTTCATTTTCCCCAACATATGTAAATTGTAGCTGCCAGTGACCTAAACTTGAAGTTATTTCATCTTGGTATGTGTTCAAGAAACAATAAAAATCTCAAAGAAAAATCACCCACCTAAAAGGAGGTCTCTTAGCCACCTAGAATCTTCAAGTTTAGAAACATTGAGTCGTCTGAGTTGATGTTTAAGGAGATGGTAATTTTTATTAATCTGGAACCTAGTACCATCTACTAGCACTAGCTTCTGGGATAACACAAAAGGTGTGTCTGATATCACATTAGGTATTTAGTATAGGAAATGCAGAGTACATCTCCATTTTTTGAACTGGGCCGCAGAGACACATGCCCTGGGCAACGTAGATGTGATTCTTCATCACATCTCTCATCTTCTCATGTAACAGCCTTCTCCTCTGCCATTACCAGCCCATGTGGCCACTGGTCCAGCCTATGTTAATATGACATTAAAAGCAGCAAAGAGTAAGAAGGAGCTAAGCTCCATCAGGGAACAGAAACAAGGCTGCTTTTTGGCATGGCTCCTCCTGGAGGAGACTGGCTGGAACAGAGCAGCAGGTGGGTCTGGGCTTCCCAGCCCTCTGCCACATTATGTGCTGGATGCTGGGAGACAATCATTCCGTGCAGAGTTACACATTGTTCCGCTATGGCTTTAAGACATCTCTGCTCTCCCCCACTTCTATAGAGAGGAGACAGCTGTGCTCAAATCCTGCTGAGACCAGAGAACACACACAGCTAGCTATCAGCTTAATGAGGGAGCATGAGGCAAGCTGCCACCCCACAAACACTCCCCCACCCAGGTGGGATATGTGTGGCATTCCTCCTCAGGCACTTCTGGATGTCCAAGAACAAAGGAAAGGGGAAAACAAATGGCTAAGTGATGGAGATCACAGTCATACAGGACATGAGTTTCCATCTAAGTCTTGGTAAATCACAAGAAAAAGGAAATCTTATCAACAGCCTAATCTCGAGAAACCTATAGACTCTGTTTCCTAGAGCCCTAAACATCACCCTCCCTCCATAGGGCTGTGGGGAACACAGGCAAGAAAGAAATGGTAGATAAAGTTAAATTTATTTATAACCTGCAACCCAGTAACAAATACTTGGGACAAATACAAAGTATAACTTTTCTCCAGGAACCCCTTCTGTCTTAATGTTAATGCTTTCCTAGAGGGCAGACAACCTTAGCTTGGCAATAGCAAGGCCTCCAGTATCTCCAGAGTCCTCTTTAGCATATGAAAGTCCTTTTGGAGTGCTCCCTTCTGCCTTTACCTCCCCCAACTCCAAAGTGTATAACCAGTCACTCTTCACAACCCCAGTGCAGCTCTTTCTGCCCAGGGTCCTGTCCCAGTGCTTTAATAAAATCACCAGAGACATCTTCAAGAATTCTTTCTTGGCCATCAGCTCTGGACTCCCTCCATTCTAAAACCCCATCAAGCTGACCACCAATATGCTTGCCATGCCTGAGAGCCATGCATTTCTGTTTTAATAATAATTTTAAAGAAGAATGCTCTATGCAAACTTGTTGCCAAGAAAAATGAGCATTTCTTTCTCATTATGGAGAAGAGTGCTAGACTGAATGTGATAAATGCATGAACTGGCCCAATCATTAATTTTTCTTAACTGACAAAGGAAATTTACACAGATTAAATTTAGTTTTCATTGACACTTTGTCCTGGCTCAGTCAGTTAAGCATCTGACTTCGGCTCAGGTCATTATCTCATGGTTTATGAGTTCAAGCCCTGCATCGGGCTCTACTATCAGCGTGGAGCCCACTTGATCCTCTGTCTCCCTCTCTCTCTGCCCCTCTGCTGCTCTCTCTTTCTCAAAAATAAAATAAGCATTAAAAAAAACTTTAAAAAAAAACTATTCTCCTGTAAACGTTAATTAAAAAAACATTTTATGGAAGTTTATAAAAGTTTCTAATACAATAGTACTGTATTCTATAAATACAATAAATGTAATAAAAATAATATGCAGTCATTTATACTTAGTTAATACAAAATAACAGTGACAGCAATTAAATTAAAAGAAATATTAAGTATGGTAATCATCCTTCAATGAAATACTATAAAAGATATTTGCATGCTTCATTTAATCCAGGTATGAGGAGAGAAATCTGGTCTCACTTAAAGGTTTAATTTTCAAAAACACAAATAAAGCAAACAAAAAAAGAATAAAAATAGAAATTAACTGTCTAGCAGATTAAGCTTCATACTTTAGAAGAAGTTTTCTTAAATTCCATAAGTAATGATAAATGAAAATATTATACTACATTTGTATTGACAGTTTGTGGAGATCCATCAGACATTTGAAATGTAGTTTTGAAAAGCTTTATTCAGCTCACCCACACTTCACCTCACCAGGGATAATTAACATGTGAGCTGGTAAGTTCTACGTTCACCCGCTTGCCATTTTTACCGGGTCTTTCTTTTGATGTAGCATGGTGTTTATTGTTAAGAGCAATGTTCCCTCTGGAAATAATACATGAGAAACAATCAGAAATTATTAGCTGCAGGGGTGTATTGAATTACAGATAGGAAATCTTGGAGACTTAAACTCCAGTGGGGACTAAACTCTCAGGAGACACAGTCACCTCCACCATCTTTACTTCCTTCTGTCTCTTCCCACAAGTTCCACTTTGCTTCTTGTATCAGAGGATTCCAGCTTTACCTCCTGTGGTATATAGATGCGTAAGAAAAGTCGAGCAAGTTTCAAGTTCAATCAGAAAACTATCAAAGAAATCGTGAATGTGGGTCCCATGCATTGTCCTACCGTCACATGTTACCAAAGTCGTTCTTGAAAGAAGCTACAGAAAGGGATTCGGTGATTACTGGAAAACTTCAAGCTAGACATACGAGGAATTTCATGGAGGCAAGACTGATTATACCCTGAAACTGGCTGTTGAACAAGGTCATGAGATAGCTATCTGATAGAAGAGTCATTTTTTAATATAACTTTTATTAAAAATATGACAATGTTTTATGACACAGTAGCAACTTGACTACAGGCAGAACACTGGATAATGGGTTATCAGATGAAAAGTGGTTTTGTGCAGTGCCTGTGATTATGTAAAACATATCTCTGATCTCTCTTTTTCAAAAAGCCAGTAAAACCCTGCCTATGTTCATGAAAGACATTCTAATCATAAAGCATCTGGACCCTGATGTATCTCCATTTTTTTTAGCCTAGTTGACTGCTGGAATGATTGAAACAATGGATCTCAGACTGTTTTCCAAACATAATAGATTCAAAAAGGAAAAAAAAAACCTCATTTTTCCCATAGGCAAGAATATCTAGCATTCCTCAGA
The DNA here is from genome assembly GCF_014898765.1 of Herpailurus yagouaroundi. Taxonomy (NCBI): domain Eukaryota; kingdom Metazoa; phylum Chordata; class Mammalia; order Carnivora; family Felidae; genus Herpailurus; species Herpailurus yagouaroundi. Next base: position 27,971,041 of record NW_024412396.1, on the reverse strand, counting down.
CTTAAACTTATTCCAATCTGTTTTTTATTCATCTAGTCAATTTGTTTGCCAAAGGATTATTTCCTAATGCACCGTAAGGTATGAAATGAATGGATGAATAATGAAGTGAAGATAACTAAAAATTATACCCCATAATATCTAGTGCAGAAATTATAAAGGTCACAAATTTAAAATCCACTGTGAGATAAGCATCCTTCCTTCTCCTCTGTGTTCTACCACAGAGGAAATTAACATTATGGAGCTATATTGCTGCTTAAATCATGACTGGTGGCATTTTTTTAAAAAGGAAATGCCAAACTGTTTTAAGAAGATTTCAGACAACAAGAACCAAGGGAGAATTGGGACTGAAACTGGGGTAGAAAGAAATCCCTGTCACTAAGAGATTGACACTTTAATTCATCTAATTATTTCAGTCAGACATGTCTTCTATTATACCCTGCTGCTCTGGAATTAACAATCCCTCCTACTCTTTTCTACACATTGTCATCCATATATTACTAATTGTATTCTTGGCATCCTCCCAATTACCCATATTCTGCCCTATGAAAGACAAGATGAGCACTGTTCCCAAGGAATTATCTGGTTCCAATCTATTGCCTTCAGGTAAATAAATAATGAACCAGCTATCCAAACATTCACATCTTGTTCTTCTTCATACTAATAAGCTTTACACTGGGAGAACCATATTAAGTTTGTTCCAGGATAGAATCTGATATTTAAAATTGTGCTAACAGAACATTCTATGTTCCAATATAATCAGCTTTGTGACTTCTAGACCATTCTTAAGCTCAGGCATGTTTTTAGACTCACAGATTTATTCACTATCTTGCTAATCAAGATACTTTCATGTGTATCTTATAATTCAACAGGAGGCATAAACTAATTTTCTCAAAGTGTCTGAGGTAAAGAATCGTTTTTAAAATTTCTCTCATTGGGGCTCCTGGGTGGCGCAGTCGGTTAAGTGTCCGACTTCAGCCAGGTCACGCTCTCGCGGTCCGTGAGTTCGAGCCCCGTGTTGGGCTCTGGGCTGATGGCTCAGAGCCTGGAGCCTGTTTCTGATTCTGTGTCTCCCTCTCTCTCTGCCCCTCCCCCATTCATGCTCTGTCCTCTCTGTCCCAAAAAAATAAATAAACGTTAAAAAATAAAATAAAATTTCTCTCATTGTTACAGACCAGTAGCTTTGTAAAATACAAAGAAAATTAGTTACTAGAAAATAATACTGGATAACAGCAAAATCACATTGCTATAAGAAACATCTAAAATCTTATTCTCAACTTCTATAGAAATTGAGAATCCAGCATCATAGCATCGGCTGTGTCTTATGTAGCACTATTCTCAAACATTCTTGTTCCTTTCTCTGAGTCTTTTGTCATGTGTGTGCATCATTGTCATGCTAAGAGCAGGGAGGTGGGAGCAGACCACTTGGGCATATACAGTAGGAAGTTGTATTATCGGTAGAAAATTTTTAAACAGTCATAAAACTGACTAAACATCAGTGTGACTTTTGTTATCATTATTTACCATTTGATCATTGACAATTCTAAATATCAGTGGTAAAATCTCCCTGAAAAAGATACTTCTTTCCTCCAAAAAATCTTTTCCACACATACAGAACCTACTGTTTGCACTTCAGTTTTGTCAACTGTACCAAACGTGGTCTGTAGTTTCTCCACACTCCGTGTTAACCAAATAGGATGTACTATTTTACTAAAAGTCTGGCCAATTCAGAAAATAATGGAAGACTTCTTCTTGACTGTTCAGACATTAAATTTCTTCGCCATATCTCTGTCTCTAACAATATTTTAAGCAGTAGCACTGTCACTGCTAATTAATAATTGGTTTTTGAGATCAACTGTTACTCAGTTATTTTTTCCTCCAGTGGTTAGGCTTAACCTATATTCTGTAGATTTAATATCTGTTGGGTTGTTTTTTTTTTTTTTATCTCCTGTAACTATACCATGGGATTCTCTTCCCTTCTAAAATCCACCCATTGTTGAATTAGTCTTGCAGTTGATCTAAGTCAACTTGAAAATAGTTTCTGCCTCCTAGAGACAGAAATGACATAGTATCAGGTTAGCTTCCCTAGCAGCAGAGCCTGTGATAGGGGTTTGGGTCATGTGTTTTATTGAAGGAATGCTCTTCAGGAAAACAATCTGTAAGGGACGAAGGAGGCAGGATAGGGAAGAGGAAAGAGCTGAGCATGGATATGGTCTCAGGTAGCCTAGCCTTGGCCTGATTCATTAGTGCACGTGTATGTATGTGGAGATAGAGGTGGGGAGGGGGTAGTCTGGAGTAAAAGTCACACAGAATTGTCCTGCATGCAACAGTCCGTCATTGTCTGTCTCCAGGAAGGGAGTATATAACCCCCCCCTCACATATCCTAGCCATGGAACTTGATGAAGACTGAAGATATGTATCTGAGTGAGTATCTGCAGCATCTACTACAGTTCATCCTATGCAGTGCTCAGATCCACTGTCTTCCCACATTAAGTTCACTCCATCCAGATAAAACTTCTCTAGGATTCTAGTTGGTCACAATTTCTGGGGAAGCTTCTAAGAGGAAGGTTAGAGGAAGAAAGCAGATTTCATCTGTAGCATTTGATCCCAAGCTATAACTGATGTTCATTACCACCCTCCTTTACCACCTATTCGAGATTCTCCTCATCCTTGGCTAGTACTTCTAAGTGGCTTGCTTGGTGGGGTGACCTAGATCCACATCCTGAAGTGTCCCGGCTCTACCTTACTGTGTTATGCTTGCCATTTTCGGTTAAAATTGGGTGTGGAAGGATCATAAGATGCCTCAGTAGACCACCAAATATATTCCTCCCAACGCCATTTTGTATCAGGCTTACCTCCTTATAATGATCAGAGTCGACTACCTCTGGCAGTGTGAGAACTCTTGTCTATGTCTGCTAGTCCACTGGCACAAGGAATCTTAAGTGACCAGATGGCAGCCATAGCAATAAGTTTAATGGAGATCTTGATATACTCCCTGTTGGAAACATCCTCTTTATGTGAAGGACTTCTAGACCCACAGAGCCAAAAGTTGTAAGACTGGGAAGCGCAAAGTCCCCAAGTGGGTCATTGGTAATAATGGAGAGCAGTGCTGTTCCTACTACTATCCCTTGGTTCCCCACCCTATGTGGTCTCCCTGTTTGGGACAGAATACTATAAAATGGCTTTCGATTTACATCTCAAAGGATAGCACCCCCTCCTTACGGAGTGTCTACTTTCAACTTGGCATCAGCTATGCCTTCTAATGTCTTTACCATAGCTCTATGAAGCTAGCAGCTTCTATATGATGATGCATATCGTAGGACCAATGGATCTCATGTTCATGTATCCTTTGCCATGCCTTCTTTGCCATGAAGGGTTCACTTAGTCCAGGGTGTTTTTCTCAGGATCCTATGTCAGGATATTGGATCATCTGTGAGCCTTTAGATAGTGGTACTAGCTGAAGCACTGAGAGGAAGAAAGGCAAACCCATACCTGAATTATGTATCAGTCTTGATCAGTATGAATCATTGACCTCTGCAGAATAGAAGGCCTATGATAGAATTACCCTGCCATCAAGTAGCTGGTGTGTCTCCTCAAGGGATGGCACCATGTCAGGCGGTCAGTTAGGGTTTCTGTTTCTGAAAGTTGAGATATTCAGTAACAGAAATGGCTTCGTCTTGTATCAGGCACAGACATAGTTCTCTTTGACTCTGTGGATGTTCTTTAGCCCATTGGGTAAGCACTGGGGTGGCTAGTGACAGAGGCTGGTTGATATCTACTGGTCAAGTCATCCTGTCTACTTGGTATGTAGTGCTTCTTCTACAGTGGATCCTCTCTGGAGGGAGTTAATGTGGAATGTGAAGATCTCACACTTTGTCCACTCTAATAATCTCATTCACATGCCTCTTCCACAGTTCCCATATCCTCTCAGTGAGCTAAGCAAAGGTTCATGTATACACACAGTTTCATGCATACTTTTCTATATTTATGTATAGTAAAATCTGTGAGGGGTGCCTGGGTGGCTCGGTTAGTTAAGTGTCTGACTCGACTTTGGCTCAGGTCATGATCTCATGGTTGTGAGATTGAACCCCACGTTGGGCTCTGCACTGAGTGTGGAGCCTGCTTGGGATTCTCTCTTTTTCTCTAGCACTTATGAGGAGGACAGGACAAAAAGAATGGATGATGGGCACAGCAGAATTTGAGAATTCCAATATCATCAACTATTATGTTCCTAAAATTAAGTCCAATAAGTGATAAAGATATGAACATAAAAATAGAAAAATATAGGGGCACCTGAGTGGCTCAGTCAGGTAAGCATCCAACTTCGGCTCAGGGCATGATCTCTGTTTGTGGGTTCAGTTGCCGCATTGGGCTCTGCCCTGACAGCTTGGAGCCTGCAACCTGGAGCCGGTTTCAGATTCTCAGTCTCCCTCTTTCTCTCTGCCCCTCTCCTACTTGCACTCTAACTCTCAAAAATAAATAAGCATTAAAAATGGGAAAGTATAGAAGTATCATTGTTGTGTGCCAATATATAAGACATTATTAAATTACCTTTATTATAGCAGGCAGTATACAGAATTCCTTGAGTATAACATCAATCGCTTCTCGGCCTTTTGGCTAAGACCAAGTGTGGAGTATAACAGATCACACACAAGATAATCACAAAGGCCATATGTGATGGATGAGAATTGCCTTTAGTAACAGCTTTTTAATCTCCATTCCACAACTCAACACCATAATAATTGAACTTTCATTTTATTATTCTACATAATCCTGGAAGTACCTCAGTTTCAAAAGAAAAAGGAAGGGAAAAACTTTCTAAAATGAAGTACATCTGCTGTAATAATTGTGTTTTCACCATAAGTGATGAGATTATGCCCATATCTCCTTGGCCTTAGGAACTGGAACTGGAAATTGAACTGCAGTTACTGCTGGTAGGCCAATCACATAATAAAAGAAAAAGCATATTTTAAAGTGGGTTAAGATTAGGGTCACCAAATAAAATACACTTTGTCCAGTTAAATTTGAATTTTAGATAAGCAACGAATACTTTTAGAACAAGTATGTCCCAGATATTACACAGGGCATACTTACACTAAAAAATTATTTGCTGTTTATCTGAAATTCAAATTTGACAGTGTGTTCTATATTTTTATCTGCTAAGTCTGGCAACCCTAGATAAGAAGAGAAGCCAAAAAAGTTCTCATCTACTTGTTTTTCTAAAGCAACGGAACAATCCCAACCAGCTTACCCAAGAAGGAAAATGTAACCCAGATAAAAACACCTGGCACTAAGCTGGGAGTTTTCCAGGTATTACCAGGATTGAAATTAATTGGTAAAAATCGAAGAAACAGATTAGGGGAATGTCCCAACCCTAGGAGAAGTAAAGGAAGTAAAAGAGGGAGAAACCAAGAAGACAGAAGATAGAAGGAAATACAAGGAAGAGAAAAGAGAACAAGAAAGAAAGAATATAGGAAAAGAATGGTGGAAACTAAAAAGAGGAGGGAGGTGGAGCCACCTCTGTGAGGACACAGTCATTTCACCAGCTCAGCAGGGGTAGGATGGAGCCAACACCTTCCAGAAGGGAGCCACATGGCCATTCCATGTCCAGCTCCGAAGCACAGATATCTCCCATCTCAAAAATCATGATCAGATGCTTATCAGAGGCAGAATCTAGTAAACTTAATGTTCCAACCCTCAAAAAGAATGACTGGAAAAGCACTTACATCTGTGCTTTATAGTAAAGCCATAGACCCAGAGTGATTTCTGATTATGAAAACTGTTTCTGTAGCATCACCCAGTATCCACTTACTCCAAAATGAGCCTCTATAAATATGTAACAAACATATTTTCTTGCCCTTGGCTTAGGAAATTATTGCAATAAAATGTACTGGAATAGAGAATCATAGTAACACCCCAAAAGATCCTACTAAAAAATCAGATGTTTTGATACCACATACTACAAATAATACCCTAGAACATAAATTTCCCTTCATAGCAGAAGCATTAAACATTCCATTTATATTGTAATAGTAACAGCAAGCAAGCATTAACTCTGGCCACAGAGTTTAAGCAGATAAGGAAACTGAAGAATATCACAGAAACTTCAGAAAACATTTGACCCAAACATATTTCTCCTAACAGAAAAGATATTGACTACTAGGTCAACATCTTATGTAAGTCAAGCTTTAAGAGTTCAGTTAGGAATCATGGTAGCAGACACCCTTGGTATTCTGCCCACAGTCCCTGTACTAAGTTACTCAAGCATGATTTCCAACTACCAGCACCTCCATTACTTTACCTGAGGACAAGAACTCTTGCCTCTAGAACCAGCCGGATGAAACTGGACTCTCAGTTTGTGATGGTCAGCAGGTGGGAAAATGAATGTTCTCTGAGTGCAACGTTCAAGCCCTCCCTCATTAGGTAGGACAACTCTGAGGTGTGAGTGAGGTGTAAGCTGGCTCCCCAAATTCCTCCAGTGGGATTAAGTTCGGCCTCCCACATTGGCTTGTTAACACACCCTTAAGTAGCTACCCTCCCTTCTTTGTTTCATTCCTTCACTCTGATCAAACAGCTACCTGTATTTGAGTCGTTGTCTGCTGTTGGGGAACCCAAACTAGGGCAAAGCTCTAGAATCATTCTGTGTCTCCAAATTGCCGATCAATATAATAGATTATTAGAATGCATTTGGTTAATAAATCTCTTTCTATTATACTTTGATAATATGCTGTTGTGCATGCAATAATTGCTATTTTAACACTTAATGTTTTCAAATAACTTTTTTTATTCTCTACAATGTTCTTTCATTCACTTACATTTTCTCTCTTAGATGAATTTGTAAATTAATAAAATACCAACGAGAATAGTGGAACTTTACAATCAGTAAGTAGTTATCAGCAGGCCCTTCAGATGAAACACAGGAAGAAAAACAAAACTGCTTAAAAAAAAAAAGTGAGGTGAGGAGGACAGAGGAGAAACTGGAGTCCATTTAAAGATTCTGGCACCATTTAAGTTGCTAATTACTTCTTATAGCTGCTAAATAGGCTAGGTTACCTTTGTCCATGTCCTACTAAATCAATGCCAAAAAACTGTACAATTGGAAACTTTTGAAGTTTCTCTGAACTCTAAAAATTTCTTCTTAATCAGCTACTGGAAAGTCATCTCAATATTTCAGACCATCCATTTCTCAGGCAAAAAAAAAGATTTAGGAAAGTCAAAAGGAAAAGAGCACTTCATTCAAGCCCCATGGAATAGGTGGTTAATACAGTTTTGGCTGCCCTACTCCTTGGAACACCCTTCCTATGTTGGGAGAGTCTCTATCTTTTGAGTCCTATCCTTCTCATGACAGAAGCCAGAAATTCTTTCCCACCTTCCATGCAGCTAGACACCAGCATGTGACAGAGTGATAGAGGTCACCCCAATCAGAAACATGAAACACCTCAGTTCAGAAACTGGTGACCTACCTACTCTAGTGCTATACTAATTCATTCTGGAGAACATGACTGCAAAGACATGGGTGGGCATCCAGAGGCAGCCAAGGCCAAGGTTCAGCTACAAGTTAGCTTGTTCTCCGGGCAGCAGTAAGCTGTGGTTTTTGCCTCCATCTGGTAACCCCACAGGACCATCCTGTGGTAGGATTTGCACATTGTACCAGTCTGTATAACCTGTGACCTGATTCTCTGGTTCTGGAGAAGAGTCTGTGTGCTACTAAAATCATTTGCTACATTTATTTTCTGCTTAAATTACTGGAGTTTACATCTGTCCCTTGCAACTGAGAACTGACACACTCTTTATATGCAAAGGTACAATGCAGGACATTTAAAAATGAATGGGGTCTTGTCCTCTAGGAGCTTATATAGCACAGCAGAGAGGAAAAAAAAGTAAATGACCACAATATACAAGTAGACTATGAGAGGGCAGAAGAATGTTGTAGGTAAGAGAAAACCCTTTGGAGACGTACTGCCTGGGGTTCAAATCTTGGCCCCACCATTATTTGCTTAGTTTACTTGGACAAGTTATTTAACCTCTCTATGCCTTAGGGTTGTTTCTTTTTTTTTTAAATCAATACAATGGGGATAATAATATGACTATCTAATACGGTGTCATGATGGAGAGTCTTGATTATCTCATCATATCCATTCTCTCTTTCTGGGCACATAGCTGATCAACTAAAGATTATATTTTCAACCTTCCTTAGAACTAACTCAGTGCAGCTATGTGACTAAGTTTTAACCAGTGGAATGAGAGCAAAAGTAATATGTACAGCCCTGGCTTTACTTGGTTAAGAAGAAATTCCTTATCCTGGACTTAGAGTGTGCCTTCCCTTTCTTCCCATCTTTTGAAAATGGCGATTACAAGTGATAAATGATGATGGTGAAGCCTAATGCTGAGGATAGCAGAGCCATCCTGCTAGTCTGTATTCATAGATAACTCTGTGGAGAACTGCCCATCTACCATCATTGCATTGTTGTAAGCAATCAATATCTATATTAGTCAGTGTTCTCCAGAGAAACAGCCAATAGGATATATATAGGTATGTAAGAGGAGATTATTATGGGAATTGGCTCATGCAATTATTGAGGCTGAGAGATGCCATGATATGCCATCTGGAAACTGGAGACCCAGTTTTCAGTAATTCAGTCCAAGTCCAAAGGCCTGAGAATGCAATGAGGGAGCACCTTGATGTAAGTCCAATTCAGTCTGAGCCCAAAGGCTTGAGTCAGGAGCTCTGATGTCTGAGGGCAGAAGATGGACATTCCAGCTCAAGAAAAGAAAAAGAATTTGCCATTCCTCCATCTTTTCATTCCATTTGCCCCTCAACAGATTGGGACTGGACAATGCCACTCCCATTGGTGAGGGCAGATTTTCTTGACTCAGAATACTGATTCAAATTGTAATAACTTTTGGAAATACCCTCACAGATGAGCCCAGAAATAATGTTTTATCAGCTATCTGGATGTCCCTTAGCCCAGTCAAGTAAAATTAACCATCGTGATGTCTTTATGCATTAAGCCTCTGCATCAATGAGACTCTTCGTCAAAGCACTCTGGCTTCTACCCTGCATACTATAGTTATTATAAAGATTAAATACACACATTTTATATTGAGTCAGAACAGTACCTGGCTTAAAGTAAGTACTATACATGTTTAGCTAGTATCAGGTCCTTTTTTTTTTTTTTTTCATGTGAAGACACTGAGGCCCAGACAGATTAAGCAAATGGCCCACGGCTACACTCAAAATGTCATAATTAAGATTTAAACCCAGGACTGTCTGCTGTAGAACTATAATGAGTTTCAAAATACAAGTGTCTATTATTTAAACAAGTTTCACACTTATATAAAAATGAGACCCTAATCAATATTGTCATCCCTGAGAATTTATAATTATTAGATTCCCTTGAAGGTCAAGAGGGGTCCTTTCTATCCCAGGCTTCCATTAGCCTCTTATAACACTGAAATGAGCAATCAGAAGAATGGGAAGTAGGTGGCATTGTCTCTAGAGTTGGGGCAAAGGGAGGTGATGGTGAGAGCATGAGTCTAAGTGTCACTGAAAAGACTATCCGTGGGATCCAACCAGGTAGGAAGAAAGTAAAGGTAAAAGGACAAAAGGGCTTTTGTCTAGCCAGGCACTAGTTATCTCCCTCTAGGGATATAAAGAACAAGTGAGGCACAGTGAAGGCTGGGAAAGACAGAAGGTTGAGAAGTAGCAGTCACAACAGGAAATAGCATAAAGACTCTTTCAACCTCTGCCTCTGTGCTATGTACATATTTTTTTCCCTTCCATTTTAACGGTCAGTAAAAAGTAAATTATTTTATGTTAACAGCTCATATCATTTCACTATATTCTGCTTGCAAAGGATTTAGTCATTTAATGGTTCATTTGCTCAAGCTGACTATTTAATATCTATGCAGGAAGCTTCTCCAGGCTTGATTGCACATGGATCTAAGGCCATTTTTGATTGACAGTTTTGCTATCCAACAATGGTGGGGACCTCTAGGATTACAAGGGAAGGGAAGGAGAATCAGGATTTATTGAGCACCCACTATACATTTGACATTTTAAGCATGTCATTTTCTTTACTTCTACTAACACATGACATCTTTTAACCCAGTTTTGAGACTAGAAACCTGAAGTTTAAAGAGGTTACATAACTTATCCAAGATCACAAATTTAGCAAGTGGAGGAACTGGTGTTCAAGCTCAACCCCCTCTGACTCCAGAGTCTGTGCCCTTGCCACTCTACTCTGTGCACACACCCATGAGGATGCTGAAATGAATTTCCTCTATATAATGGGGATAATAAAGTTACCTCATATAACTGGATAAAATGAAATAATATAATAATGTATGGAGCACTGTGGCACAGCGCCTGGCACATGATAGATGCTGATTGTGCTTGGAAACACATACACACTCTCTGCATGTAATCATGAAATAATGCAGTTTTAATGGTATTTCATTTTGTACTGAATCCAGAGATCTATGAAATGGACAGATATGTCAGCTTGTTGAGCCTCCCTGAGCTATGAGTGTGCACTTGGGTTAATTGTTCCATTTTGGGAGTGAGTGAAGAACTATCCTATTAAGACCAATAAATAAATAAATAAATAAATAAATAAATAAATAAATAGTGACTTTCCGTGGTTGCTCCAGAAGGTAAACAAAAGCAAGTGAGTGGACATTACAGAAAGGCAGACTCCAACAATATTTAGAGGGAGAAGTCCAGTTTAAGGATGTTTCCTAAGCAAGTAAAGGTTACCGAACATGTCCAGATGGACTGGGGGACCACCTAACAAGGATGCTGCATGACAGCATCCTCTACTGGGCAAGACTCCAGGCTACAATGTTCTGATCCAGATTCCTGGCCACATTACTGTGGCTTTTTTGTAGGTTCGGAAGAACATTCTCTTTGCTCCCAGGGTAACTTCAGGACATCCCAACCCTAAAATTTATGTGAATTATGCTTGATTGAAGACTGTGTTCTTCTTCAAAAGCCACTTTTCCCATTTGTTTTTCCCCACACCTTTTGAGGGAGGAGCCGTGTTGAGCATCTGCTCCCGGATTTCTGTCCTGTCCTCCAGCTCTGAAGAACACCCCCATGCCTGTGGGGGTGGGAGGCTTGGCTCTCCTTTTAGAAATTCCCTTCTGTGCTGCGCTAATCACACCCTCGGTACATTTTACATCTTATTTTTAGGAGCAAAGTATAAAGACTCCTAGCACCAACAGCAGTTTCTGTGGCAACCTGCATCGCCCCCTTGCTTGTCCAGCTGTGCAGAATTAAATTCTAAAAGAGGCTGTTTTACATCATGTAGAGGAGATCCACAGTGAAGGTGCTTCTTCAATGAAGGTTTTCTTCTAAGTTAAGTGGGACCTAACTTGGAATTAGGTTGGAGGGTTGGGGGTGTGAATAAAAGAAACAGAACCTTTACTTAGAACTAGAACTGCTAGAAAGTCCCAGGTGCCCACAGTCATGCCCTAGTTGCCCTGATTTTTTTTTCCCATAGGGCATCATCTTAGACACAAAAATAACATTTAGACCAATGGAAACTAGGTTTGAATATTTATATCAGAGGAGTTTGTTGATAAGCCCTCCTTCCCTCTGCTCCCCTCTTAGGGTTTTCCTGCATAACCTTCTAGACTGGACTAGATTATAAATTGACATGCCTTTTGCATTCATCTGAATAGATCTTTCAGGCCAACTATCCCCGCTCCCAGGAGGCTTTCACCAAACGTGTCTACCTGACACAGGCAAAGCAGGCAGAATCTACCTGGGCTGGGCCTAAGAATGGACCTGTAAAGGCAGTGTCCTTGGACTGTGATTGGGGGACACAAAAAACCACCAGTCCAAAATAATCTCCCAGGGCACGTCATGTCCCTGATTAACATAATAACCGATGCTTTGTGTTAAGTCATTTGCTTCCATATGATTCTGGAAGGAATAACATTTTATAATCAAATTTATATTCTACATTATGTTACGTCCAGGAACACATGAGGTGGGACATAATAAAAAGGACATTTCTCCTAAGACCATTAATATAGAGACCACACACAGAAAAGAATAAATAAATACACCCCAAACCTAGACTATGTTTACACATTTGATTCAGCTCAATGTTTCCTAAAACTAGTCAAAGGAATTTTTTTATTACAATTCCTTGTTTGATTATCACCTATTCAAAAACACCAATTTGGGGCAGCTCACTGGCTCATTTGGTTAAGCATCTGACTGTTAATTTCGGCTCAGGTCATGATTTTGGTTCTTGAGATCAAATCCCATGTCCACCTCCAAGCTCAGTGTGGAGCCTACTTGAGATTTTCTCCCTCTCCCTGTGCCTTCTCCCCCAACTTATGCTCTCTCTCTCTGTCTCTCTTTCTCTCTCAAAAATAAATAAAATAAAGAAAAAAAAGATGCCTATTTGTCAACAGAGAGACACTTTTCTGGCACTAAATTTTTTAAATAGACACTGTGTTTAGGAAACAGAAAAATGAACTCCTTTCAACAGTAACGTAGGAAAAGATGCATTCTCCCATGGTCATTTATTATATTGACCTTTGATCACATCTGAGGGTATCACCTCAAAATAAAACTCAGTGAAGCCACCAATGCAATGCTTTAAAACATTTAACAGCTATAAATATACACTAACTCCATCTATGTGAGCAGATTGGCTCCAGGAATTTTTGCAGGAGAATGAGCTTTAAGGGAATATGACATAAAAAGCTAGGTTTTGTTAGGAACAAGTGGCAGTAAAAGCCAGCCCTATGGGGTTGGTGAGACATAGTGGGGTTGGGGCTGGCAGTCAGACATGGGAAAACTGGTCATATTAAGGAAGGGAGAAGGGTAACTAGGAAAAGGGGAGGGAGGACTAAAAAGAGGAAGTGAGAGGGGTCAAAGATCACCTACACCTCCTTGGTGATTTTGTCCAAGGCCATCCCTACAACATGCAATGTGAAAAATGTGACAGTTGTCCGCAGAGGGACATCCATCATAACTCAAATAACTTACATTTGGTTCTATTATGCACAAAACACATTGGTTGTGGGTAAAATTGCACTCTGAAAGTGGTAAACGAAACTCAAAATTGTACCTCTAAGACAGGAAGATTTGTCCCAAAATGTCTTTTCACTGAAAGCTTGAAAGTAGAGTTGTTGTGGGTTTTTTTTTTGGGGGGGGGGGGGGGGGCGGGGGGCATAGCTTTTGTTTGTTTGTTTGTTTGTTTGTTTGTTTGTTTGTTTGTTTTCAGAAAGCCATTAGTAATCCAGAACCAAACAGACTAAAACCCTCTAAAACATTTGCAAATGAGTTCCAAGTCCTTTCTGTACTGCAATGTTGTGATTTTTCCTTAGCATACGACTCAAGCAGTATATGTTGGATGCCAGAAAATGTTAGCCCTGGTTTCAAGAAACATAGCACAAATTAAATACTGACACACATTTGATTTTATTCTTTTAAAGCAGACAAAAATTTCCCTTTACCCCTGATTTTCAGTAATGCTAAAATGTCAGCACAACATTTGTAACAGCACAAGCCCCTTATTTTCTGTCCCCTTGCTTCCAAAGGTAACTGTTTCTCGAAGCAGGAAGGGACCCATCGTTTCTAGGGTCCACTCCAATCTAAGTGTTGTAATAGCTATAGAACTAAATGGAGTGACCAACAGTCACCACACTCTTGTGTATTTTTGTCTATATTTGTGCATTAGGGGAAAGTAGTAGGAGAAGAATGGAGGGAGTTTTATTCTTGAGTTTTTTTCTGTCCATAAGTTCATCAAAGGCAGGGGACACTTTTTATCCATCATGGCATCCTCAGTACCTAACATAATACCCTCCATACAGGTGACATTTGGGATATATTTACTGACCTGAACTAATAATAAGAGCAGTTCTTCAAAGCATAACCTCTAACATCCCAGAAAAATTTACCCTGACACTGGATTTAAAGTGTTACTGAATCATAAATTCGGAAGACTCCTAGTTCTAAGGATATACGAGAGGGGAGTCCAGGTGCCGTCTCTGCATTTCCACCCCCTTCACCATGCCTGCCCCAGCAGCTCCTCCACTCATGTCAGTACCCCATTATTTGGCTCTGGAGATAATTGGGGAATGTGTGTAATCTTTTCTGGTAGAAATGGCTGAAGCTGAGGAGATGACATCATAGCAGGTGCTGGCATTAGGAGGAAGCCTAGTCAAGTGCCCCCTGACAGAAGGCATGACCAAGGCTGCAGTCAGTGACAAGAATGCTGGCATGCTCCTCAGGCAGCACAAACACAGAACAAGCCCAGAGAAGCTCAAAGATAGGAGGCTTCCTCACCATTTCTGTCCTCGGGCAACCCCAGAGGATGAGAGTATCTCCTTTACCCATCACTGGAGTCACGGCTCCTTTTCAGTATCTCTCCAGTGGTAAGAGCTCTTTAAGATACTTATGTATACAATTTTTTATTAAGTATAAAGGAATAAATAGGGCAGATAGTATATACTAAGTAGATGATTTCTAAGCACGAAATCCCATCAATTGAATTGGCATGTAGTTTTTGGTAAAACTGACTTCTGTGTCACTTCTACCTCTCCTATAGACACCCTGCCCTGAGACTATTTCACCAAGGGCTGTTGGATCACTGACGAAGTGAGGCTGGCTTCCTCCCAGTCTTTTTCTCTTCAGCTGAAATAATTACTGATTCTCTTAGTCAGCTTACAAACAGCTATCTGGAATTTGTCACACGGAATTTCTTGAAAGTACAGTTCCTCTTCTCCTGGGAAAATTCTACCTACACCAAATCCTTTCTGTTGTTCCTCCTCTGAACTTCTTTATCCAAATGCCCCAGATCTCCTGACAACTCCAGGCTTGACTCATTGTCTTACCTGATGAATGTCAACATGTTTAGTGGAGGACGGTAGCCCACTCACATTTATTTTAGCCACCAATACATTTAATCATATTCCTTACTTTTTATTTTAAATTCTCTCTCTCTTTTTTTTTTTTTTTTTGTAATTTGCTATTTGCTGTTGTTTCTTCCTTTTTCCTAACTTGTACTGGATGACTAGGTTTTTTTTTTTTTTTTTCTCTGTCTATAGCATGGACATTTTTTTTCTGTTATGGGCCAGATAATACATATTTTAGGTTCTGTAGGCCATACGGTGTCTGTCATAACTCATCAGTTTTGACGTTATAGTGTGGAAGCAGCCAGAGACAATGTAGATATGAACGAACATGGCTGTGTTTCAGTAAGACTTTGTTTACAAAAACAAGCAGCAGGCCAGATTTGGCCGAGGGCTGTCATTTACCAACCCTTGTTGTAGCGGATTAGCAGTTCCCCACCCTCCATTTTAAACAAATATCCCTGGCATCAGTAGAATATACATTCAACTTCTATGACAGGTAGTATGAACAATATGATTTAAACAAGATAGTTTATTTCTCTAATTATGTGTGAGTAGTCAGGGGCTGCTTTGACAACACTGTAGTCTCAGGACCCAGGATTCTGCTTATTGGTCCTCTTCACTAAGGTGTTGCCCTCAACTGCACTTACATCCTCATCCACACTTCAGTATATGGACAGGGGGAAAGGGAAGTGGATGCCATGCTTCTTCTCTTTAGGGTTTAGCCTGGGGAATGCACATACCACTTCTGCCTGCATCCCTTTTTATCAAGTTTGTCTTAGGTCACAGCTGGCTTAGAAGGAAACCTGGGAAATGTAGACCAACCGGTGGGCCATGTAGTCAGCTACAAAGCCTATACTGTAGAAGATGGGAGGATAGATATTGGGGGGCATCTGGCAATCCCTACTACAACTGAACTTTGGGATTTTTACTTGCTTCAAGGATCAATTACAATCTATAACCTTCATCCAAGCAAAACAAAACTTGTAGCATCTATTTATTGAGCACATTTAAAATCCAGTTATGTTTTTAATGTTGTCATCTCCCTAGATTCAGTTTCTTCTCGATCCCATGTGTGTTTGGGTGCTCCACCCCCCCTTTTTCTCCCCCCTCTTTTTAAAAAAATGTTCATTTTTTTTTTTGAGAGAGCACAAGCAAGGGAGAGGCAGAGAGAGGGGAACTTCTGGGATCTAAAGTGGGCTCCACGCCAACAGGCTGACTGCAGAGAGCCTGATGTGAGACTCAAACTCATGAACCAAGCGATCACAATCTGAGCCAAAGTTGAGTGCTCAACCCACTGAACCACCCAGGTGCCCCACTTCTTCACCCCCTTTTTAATATATGTAACTGCTTTGTTGATGATTTTTTTCTAAGATCTGACCTCTAGACTTTCAGGACAATTATTCTACATCTTCCTCCTATTTTTCATGGGAAAAGAAACAGCAGCACGTGGGAAAGGCTTAATGTTTCTGCTTAGAAAGACCTGGGTTTTAATTACTGTAATTTACATAAGAGTTTTGTGTTTAGTGGTGAACAACATGAAATGAAATACCTGTTAATGTGACATGACACTAAGGGAAGGAACAGCCCTCCACAGACAACATGTCAGTGAATCAATTCCCTGCTGTTATAACCGTTCTGAGAACCTCAGTCATCATCCCCCTTTATGAATAATTTTCCAGCCATATGTATGGGTGTCTGACAGTTTGTTTATATGCACATTGGGAAGAAGAGCCAAAATTATTTGGCTTGGTGTCAAAAACTGCCTCTATTTTTGTTGTCTGCAGTGCTCTGATTCAGTGCATTTTAATAAGTTTTTAACAATGCATGAATTTGAGTCAGAGGAACTAGAGGAAAGGCTGGGATGACACACACTTATTATAGGATATAAAGGGATGATACGTCATCTATTGTTTCCCATGCCAACAATCCTTAAATCAGTGCCCCTTCTCCCTTGGAACTGAACTATTCTCATTAAGACGGGGCATAAGCAACTTGGCATAATTTGATGTTTTCCTTTAAAAGGCTTTAAATCCGAAGTCATACTTGAGTTCATTTCCAAGTTCTGTCTCACCCAGATTTTATCCACTTTGGGTAGGGTCTGGGCTTTGGAAGCCTTCTTTTCTATGTAGCCATTAGGCATTTGTACTTATGGTATGGGAATATATCTTGATCCATGTGAAGGCAGACAAGATAGGCAGATAGTATGCTTTTTAAAGAGTCTGGGATAATCCTTTTCTTCTTGCATGTTCTCCTTCTGCTCTTTGGCTTACAAGGTTAAACTAACAATGAAACACAGTAAAATTTGGAAGCACGGGAGTGTATTCATTTTTTTTTTCTTAAGTGAAAAAGTGATTTGGACTCTGTCGTGTAAGTAAGTCCTATATTGTAGACAAACCAGTGTATTTGAGCTGCCTGTAGCTTCTTCCTGTGGCTGCAGGTAGCGTTTGAATTCTCAGTTGCTTAAATGGAAAAGCTGCTATCTGGGGGCCTATAACCAATTTCTGCATTTTAAAATGGAAACTGGAATCTATTCTGTGGGCAGGCCTTTGCTAGGTTTTGCATTGCAGATAGATGTAAAGCAAATAACTTCACATTAATTTTATGAGCACTGAACCACTGAAATAGCACAAATATAGATGCCTCAGACTATGTTTTCATTCAGGTTTAGAAATAGGAATTGGCTATGTCTTTAGCAAGACTGCGTCCTTGCAGAAAAACGTCTTTTTTCTAAATATATATTTGTGTCCCAAATGAGTAGTTATTTAGGACTGAATAATCTACTCTTTGGTTAATATGTTGCTCATTAATTACTGTGATTGCCTTGCAGGGTGGGTGGGGCATCAGACCACACTGCATTTCCCCCGTCAGTCATACTGGGGCGTGTAAAAGAAAAGTGGGCTTTGCAATGATGGAAAGAGAACTCTCTCTGAATGGCTGAGAGGGGTGGGAAACTAGGCTCTTAGGGGAAAGGACGTGGAATGTGCTATTTGGGGAACATAAGCAGATGCTTGTAAACAGTGACAGATCAGGAGAAATGACCTGTAGAGGACCTCTATGAGCATGACCCATGAGCTCTACTTAACTTTTTTAGCTCAGAATTTCCCAAATGTATTGAAATAAGGAACTCCTCTGTTGCATAACACTTGTTAATATGCCACAGAATACTTTCTGAAGACCATTCCATGGGAAATAGTGTTAGCCAGACTTCCTCCTAGCATGCATTAAAGTTACCTGGATGACTTCTGAGAACACAAATTGCTGGCCCTACTCTCAAAGTTTCAGATTCAATAGGTTTGGGGTGGGCCTGAGATTTGCACTTCTAACAAGTTCCTGGGTGCATGCTGATACTGCTAAGTCTAGGAACCACACTTTGAGAATGAATCACAGACTGAAAGGGTTTGATCCATTCTTTCTCTTTCTAGAGTAACACAAATCCAACCAAGAAGAATAGTCATTGAAATAAAGACCAAATATTAAAATCCCACAGCTAACAGCATACTCAGTGGTGAAAAACTTAAACCTTTTCCTCTAATGCCAGGAACAAGACAAGGATACCCACTGTTGTCACTTTCTTCAACATAGTGCATTGGAAGTCCTAGCCAGAGAAATTACCCAAGAAAAGTTAAAAAATAAAAAAAAAAAAAAAAAAAAAAAAAAAAGACATACAAGTCAGAAAGGAAGAAGTAAAATTATCCCTATTTGTAGATGACATGATCTTATTTTTTTATTAAAAAAATTTTTTAAGTTTATTTATTTTTGAGAGAGAGAGACAAGAGACAGAGAGATAGGATATAAAGGGATGATACGTCATCTATTGTTCCCCATGCCAACAATCCTTAAATCAGTGCCCCTTCTCCTTTGAAACTGAATTGTCCTCATTACACCTGGGCACAAGCAACTTGGCATAATTTGGTGTTTTTCTTTAAAAACAGAGAGAGAGGGAGAGAAAGAGAGTCCCAAGCAGTCTCTGCACTGTCAGCATGGAATCCGATGTGGGGCTTGAACTCACAAATCATGAGATCATGACCTGAGCTGATACCAAGAGTCAGATGCTTAACCAGCTGAACCACCCAGGCTCCCCTGACATGATCTTATTATACATAGAAAACCCTATAGACTCCACAAGGAGACTGTTAGAACTAATAAATCTTTTGGTAATGTTGCAGGATACAAAATCAACATACAAAATTCACTTGTGTTTTTATACATGAACAACAAACAATCTGAAAAGGAAATTAAGAAAAACATTCCATTTACAATAGCACCAAGAAGAATAAAATCCTTAGGAATAAATTTAATCAAGGAAATGAAAGACTTGTATGCTGGAACTATAAAGCATTGATGAAAGAAATTAAAGAAGTCACAAATGGAAAACCATTCTGTGTTCATGGATTAGAATATTTAATATTGTTAAAATATTAAAGCTATCCAAAACAGTCTACAGATTTAATGCAATCCCGATCAAAACCCCATTGGAATTTTTTACATAAATATAAAAAATAATTCTAAAATTCATATGACAACACAAAAGACCATGAACGGGTAAAGCAGTCTTGAGAAAGAACAACAAAACCAGAGGCATCACCCTTTTTGATTTAAAAATATATTACAAAGCTAGTAAAACCAAAACGGTATGGCACTGGCATAAAGATAGACATATAGATTAATGGGACAGAATAGAGAGCCCGGAAATAAATCCATGCATGTATGGTTAACTTATCTTCAACAATAGTGCCAAGAATACACAACGAGGAAAGGACAGTTTTGTCAACAAATGGTGTTGAGAAAACTGCAAAATGGGTAGCCACTATGGAAAACCGTATGAAGAGTCCTCAAAAAATTAAAAATACAACTATCGTATAAGCCAGTAATTCCACTTCTGGGTATTTATCCAAAAGAATTGAAATCAGGATCTTGAAGAGATACTAGCACTTCCATGTTCATTGCCGCACAAAATGTGGAAACAACCTAAATGGCATTCAACAGATGAAAGGATAAAGGAAATGTAGTACCTACGTATAACAATATTATTCAGCCTTTAAAAAGAAGGAAATTCTGCAATATGCAGCATGGATGAACCTGTAGGACATTATGCTAAGTGAAGACAAATTCTGCATGACTCCACTTATATTACTTATCTAAAATAGTCAAATTCATAGAATCAAAGAGTAGAAAGGTGGTTGCCAGGGACTGGGGAGAAGGGGAAATGGGGAATTACTAACCGACAGGCGTAAGGTTGCAGTTAAGCAAGACGAATACGCTCTAGAGATCTGCTGTACAACACTGTACCTATAGTCATTGATAATGTATTGTACACTTAAAAATTTCAGAGAGTAGATCTCATGTTAACTGTTTTTAGCACAATATTTTTTTAAAAAAAGACTACTTTCTTACACCATATCCAGATATAAACTCAGAATGGGTTAAAAACCTAAATATGAGGGGCGCCTGGGTGGCGCAGTCGGTTAAGCGTCCGACTTCAGCCAGGTCACGATCTCGCGGTCCGTGAGTTCGAGCCCCGCGTCGGGCTCTGGGCTGATGGCTCGGAGCCTGGAGCCTGTTTCCGATTCTGTGTCTCCCTCTCTCTCTGCCCCTGCCCCATTCATGCTCTGTTTCTCTCTGTCCCAAAAATAAATAAAAAACGTTGAAAAAAAAATTAAAAAAAAAAAAACCTAAATATGAGACCTGAAACCATAAATTCCTAGAAAAAAGCATAGGCAGTAATTTCTTTGACATCGGCCTTAACATCACTTATCTAGGTATGTCCCCTCAGGAAAAAGAAACAAAAGCAAAAACAAACTGTCGGGATTATACCAAAATAAAACGTGTTTGCACGGCAAAGGAAACTATCAATGAAACAAAAAGGCAGCCTACCGAATGGGAGGAGATATTTGCAAATGATATATCCAATAAGAGGTTAATATCCAAAATATACAAAGATCTTATACAAAGATCTTATACAACTCAAAAACAAAAAACAAACAAGCAACAAAAAAACCACCAAATAATACAATTAAAAATGGGCAGAGGACCTGAATAGACATTTTTCCAAAGAAGACAAACAGATGGCCAACAAACATATGAAAAGATGTTCAGCATCACTCATCATCAAGGAAATGCAAATTGAAACCCCAATGAGATATCGCCTTATGCCAGATAGAATAGCTAGTATCAAAAACACAAGAAACTACGAGTATTGGTGAGGATGTGGAGAAAAAGGAAACCTCTCCCACTGATGGTAGGAATGTAAAATGGTGCAGCCACTGTGAGAAACAGAATGGAGGCTCTTCAGAAATTAAAAATAGAAATCCCATATGACCCAGTAATTCCACTATTGGGTATTTACCAAAGAAAACAAAAACTAAGTCGAAGAGGTATATGCACCCCTGTGTTTATTACAGCATTATTTAAAATAGCCAAGATATGGAAGCAATCCAAGTGTCCATCTATAGATGAATGATAAAGAAGATGTGGTATATACATACAATGGAATATTACTTGGATCTAAAAATGAATGAAATCTTGCCATTTTCAACAACATAGATGAATCTAGAGGGTATTAAGCTAAGTGAAATAAATCAGAGAAAGACAAATACCATATGATTTCACTTATATGTTGAATCTAAGAAAGAAAACAAATGAACCAACAAAACAAGCAGATAGAGACCCATAAATACTGAGAAGAAACTAATGGTTGCCAGATGGGAGTGTGGGAGATGGGCAAAATGGGTGAAGGAGAGCCAGAGACATAGGGCTTCTAGTTATGGAATGTGTAAATCACAAGGATGAAAAGCACAGCATAGGGAACGTACTCATTGATACTGTTATAGGGTTATATGGTGACAGATGGTAGCTATATTTGTGGTAAGCATAGCATAATGTATAGAGCTGTAGAATCACAATGCTGTACACCTGAAACTAATGTAACATTGTGTATCAACTACACTCAGTTGAAAAAAAAAAAAAGTAGTCCTTGAACTCCTACCATGAGCAGGGCATACAGGGTTTATTCTGCCCAGTAACACTAGGGCACACTGATAAAGAAGACCCCAGAGACAAAAATTTAAGTCACTCCTCAGTTATAGCAAGGTCATTTTAAAAATTAATAAATAGGGTACCTAGGTGGTTCATTTGGTTGGGCATCTGACTTCAGCTCAGGTCATGATCTCACAGTTCGTGGGTCCAAGCCCCGCCTCGGGCTCTGTGCTGACAGCTCAGAGCCTGGAGCCTGCTTCGGATTCTGTGTCTCCCTCTCTCTCTGCCTCTCCCCCGCTCATTCTCTCTCTCTCTCTCTCTCTCTCTCTCTCTCTCTCTGTCTCTCTCTCAAAAACAAAAAATAAAATAAAAATTAATAAACAGTTATATTATCCAACCTTATTGGCTATTTTGACCATTTTATAATTCAGTAGTGTTTTTGTTTCAAGTGTAAAATAATTGAAAGGCATTTTACGGGGCGCCTGGGTGGCTCAGTCGGTTAAGTGGCCGACTTGGCTCAGGTCATGATCTCGCGGTCCGTGAGTTCGAGTCCTGTGTCGGGCTCTGTGCTGACCACTCAGAGCCTGGAGCCTGTTTCAGATTCTGTGTCTCCCTTTCGCTGACCCTCCCCCGTTCATGCTCTGTCTCTCTCTGTCTCAAAAATAAAATAAACGTTAAAAAAAAGTGTTGTTTTTTTTTTTAAAGAAAGGCATTTTACTCATTATTATTAGCTGTAGTGACTTTTCTGCAGTCTTGCTACCTTAAAAGCCATTTAGGCATGTTGGTGTATGTTATCACAGCAGTTCAACATCCAGTCAATTAAATCTGAAAAAACCCAGTTAGTCATTTGGCAATTTGGACCACATAACAATAAACAACTGGTTTTGTTGATTGCTTCAGCTGAATTGATTAAATGCCTCAGAAATAGTAGAAACACTTCAGTTTGTATGACAGCTTTACATTTTTGCTTTCCAGTAATTATCATCTCTGTTGAGCCAATACTTCCAAAGGAAATACTGTGAAATGTTCTGAATTGGTATCTCACTTGCAATGTATTATTATCTTCATTATATTTACCTAAAATAGAGAATTAGTAAAACAAAACCAAATACAGCAGAATAGATGAGCTGTGTGTCCCCAGCCAAAGTTCATCAAAAGCAGTTAAATATGTACATGATAACTATTTCTGCATATGTGAGGCAATTGGAAAGTGATATGCATTATCAGCCCACAAATTCAAATGTGCTTCACTCCAAGTTACTTTAGGCATTGCCTCTCAGCATACCTGCTGATAGTGATGAACTTCAAGAAAAGATCAAGGGCACTCATTCTGTGTTTCAAAGACTTCGGGAACCAGCCAGGCAGCCATCTTCCTGTAACGTGCATCTTAGTGACTGTGGTGGCCCTGAACTTCTGTTGCATAGATACCCAGTTGTGGTGAGCATAACTGACCTTGGACCTAATAGCCACCCCTCTGAATGTACCACTGCATTTGCATCAAGGTCATAACGCCCACAGACTGCCCCCAGTCAGTGACTGAGCATGATGAGGTATAAATGTCTCTTCGTGTGAAAGTCAAGACTGCTTTAATGGACAGTGTGGCTCAAGGACTCCCCTTTGGCCTGGCTGAACATCTCTTGGAACTGCACTGCAGTCTGAGACTCTTACTACCCAGCCTCCCTTCCCTCTCTTCTTCCCCAGGAATTGGACCTTTGTTTCCAGCTGAAGGCTCTTGCCTGCCTATTCCTGTTCTCCCCTCCCCATCCTTTGCAGTCGTTACCCTCTCCTGCACATCTAACTTCATCTTGGAATCTGCTTCTCGGAGGACTTGAACTCACAATGACCATGATTTTTATACTATCACACAAGACAAAATCAAGGTAACCTGTGTTTTAGGAGTGAATTTTAAACAATGCCCAGCCTAGAGGGAAAAAAGAGAATCTGACAGTTTAATAGTTTTCTTGTCAGGGTCACAAATCTGCTGTAAACCCAGTTGATATTTTCTTATGTTACTTCCTTTGTATTTGGCATGTCAGAGATATACACAGCAGCACTTTGCTCTGATGAAAAGTCTGGCTTCTCAATATGTACCCTCTCTTATTCAAAGATTGATGCAGAGATATTGAAAACTATCTTTCATGTAAAAAGTTATAGGTTTTGATTAACAGATCATCTTATTGTTTCTGTTTAAAAGTGTTTCCTGTTAGAAAATCATTATGAAAAGTTTAGAACTTTACTTATTTTTAAGTAAGCCCTACACCCAACATGGGGCTTGAACTCACAACCCTGAGACTAAGAGTTGCTCGCTCTGTGGACTGAGCCAGCCAGGCACCTGTAGAACTTTTTTTTTTTTTTTTAATAGGATTCATGACCAACATGGAGCCCAACGTAGGGCTTGAACTCATGACCCTGAGATCAAGACTTGAGCTGAGATGAAGTATCACACTTAACTGACTACCACTCAGGCGCCCTAGAACATTACTGTTTAAAAAATTAAAATCACCACCTAGTTTCAGCACCTAAAGATCCATGATAGTTACCATGTCAGTATGCTTTTGTCTCTGTCTTTTCTATGTTTTATATTTATGTCCATCCAGGTGAATTAATACTATATATAAGTTTAGTATCTTGCTTTTCCCTCGTGGTATTAAACTTTTTTGTAGAATACTCTTAATGGCTGCCCAGTAGTCCATTAAGCATTATTCTATTATTCCATTATCCTATTATTTACTTAACCATTACCTTATTGCTGGAATTAAAATAATTCCTTTTTTTTTTTTTTTTTTGTATTTTTAATGACTGAAACAAAACAGATCTAAAACTCCAGCTTCTGGAAGAACTCTTTGTTCTTGCTGGTCTTGTACCTCTCCTGGAACTTGACCTTGGCCTCTTGTTGGCTCATGCATTTTTTACCGATAAGGGTGGAAACAGAGCCATCTGATGTTTTACAGATTCAAAATAAGTCAGATACAGACTCTCACAGAAATAATAATTTAGGTAAAGCAAATGACAGTGCAAATAAGTGATGGGAGTTAGCATGGAGAACTAGGCTCAGTGCTCAGATGCACTAAAGTGCTTACGTGAGAAAAGGCAATTACTTTCAATTGCACGAGACCTAATTAGGTCCCCTTATTGCTTCTAATAACAACCACTCTTTATGAAATATAGTAGTTCCAGCTATTTGCTTGCTCATATTGTGAGCTTTACCTGGCTTTGATACTGGACCCGCAAGAGCAGGTTTTTGAGTCTCAGTGCCATAGAAATGAACACTGAGTGCAAAAGTAAGGCAGCAGGTGGAGCTTATTAGAGATAGCTTGTATTCAAGGGAGCCAATGAGAAAGAGGAATGTCGCTCCCAGAAGCAGTGGCAGCAGTGTGCAAGGCTTATAAAGGCACTTTTCCAAAGGGGGAGGGGCTGTGAGTAGGGAAGCCTCCTTTAGTCCCACGGTCATTATCTGGTGGCTGCTACTTTTTAGTAGACACAAGACAGTCACAGGATGCCTTTCTTGATGACTGATGTTCTTTAGGGCTCCTGGAAGACAGAAGTACTTGTGCAAGCTGGCTTTAAATTGTTACTTTCTAATTTCGCTCAGACAACCATTATTCCCTGATGGCTGTTATCTGTCACTTGTTCTCTTTCCCATAAGGAGGTATTTGTCTCTGAGCCTATGGAAACTTTTAACCCTTGCCTCGGACTGGTGGCTTTACAAGAGTTACGTCCCTCTTGCTTTTCCTGTACTGTCTCAGCTTTGCTACCAAGGCCTTTCTGCTGGGCCTGGGGAATATTTGTAGGAAAAATATTGCCACTCCCCTAAATGGACTTGAGGTAGAGAGAGTGAAATGTACAATTTTGAGAATGTCTGTGTTACCAAGAATCAGTTAATGCTAAGCTAGGATATGTTTTCCAAATGAGGATATTTTAAATTTTTTTAAATATTTTATTTATTTTTGAGACAGAGAGAGACAGAGCATGAATGGGGGAGGGGCAGAGAGAGAGGGAGACACAGAATCTGAAGCAGGCTCCAGGCTCTGAGCTGTCAGCACAGAGCCCGACATGGGGCTCGAACTCACGGACCGTGAGATCATGACCTGAGCCGAAGTCGGCTGCTTAACCGACTGAGCCACCCAGGCGCCCCAAAATGAGGATATTTTAATAGGCTAACTGGTGCCCAATGTACTATGCTACCCAGACATGAATTTTAGGAACGTGAAATTCTAGCACAGAAGAGCCCTCATTTGGGCTCCCCTAAAAGCATAGTGTGAGACAAGAACTGGAGTGTGGTAGTTGAATTGGGAGGTGATCCCAGAGAGCAAGAGTGAGGCTGCTGAGACAGGGACAGAGAAGAAATAATACATGGTCACTTTCTGCAAAAAAGAGGCCAAGACAGGGAGACTTTTTACCGCTGTGGACATCGGGGACTCAGTCCCACTACAGACCCTCAAAGGAACTGTGGAGACTGTGTCAGAATTATCCCACTGAAGGACAGAAGGCTGGGAGATTCACTCCTTAGCATCTTCCTCATTCATTGAATTTTGTCCCCTAAGGTTTTAACTTCCTCCACACTTCCAGATAGTATCTATGTGGACCGAAAAGACTCTGGAAGAAGTCCTAAGGCAAATGGCAGAGAGATCCCCCGCACATGCTTGAGATGAGACATTGGCCATTTACAGGCACTGTGCACTGACCAGCTGCCATGTCCCGTCCTGAGGTCTGAGGTGTAGAGGAGTATGGTCTGAGGCCTGTGGGGCCAGCATTGACTTCATGCTGCCAGTGCCACTCTCACCAGTGTGTTCCTTCTTGTCTTAGTGAAGGGTCCCTCTTCCTGGGGACATAGTTATTGGTTAGGTTCTCTGGTGTCATTTAGTAAATCAGTTCCAACATACCCTTCTGACTTTTCTGTCCATACTTTGCACAGGCGGTTGTGGCATTTCTGTCTCATTAATTGTAAGTTATTGTCATGTCTACCATCAAAGAACCCAGCTAGCAACCCATTAAGTTTTCTCATCAGGAAGTTAAATCCTGCATCATGGGAAGATACTTCTGGGTCAATAAATGCTTCCCTATAGAACTTTACATCCCACTCCCTCTGTCCAACACCATGAAGATCTATTCACACACACATTTCTAGGCTCCTGCCAGCACATATTAGTAAGACCCTGAAGTTCTTCCAGGAAGAAAGCTGTCCCCCAGCAGGGATTATTTAGGCTATGCTGAGAGCTGACCCTAATTACTTATCTGATGGCAATGGTGGAAGGTGTGGGTAGACCTTGGAAAGGACAAACATCATCTTACATCTGCCTCAGGTGAAGGCTTTATGTCATCTGTTGGCAAAGGGGAGCTGCTCTTCTCTAGTAAGATGAATGGGAATGTTTGTTCCCACTCAGAAGAATCCAGGGCTTCAAAATTTTCAGGTACATCCACAAAATATGCCATCCCATGTCTCAGCATCTTCCTCCTTCCCTATAAGGGCTCTGACCTTCCCAAAAGGAAACCTGCCAATGACAAGCAATCAGTCTCCTTAATAGCACATCTGCCACTCCCCAGTTGAAGACAAGCATCTCCGTAATACTGCCATGGACACTTTCTGGGTTTCACAGCATGCCCTGAATTGGTAGTGAGACCACTCTTTTTCTTCCAGGTTTTTACAGCAGATCATAAAAGTCAGCCAATTCCATAATCCTCATACTTACCATCATAACTACTAGAGCTGCTGTGGAAGTCAGTACTTTCCCCTTCTACCTAAACCTCATGCCAGTCCTCCTAGCACTAGTGAGATTTTTTGGCAGTTATGAGGATAGAGCTCACCAGGTGTTCTTTCCAGGCCATGTACCACTGGCAGTGGGGTCCTTGTTTTCATCTCACCAGTTGCAGTGTCCTGTCCCTAGGGTCTGCTTTTTCTAGCACTTCCATTTCCAACCGTCTTGCCTCGGGTTCCCCTAAACCCACATACCGACTGAGCAAATTTCCACAACTTCTGAGAAAGGACTAAGAGAAGCAGAGAGACACCATGCATACACTTGAGGTAGGATGTTGTCCATACGCGTGGGATAATGCATCATGACTACTGAAATCAGGTGGGCCAGGAGTATGGCTCAGGGCGCTCCAACTGTTGGCTACAAGAGGTTTGTGAACTAGAGGTAACTCAGGAAAACTGACAGACATTTTAGAACCTTGGTTAGTCAACCCATTCCCCCAAACCATCAGATCAAGAATAGATATAAAATTCATTAAAATAACTTCTTTAGTCAAAACCTGAAGAATGCCAGTGACTTAAAGCTAAGACCCATGGATAAAAGTGTTTTACTTTCCCAAGGACCAAAAAAAAACTAAAACCAAACAAAACCTGAAAGACATAGCTCAGACATTTTAGAATAAACTAGAAAGAAGGGACAGCAATTGTTCTATCTGAGTGGGATGAAAAAAAAACCAGGAAGTGACTAGAAGATACCGGGCAACACTTCCCTTCTGAGGTGTACTAATGATGTTGGGAAGCTAGGACTCTATGTGTATTTAACATTATTTTGGATATAGTTTTACCCAGAAGGCCCTGCCATTGTAGCAGAAGCACCTTTTGTGGTACTGTGAATGGGAGGTCCTGCACAGAGGGGCAAAGCATTTACAGCATCTAAAGCCTATAAATCTAGAGTCTTATTCATGGTAGGGAAGGCCTTGTTCTCTCACTCCCACCGAACCTCAGGTGGTGGCAGCAGAAAGTTGTGCAAGAAACACAACAACACCATCTGTTCAAGGAGCTGTCTACCTGAGATTCAATATAGGGATGTTTGCTTTACACATAACTGGAAAAGAAAAAACTTCCAGCTGGCTTCAGCTATGTGTTAGGATAGGATACATGTTAGGACTGGCTGATTGCTGTAACCAGCAACCCCAAATCTCCATGGCTTACACCCACACAAAAGGTTTCATTCTTGCTCATCTCATAATGCAGTCAAGTTGGCAGGGGCTCAGGGGGCTCAGGGGCACAGGCTTCTTTCATATGTGGCTCCTCTGCCCCTTAGAGCCTTGGAGTCCTCCCATAGATCCTCTGCCTCCACCCAGCCCAACTGCAGCCCAGAGAGAGAGAGAGAGAATGATGAGGGAGGGTGAAGGACCACCTGGGAGGTGGAGACCTGGTGACCTATATGATTTCTATCTGCATTCTTTTACCCAGAACTAGTCACATGGTCCCACCTAGATACAGGGGCCTGGGAAAAGTAGTCTTCCTGTGAGCCCAAGAGGGAAATGAAAGAGTCTGGTGAACGTAGAGAAATGTCTCTATCACAATGTATTCTATATATAATTGCACTAAACGATGTCCACCAGAGAGGAGATCATCACTGACATAATCCTAAAAACTCAATTCTTTACACATTTCTGATTTTGGGTAAGAAATTTCTTAAATTGATGCTCTTATCATTTCTCCCTGAAGGTTGAATAGAACTTATTTTCTGGGCTTTCCTCCCTAAGCTCTGTCAAGTTTCTGCCCAAGTGTCATTTCTCAGTGAGGCCTATCCTGAGCATCCCACTTAAAACTACAGCCGATATATCTCATCACTCTAATTCTGCCCTATTTTTCCCCAAGACATGTATCATAATCTCACTTAATACATTATTTATTTATCATATTTCTTTTTTATGGAATGCCTTCCATTATTGAAATTTAAGCTCCAGTAGGGCAGGTGCCTTTGTCTGATTTAATCACTGAGGTATCCTTATGCCTACAATGATTCCTGACACATACTGGCCATAAGGAATGAACAATGAACACATGAACAAGGAACCACAGGCATTCATCAAGAAGGAATTCATAAATACATATCTGTACACTCATGTTCATAGCAGCATGGAAAGTGGAAATAACCCAAATGTCCATGGAGGGATGAATGTATAAACAAAATGTGGTGTATACGTACAGTGGGATATTATTCAGCTTTACAAAGGAAGGAAATGGTCCAGCAATCCCCCTTCTGGGTGTATAGCCAAAAAAACTGAAAGAAGGGTCTTGTTTGCACATCCATGTTCGTAGCAGCACCCTTCACAATAACCAGGAGGTGAAAGCAATCCTAATGTCCATTGACTAATGAATGGGTGAACAAATGTATACACATACAATGGAGTATTATTCAGCCTTAAAAAAGAAGGAAATCTTTTGTCATGCTACAATGTGGATGAACCGTGAGGACATTATGCTAAGGGAAATAAACCAGTCACAAAAAGTCACAAATATTGGCGGGTGGTGGACTGCAGAAGGTGAGGGAATGGAACTCAGGACTGAGAGCAGTTCTCCTACTTCAAGCCTAGTTTGGACTAGGCCATATTCTCATGGTATCTTTCTTACTTTGTCCATAATTTGGACTCTCAGTCTTCCTTCTGGAGCCATTTCAGGAGTGAACTTGATTGACATCCACATAATTGCAAATGGCAAGATTTCATTCTTTTTGATTGCTGAATAATACTCCATTGTGTGTGTGTGTATGTGTGTGTGTGTATATATATATATATATATATATATATATATATATATATACCACATCTTCTTTATCTATTCATCCATCGATGGACATTTGGGCTCTTTCCATACTTTGGCTATTGTTGATAGTGCTTCTATAAACATGGGGGTGCATGTGTCCCTTTGAAACAGCATACCTCTATCCCTTGGATAAATACCTAGTGGTGCAATCGCTGGGTCATAGGGTAGTTTTATTTTTAATTTTTTGAGGAACCTCCATACTGTTTTCCAGAGCGGCTGCACCAGCTTGCATTCCCAACCCTTCTTCTTCTTTTTTTATTTATTTATTTTTTCAACGTTTGTTTATTTTTCGGACAGAGAGAGACAGAGCATGAACGGGGGAGGGGCAGAGAGAGAGGGAGACACAGAATCGGAAACAGGCTCCAGGCTCTGAGCCATCAGCCCAGAGCCTGACGCGGGGCTCGAACTCCTGGACCGCGAGATCGTGACCTGGCTGAAGTCGGATGCTTAATGACTGCGCCACCCAGGCGCCCCTCTTCTTCTTTTTTTTAATGGGCAAGGCTAAATTATATAATGTCCAGAGACATTTTGCCACAATTGGATGATAAGACTATTTGCAAAGCAGCACTTATACTATAAAAGTAATTGGGGAAGAAAGTGTTCATCATTGGGAAGTATCTTATAAAAAGGGGCTTCTTAAGTGAAAGGCAACGTTTTATTTTTTGACCTGGGTTGTAGTTACAAAAGTGTTCACTTTTACAAAAATTCACTGCCATATATTTGTTTTGTGTAGTTTTCTATAGATTTACATTACAATAAAAACATGTTTTAAAAGAGAGAAAGATACTTAGGGGACACAACCACCAAATATAATATGTAGACCTTGTTTGGATCCTAATTTGAACAAACAAATTATAAAATATTTATGAGATAATCAGAACAATTGGAACACTGATTAGATCATTGTTGACATTTAGGAGTTATTGTTTAATTATAGATGTGATAATGCTACTGTGTGTTAAGGAAAAGAGTCCTTATTATTTAAAGATACATACTGAAATATTTTAGATAATGTTTGAGATTTACTTAAATCCATTGGCAGGTAGAAATGACAGGTAGGGGTATAAATGAAACAAGTTGGCCAATGTTGCTCATTGGTGAGACTGACTGAAGAGTACATGGGGGTTCATTCAACTGTTCCCTCAACTTTTGTGACTGTTTGAAATCTTCCATAACAAACTATTTCTCTTATTGTCATGATTTGGATGAGTGGTTCATAAGCAAATGATAGATGGACCCGGAAGCTCTGTATGTTAATTGCATGAGCAGCTTCCTCTCTTTTCATTTAACTGTTCTGAAAATTCTCTCTACGTGGGACAATTATTTAAGTAAACCATAACTTCGGAGCCAGGTGTCCTTTGTCAGATAAAATGTCCCTGAATACCAAATATCCCAATGCTTCTTTCAGACCAGACTGGCAAAATAAAACACATTTTAACTTCTCTCTGGAGGTCTGGAGACCAAGAGGCAGAGTCAACATTGTAGCCAATGTGCTGTCTGGGAGCTGCTGCCCAGATTTGTACACCTTGTAGGACAGAACCTTCCACTCCATATTCTATGAGTTTCGGGCCCAGACCTAAAATTTGTCTTTGAAATGCCTCCCACACTTGTTGAACAGCTGCTCAATCTCAAGTTAGCACCCAAAGTAAAACATAATAATATGGGTTGTTTTTTAAGGCCTCACTGCCTCAATTTTATCATGCTGGCATCAGCACCATATGCCTACTGGTGTGGCAAATTGAGAAGAAAATGTTTCTATGACCATGCTGCTGATTTTAAAAATAACATATCTAATGAGCCAGCTGTGATTAGACAAAAAATTAATAGTCGTTTCTGCAGTTTATTTCATCCTAAACATTTCTCAAATGTTATTCTCTCTTTTCAAACTCTAATACAGATATTGTACAGATGGTCCATTTGATGGGTTCTATTTTAAACAAGCCACCAGGGAGATCACTGGTTTATCAAGAGATAGGAAAAATTGCTTATTCCAGGTCAAATGGGCAGAACTAAAAATAATGTATGATTTTGACAAAGTGACGTACATTTTATAAGCCAGTGTTGTTGGTTCATGGAGATATAAGGCCCTGTCCCCTTGGAACTTGCATATATAGGAAATAAAGATTGACTGGAGCATTAAACTGTACAATCAATATACAGTGATCAGAGCTGACAGTGCAAATTAAGCAGCTGTCAGGTCAGCAAGACTGGGCTATGAAAGAATATGTCATGATTCCTTAAAGAATGTGTCCATCCAAAGGTGTGTGGGAGGGGTTGATATTGGTCTGTGACAGAAATATAGAAAAACAAGTGTCACTAAGGCAGGTGTTGGCTGTGTGCATCTAAACACTATTTAGAGGACAGAGAGCCTTAACCAGTGGCTCTGGGTTACTCAGGCCTTACAGCAAGATCCCCTTCCTGTGAGCCAAAGGCATCAGGCTATGGAAACCCAAGGCAGAGGTCACACGCCTAACCTGGCTCACAGTTAGATTTGTCTGGATCCTGTAGATTTTCTTTTTAATATTCAAACTAACTGGGAACATCTTTTTTTTTTCAAGATTTTATGCAAGACTCTCCATTTATTGCTTTTCTTGAAAAAGCCCACAATCTCACGTGCCAAAAATCAGCTAGGACTGAGTAAAAGCTGTCACCTTCACTCTCCCAGTCAGTCACCGTCACTCCGCTGTCTTAACTGCCTGGACTCCGGAGGCAGCTGTGTTGGCCACCCCCAGCTAATCCATTGGTCTCACTTCCTCGCTTCTAACTTCAAGCTCATCATAGAGTCTTGTGGTTCCAGCCTCACTTCCCCTGTTGGTCTTTTATTTTTTTTTTTTTTAATGTTTCTTTTTGAGAGACACAGACAGAGACAGACAGTGCAAGCAGGGGAGGGCCAGAGAGAGAGGGAGACAGAATCTGAAGCAGGCTCCAGGCTCTGAGCTGTCAGCACAGAGCCCGATGTGGGGCTCAAATACACGAACCGCGAGAACATGGCGCAAGCCAAGGTCAGACCCTTGATCGACTAAGCCATCCAGGTGCCCTGTCTCCTGCTGGTCTTTTGACAGGGAGGGAATGAGCCGGTCGTGCTGAGGTGAGGACTCCTGCATATGTGACAGTTTTATGTTTCATGGTATAGTAAGTGTGGCATTCTGATTTTACATAATCAGTCTCCAGTAAGTCAGCCTGAAAGAGGTGGATCCATTCTTGGTGTAACAACACCAAGTGTCAGTCTTCAAGGCTGAGGACTGAGACCCCATTGCTGCTAAACTCACAGTGGTGTGTACCCTGTTGCAGTGACTTGGGATTGAACTACCCAAGGTCAGCATGTGGAATCCTCCACCCAGAAGACATTTTCCAATTTTCATTTTATACTTGGAAGGTACCTCATGCTCTAATTTTGTTTTATAAATCACACATGCTTACATTATACTTTTTGTATATAGCTCTGAGCGTGTGTGTGTGTGTGTGTGTGTGTGTGTGTGTGTGTGTGTGTGTGTGAAATCTGAAAATAGAAGTTAGGTTAGGAGGAGAGCAACCAAAATAAAGGTTTGGGTTCAAAATAAAATGATCTTTGCCTTCCTAGCACTTCTTGCAGCATGCGGGTGTATGTTCCTGGTTGTTCTATCCTTTCTATTAGTATCACGTTTCATGGTTCTTTATTAATGGTGAGAGAATTACTGCTTTTTCTAACTCTCAAACGTTATCTTCCCTACTTTGTTAATGTCATTGCCTCTGCAGTCACCCACTAGCCTCCTGTATTTTATAATTTAGAAAATGTCCACCTACATATTGTACCTCAATTGTGTCATCTGCCAAAATGCAAGATGACTGGGAAAGAAAATCTTAAAAACACTTCCTACACATTCACACATTGCAACGGCTTTACATCACAGGCATTTGGGAGCCCCACTGTGTCTGGGAGAACTTTAGAATGATTCATGCAGGCAACAACTTAAGCGAAGATGAACTCTGAAAGATTCTCTTTAGCATGAGTGTTGCAATGCTGCCTCTTGTAAAAACTCTGAAATGTTTTAGGATCCTCCAACTCTTTCCATGGTAGCCATAAACATAGACATCTCATTCATTCATTCAAAAAGTGGTTATTAAGCATCTACTATGTGCAAATGACCAAAGACACCCCTAAGCCAATAGAAAGCAGTTTTCCTGGGGGCGCCTGGGTGGCTCAGTCGGTTGAGCGTCCGACTCTTGATCTCCGCTCAGGTCATGATTTCACAGTTCATGAGTCCGAACCCTGTATCAGGCTCCGTGCTGACAGTGCAGAACCTGTTTGGGATCCTCTTTCTCCTTTTTCTGGCCCTCCCCTGCTCATGCTCTCTCTCTCTTAAAATAAATAAACTTTAAAAAAGGAAAGCAAGCAGTTTTCCAAAACTGAGTCTCAGTGATCATAATGATGGTGGCAATAATAAAACAGACAAGGACGTTTGTTGCTATTGCAGCCACATAAGTGATTTCAGTTGTTGTTTTGTGCATTACAGGATAGGACTATCTGGCAGCTTGTAAGAATTTCCAGAAAGTATCACATAGATCTGTACTTATGATTTGTGTTTTCCTCCTACAGAGAGGTGTCTTTGGACATCAAATCAGAGTTCCCTACAAAACGCAGGCTGAAAGCTGGCAACTACTTAGAGAATATTTCTCAGTATTGCTCCCAAGTGATTTTAAAAATACACCAGAAGGTCACAAACCCATTTTCTATCTCTGTCTCTGTCCTCCCCTCTAAGTCATTCCTGTATCAGAATCACTTACGGTCAAAGCATCTTACAGTGAACAATGAACATGTGCATACTGAGAAATAACAAATAAATCTCTAAAAGTTGTTTTTGAAATCATACATGCATTTGATTGACAAAATCAGTCACACATAAGAGGATCCTAATTGCGAAGCTTCTCAGTTTCATCTCTACAAATGTAATATTTCCAAGGTTGACATTTCAATAACTAAAATAGATGTTCAATGACAGAAAGAAGTGTTTGGGTCAATTCTTTACCAGAATTACAAATCAAGTTTATTTTAGATCTTGCTTTCTAAGAATCAAAGACATTGACAGAAGAAAACTAAAATGACCACATTTGGGGGGAACCTGGGTGGCTCAGTCAGTTAAGTGTCTGACTCCCGATTTGGGCTAAGGTCATGAACTCACGGTTTGTTGGATTGGGCCCCACATCAAGGCTCTGCACTAACGGTGTGGAGCCTGCTTGGGATTCTCTCCCACTCTCTCTCTCTGCACCCCCTACTCTCTCTCTCAAAATAGTTAATAAAAACATTAAAATTTTTTTAATGACCACCTTTCTGAAGGACTAAATAGTGATGTTTCAATTATAGAATTGACAGTCCCTCTCCAACAATTCAAATAAGACACCTGGCATTGGCCTGGGAATGGGTTTTATCCCATAAAGATGTTGTGTATGTTACCCTTAATGAATACTTAGAATTTAGATAGAGGTGGGAATATCAGAGATTTAATTTTAATGTAAACATTATTGTAAATAGGATCTCCTTTACTAAAACCTTGTTTCTTTTGTAAACTCTGTTGGCAACAAGCCAGAGAATTTAATAACCTGACATAAAGTGTTGTGGAAGTTATGTGAGATTGTGTGTTTTTAAAACTGTTAACTTTTAAATGACAACTGTACTGTTTTATCATAGTAACAAAGCAATGACTCTGTGAATTCCATGTGGGAACCCTGTAATTCTTAAAACTGCCTGGCAATCTACAAGTAGGCTTAGAGATCTGTCAGCCAATGAGGACATTTGATGGCCTCAAAGGATTGGGTTTGATTTGGTATTTTATAATAGAAGGGGGAAAATATCAAGCTAATACCCAGCATCATGCATTCTGTAAGTAGCCACAGAATGACCTTCTGGGAGATAGGATCCAAATTTACCTGTACTAACCAAAGCCACTACCAAGCTGTTCTAAACTTGAAAGAAGACAAATGACTCACCTGCCTGATATTATTTTGCAAAGCAAGGACTGCAGTGAATCAATTCCACTCTAGAATCTCAGGCTTCAGAATTAGCCACATAGGGTCTGTGTGACCTTGGCCAGTTTCCATAACCTGAATCTACACATTTTATCTATAAAATTAACAAATGTAATCTATGAAGACAGAGTAGAAATAGCTATCCCATAGCAACTAAGTGCTGTTATAAAGGTCCAATGAGATAATGTGCTTAGCAGTGTGCCTGATGGATGGTAAGTGCTCGATAAATGAGAGGACTCTGTGTTACCCACTGCACGCACTGTGTGCCACCATTGGAAGCAAAGGGACAGAGCTGCTCCCGTTTTGCCTCCGCTTCGTAGATGTGATCACCACAGCTGAAATGTAGCAGTTTCTTCTGGATTCTTTGTAGATGAAGAAAGTTCTATATCAGCAACATAAAGTGTGTGAGTCCCCTTCGTTGACACTGGCAAGATGCCAAGAAAGAGAGGTGGTTTTCTGGAGAAGGATCGCCTGGGGAGGAAATGTGTGTATCACTCTGTGTGTTAGAGTGCTGGTCCCCTCCACTGCAGTTGAGAATGAATGCCACCTGTGCACATAGGAAATAGGTGAAATCATTTTTCTCATTATGAATGGAATTGAACTTTTCTCCCCCATGAGTATTTCTCAACTCAAGTCATTGCTTAAATATCGCCTCCACGGGGTGGTTCAGTTGGTTGAGCACTGGCTCTTGATTTTGGCTCAGGTCATGATACCAGGGTGGTGGGATGGAGCCCTGCATCAGGCACCATGCTGAGCATGGAGCCTACTTAGGATTCTCTCTCTCTCCCTCTCCCTCTGCACCTCTCCCCCCACTTGTGCGCTCTATCTCTAAAATAAAATAAAAAAATTTAAATCACCTCCTCAACGAGGGTCCCCCTGACTACCATGTTGAAACCAGCAACCCACCTCCCCATATTGATTCTCCTTCTGTAATGTTTTCTTCTTCCTTAACCCCATTAATTTAATGGAATATATTGTTTTCAAACTTATTATGTCTTGATTATTTTCTCTCTTCCAGCTAGAATGTAATCTTTTTGGGGACAGGAATCTGTATTTGTTTTTTGCCTAAACAGCTGATGATTTGTTGAATGAACAAGTAAATACATAGATTTATTCACATTTGCTTGTATATGCGCAGAGAAATTCTAGAAACTTCCTGAGAAAATAACAGTTGTTACTAGGGCAAGGAAAATGGGACAGGTGGTCTAGATGAATTGGGTATGGTGGGAAGGTGATATCAATTTTTGATTTTTGAACCATGTGAAGTTTTGATATATGTATATATATATATGTGTGTGTGTGTGTGTGTAAATGTATATTGTATTGATACACATTTACATACATATTGTATTGATATATGTATATATATATGTGTGTGTGTGTGTGTGTGTGTGTGTGTAAATGTGTATTGTAAAAATCACTGTTTCTTAAGTCACCTACCATTATAGGCCTGACTTCCATTTCTCCACTTTCTCAAAAGAGATCTCTCTTCCTTCTTTTTCCTATGCCCTTTTACTTTCTCTGTCAAGCCTCAAAATAGCAAATATTTCCCACTACACATACATATGCATCTGTACATATTTGTGTGTGTGTGTAAATGAATCTTGGAAAAAAAGTGTGAAACTGAGCTTCAGTTTCAAAACGGAGCTATCCTACTCAAATACAGAATGTAACCAAGTCGTTAGTAAAGGCTTATTGGGCAACAGCAACAACAAAGAGTTGACTCCAAAGAGGAAGGCCAACCAAGGAAGCATGATGGTGATCTTAGAGGGCATGATAAACTGATGGTCATGCTGGCAACTGCTTTGCGGGGCATTAGCTGTCTCTCCAGGGGTCATATAACAGAAGGTTCATTGTGTAGCAGGTGAAGTGATCACTGTGCTAGGAACAGGTGCTTTGGGGATCCCCCTGCTGAGAATTTCCCTGAGGCCCTATATCTGCTTCCAGGCTGCACCCTCCCCCATTCTAATGGAAGGGCTCACTGGTTTTCAGCCATCTGAAGGGAATGCCTCCTGGAGACTGGGAGAACACAAACACAAACAAGCAGATCTGCAATGTGGTGTGAAGAAAACAGAGGAGGCACGTGAGCTGGGATGCGTTAAACATTATGAATTCATTTGCACAGTCACCAGCAGAAGCAACATGATCTAAAATCAAGACAAAGCCAGGAGCCTTGCCCTCAAATCACCAGTGAGTGGAACATAAGTAAAATTTAAAAATATAGATGCGTTTTTCTTCCCCTCCAGCCTCTTCTTCACTGCCCCACATGTTTTCCAGCCAGTTGTAGGTGAGTGAATTAGTATTCTGGCCAAATTCCTCTAGGAAGGAAAGAGTAAACTCAGTCCATTTTCACTTCTCTTCTCTCACAAAGTAGGTAAGACAGTGATGGTATCAGTCTTTTTAACTCACTGGATTTTGTTCACAGGGATTTAATGAATATTCATTAATACGCTGTGACAAGCAATGCCAAAAATATGAAGCATAGCAAACTGATAAAGCCTGTGGATTACAAATTCCTAAGCCCTTATGTAGAAAACTAATTTCGTCTTACTGCATTAAGATCTGACCATCCCTGGATCCGGTGCCTTTTATGTACATCCGTGAATTTTAATTATGTAAATAATTAAAACCTGAAGAAATGAGTCATTTTTAAATTTTTATTTATTTCTAGTCAAAGCATAGTTGACTAGTTGTGATACAATATTATATGATTTTCATGTACAGCATAGTGGTTCAGCATTTATATACATTACAAAGTGCTCATGAAGGTAAGTATAGTTACCACCTATCACCATACAAAGTAGTTGTTATATTAGTGACTCTATTCTCTATGCTGTACTCTACATTCTCATGAGTTATTTATTTTATAACTGGAAGTTTGTACCTTTTCATCCCTTTCACCCATTTCTCTCACCCTCACCCTCTCCCATCTGGCAACCACCAGTTTGTTTTCTGTGTTTATGAGTCTGTTTCCATTTTGTTCATTTGTTTTTTAGATTCCATATATAAGCGAAATCACATGGCATTTATCTTTCACTGTCTGACTTATTTTACTTAGCATAACACCCTGTAGGTCTATCCAGAAAGGAGTTATTTTAAATATAAAGATTTGTTCTTACTTTTTCACAAAATCATTCCTTTATACAAAATATTAGTGAACAATAGTCCCCCAGAATTGAAAATTGTGAAAGTCACATATCGCGATGGCCTGTCAATGTCTTGTATTAAAACAAAACCTAAAAAAGATTTTTTTAATTTTTTAAATGTTTTTATTTATTTTTGAGACAGAGAGAGACAGAACATGAGCAGGGAAGGGGCAGAGAGAGAGAGGGAGACGCAGAATCCAAAGCAGGCTCCAGGTTCTGAGCTGTCAGCACAGAGCCCGATGCGGGGCTCGAGGTCATGACCTGAGCCAAAGTCGGACGCTCAACCGACTGAGCCACCCAGGTGCCCCCAAAGCCTAAAAAAGATTTTTTAATCAATTTGTTAGACTGTGTTTTATGTTTAATCCACTAACGTAGAAAATCGTGTGAATGTAATTGGAAGGTGAAAGCAACATTTTCTAAGTTGTTGCTCAATATTTCTCAGTGTTGGCTGTTGCTTCTATCCTGAAACATTATGATGACACCCCCCATGAGATCCTGCCCCCAAACAAGACTGTCTGTCATGTGATGCCACAGCAGCAAGTAGTTGATATCTTTCCTACTTAGCACCATGACTGTAGTTAGCTCTCCACTCTGGGGAGTCCCCCAGTGAAAGAGGAGCACGTCCCATCACACCGCCAGGTGACGTATGCACCCAGCCCGAAGGGAGCAACTCAGATCCTCTGTGCAACACCTAGAGAGAGAGGACTTCAGACCCCAAATAGCAGCTTTTCCAGGAGCGGCAAAAAGAAGGCACAAAAAGAATGCTTATGATAGAGACTGCAACACAGCCTATGAAATTGGGCTTTCCAGAGCGCTACATAGAAGTCACGCTTCAGTGGTCAAGTGCTGGAGAAAGGGCCAAGACAGAGAACCAAAAGCTCTAGCGGTTGCCATGGCAGCAAGCAACAGGACTAGAAAAGGTTTCCAGATGCAGGTCTGTCTCGAGAGTGTGTGCAATCACATGCTGTCTGTGTTTACCACATGCTGAATGAAGACAGAGCCAGTCTGTTTTCCAACTCCCTCAGTCAGTTTGCGTTAAGATGATCTGGTGAAATTCTGGAGGGGCAAGTGTGATGAGCTCTCTGACCTGGGTCTTTAAGTTAGTCTGCATAAAGAAGGCTCAGGCCTTTCTTCCCCAGCTTGAGCAGGAAATACAACATAAGCCAATCAACCGCCGAGGCGGGTTTAGCCTGGTAGGCTGAAATTTCCAGTTACACTGTGACATGTGCCAGTCTCCACCTGCAGAGTGATTGATCTAATAGTAAAACTGATGTGGTCGCTATATATTATCATTTGGAAATATTAAGAACTATTCCAGATAGTGCAGGGAAATGTTCTTTGGATCTGATTTCATTTCAGAAAAGCAACAAGAGGATATTTCTTTTTCTCTGTATTACTTTAAGTAACTTGCAGTGGAAAAATAGGCTCTGATTGCAGATGTCCACTCTCCCTGGGACAATGGACATGTGGGTCCATTCTCTAGATAAATTTTACCCTTCCCCCTCCCCAGAGGAGATCAAGTTACTTCTTTTATTGTGGTAAAATATGTATAACTTAAAATTTACCATTTTAAACATTTTTAATGTTTACTTATTTATTTTAAGACAGAAAAGGAGGAAGCACATGAGCAGAGGATGGGCAAAGAGAAAGGGAGAGAGATAATCCAATGTGGATAATTCCCAATGTGGAACTCAATCTCAACAACGTGAGATCATGACCTGAGCCAAATGGAGAGTCAGACCTTACCCAACTGAGCCACTCAGGTGCCCCTGAACCATTTTTTTAATTAAAAAAATTTTTTAATGTTTATTTATTCTTGAGACAGAGAGAGAGTGAGCAGGGGAGGGGTAGACACAGAATCCAAAGCAGGCTCCAGGCTCTGAGCTGTCAACACAGAGACTGACGCAGGGCTCGAACCCATGAACTATGAGATCATGACCTGAGCTGAAGTCAGATGCTTCACTGACTGAACCACTCAGGCGCCCCATCTCCTTAACCATTTTTAAGTGTGCAATTCAGTGCCATTAGGTACACTCACAATTTTGTATGACCACTATCCATTTTCAGAATTTTTCATCATCCCAAACAGAAACTTTGTACTTATTAAAAAATAACTCCCTATTAATCCCTCTCTTCAGACCCTAGCAACCCCTATTCTACTTTCTGTCACAGTGAATTTGCTTATTCTAGATACCTTATGCAAGTGAAGTCATACAGTACTTGCCTTTTTATGTCTGACTTGCAGTTAGTATAATGTTTTCCAGATTCTTCTATGTTGTTACATGTATCTGAATTTCCATCCTTTGAAAGGCTGAATGATATTCCATGGTATGTAAATACAACATAAACACATTCTATGTGTATTTTGTTGATCCATTCCTCTGTCAATGGACATTTGGTTTGTTTCTACCTTTTGGCGGTTGTGAATAATGCTGTTATGAACATTGGTGTCAAATATCTGTTTGAGTCCCTGCTTTCAATCTTTGGGGTATATATCCAGAAGTGGAATTGCTGGGTCACATGGTAATTCTGTGTTTAAATTTTTGAGAAAGCACCAAACTGTTCCACACAGTTTTCACAGTGGTGCAGTGCACATTAGCACAACAATGACTGTACCATTTTACGTTCCCCCCAACTTTCTCCTCTGAATGCCTTTGGAAAGATACAACCTCTGTGTTACTCTCCCGAATTGCAAAGTGCTAGGGGACAATTGCTAGTAGAACCAACCCTGCGAGTCAGAGTCGATACATTTCCTCGATGGCATGCCGAAACCCTGATAATTTAAAGTCAGTAAGCATTTGCTGAGTGCCTATGATGAGCCAGACAATGTACCAGGCATTAGCGATAACAAAGAACTCATAGCTTATTGAGGACGATACACATTTTTGTGCAAAGGTGTAATGTGATGAACCCAATAATAAAATAGAAAGATGTGCCAGGCAATAAAAGGGCAGGAGAAACTTTGCAGAAAAGATCACTGAGCTGGGTTTTGAATGCTGAACAGGGGTTTGCCAGGTGGAAGGAAGGAGAATAGCCCCTATAGAAACTATAGTAAGTTCAAAGAAGAGCCAAGAGAACATGGCATTCTCAGGGAATGAAATACGGTTCATTATGGCTGCAGTTTATTCCCTGGTTTCTGGCCTGTTGGTGTCCTTTCAGAAACTCTGTGGATAGGAAGGGGAAAGACATGTGTATGTATAGGCATGTGTTCATAGATGAATTTGTACCTGAAGGTAGGAAGCAGTGGGATTTCCTCAGGTAGCGTCCAGTCTTGTGATTTGTGGTCAAATGTAGGAGCCTAAAGATACTGAGTAGGAAGGTGACTGCAGGATGACATCTGACTCTTTGAGGCATTGAAGTGGTTGTTACCAAATAAAATTTTAAGGCACTTAAAGACAAGAAATATGATCCAATTAGATCTTCAGAAAAATCCACTTCTGATTGATCTAATTTCAGCAATACAGTAAACTAAGAAACCTGAATACCCTCCCATAGTAACTCCTAGAAAAGGTTTATAAAGTAAAATAAAAATTTTGATAAATGCAAAGCCAAACTGACACATACACAAAGCAGGCACATCTCCTGTGCCAGAAAAGAGGTCCCAGGAAGCCAGAGCAGCAGCCTGGAACTGTAGGCCATGCTCATTCAGGGACAGGTATGCAGGATGGATAGGGACGGAAAAGGCAGAGTTTACTTGCTTCTATTAAGCCAGCAGGAGAGCAAGAGAAGAGTTAGCAACAAGGGGTCTTATCTAATGTAACATAACCAGTCATGGGAATGACATCGCATCACCTTTGCCATATCGTGTGATTATTAGTGGGTCTTAGGTCTCAATCACACTCAAAGGGAGGGGATTTATAGGGCGTGAATACCAGAAAACAAGTATCATTGTGGGTCACTTTAGGGTCTGTCCACCCCTTAGGATCTGTCTATACAGACATTCTGTAGTGCCACATCCCATGTGTATCTATCAAGAAGTTTCTCACCAATGTCAGAGCAGAGTATTGACTTCCCATGTCACCTCTGGTATGCTAGTAACATGGTCTGTCCCACAGCCGTTGCCTATGAATATAGAGGAACACAAGATTTATTAGTTTTTCATTTGTGTACTTTGTGAAAGCATTGCATGGTTATGGAGTCATTCCAAATGGTGCAGCTAAGGACAAGTACAAAGCAGAGATCCTCTTTACCACTCACCAACTTGCCAGAAGTAATTTTTAGAAGTAGTTTCTGGATAGTGCAAGTTATCAAGACTATCACCATTTCAGTAAAACAAGAGCACCGTCTGTCCAAGAGAAAATAGGAGTTGTACCAGACAAGCTTAGCTATTTAATTTTCTGAGGCACCCAAGGTGGAGATGAAAGAGTAAGAGATTTATTAAGGGGGTTCAGGGGTGCAATAGGGGAGCTACGGAAGCAGCTTCTGGTCTGCCCTGTTGTGCTGTGAGCCAGAGAATGAAAGTTTAGTGGTAGGTTAAGGAGAGATTAAAACCAAATGGTTAGTTATAAAATAAGAGAAGTAAAAATTGAAAGGAATGAAATTTACATAGAAAAAAGCAAGCTTTTTTTTTTTTTTTTAGGAATAAAGAAGAATAATATTAGCATGAAAAGAGTGCAAAGTATAAAAGTAAATAAAGGTCAAAAGTCAAAAGAAACCACGTTGAAAATTAAATTAAAAAT
The DNA here is from genome assembly GCF_014898765.1 of Herpailurus yagouaroundi. NCBI lineage: Eukaryota > Metazoa > Chordata > Mammalia > Carnivora > Felidae > Herpailurus > Herpailurus yagouaroundi. Next base: position 27,926,834 of record NW_024412396.1, on the reverse strand, counting down.
TGAAACAAAGTATTACAAAAGTTGGGGTTTAATTATTTTTTAAAAAGATGGTGAAGAGATGAACTGATAATTTACAAGAACACAGATGGCCCGTATATGTGAAGGGAGCTGCTTCTCCCTTCAACCAAAAATTTCATAAAAATCACAAGATACTATTTCTCGCCTATTAGATCAGCGAAGATTTAAAAATTTGATAATATCTAATGTAAACTTGAGGAAAACAGTCTCATACACTGTGGGTAGGAATACAAATTTTTTGGCAATTGTTTAGATGACAATTTGACAATATCTCTAATAATGTATAAAGCTACTTGAATTAATAACTCCATTTCTAAGAATGTAGGTTTTAGTATTTTTGCATGGGGTGTGTGTGTGTGTGTGTGTGTGTGTGTGTGTGTGCGCGTGCGTGCATGTGTGCGTGTGAATACACCATTTACTTTTATATGTAAGATAGACAAATACATAGATTCTAGATAAATCACTATTAATTGAAATAGAGAAAGAGTAGAGCAGCTTGCATGTCTATTAATTGGAACTGGTAACATAATTTATTATATCTCCATTAAATATTATTCACATAATATAGCTTCTTCCCACCTGAAATGGGTTTCCCTTCCTTCTCCTTCAGGAAATCTTCTCAGGTCATTTTATATCTTAGTGATGATTTCTTTAGTTGCTGCTAGGGTATTACCCACCATACCAATTTTCACTCACTTTTACTACCCTTAAGTGGTAGGTTAATCACATTAATGGTCCCAATCAATGGCCACTCTATATGCATGCTCTCTGCCTTATAACTCTGTGGTTCTGCTCCAATTTAAATCTGGACTTGGCCATGTGACCTGTTTAGGTAAATAGGAAAATAGCAAATTGAAGACACATACACATGCAGGCTTGGAAAAAGAGTTTGCAGATTTCTGCTTCCTCTGTTTACACATTTCTGATGGACACCCATAACTGCCAAAAAACATGCCTAGTAGGACTTCTCAGGATAAGGTATGGAGAGTGGAGTCCAATCATACCAGCTGAAGCCATCATAGACCAGCAAACTGCCACTTAATTGTCAGGCCACTGAGTAAGCCCAGCTAAAATCAAAGTACTGGCTAAACCAGTGAAGATCAACAGAACCACCCAATCAACATGTAGATTCATGAGAAATAATAAGTGATTGTTGTTTTAAGCTACTACAATTTGGAGTTGTTTGTTATACAGCAATAGCTAACTGATATACCTGTCAAGTTACTTTTTCAAAAATATGTAGATTTTCCCAAGCTACTCATGATTATCAATTAGCATTCACTATCTTAAAAAATATTTTTAAAATATAGTCTACCATAAAGTTCAGGACACTCTGCTATCCTTATGGTGGTTTAATCATTATGTCTTCTACACACCTAGATATTTTCTTTTAGAATTTAGTTGTTTCTTAAGTCAACTTCCATTAGCCTTCTTAAATTATTTCCTTATTAAAATTTATTTAATTTTTTAATATTTATTTTGAGAGAAAGAGAACATGAGTGGGGGAGGGGCAGAGTGAGAGGGAGACACAGAATCTGAAGCAGGCTCCAGGCTCTGAGCTGTCAGCACACAGCCCAATGCAGTGCTCAAACCCACAAGCTGTGAGAACATGACCTGAGCTGAAGTCAGACACTCAAGTGACTGAGCCACCCAGGCGCCCCTATTTATTTTTTTAAGTAGGCTCTAAGCCTAATGTGGGGATAAAACTCCCAACCCCATGGTCAAGTGTCACATGTTCCACTGACTGAACCAGCCACATAACCCTCCATTAGTTTTTTTGAGACCAACCTACATTATTTTCAGTAGTGTGGCAATCAAGAAGATAATGATTATGAACCCAGTGGAGAGAAAAACCTTTGGAGAGGATTTCCTAAAGTCATCACTTTGGGGGTTTCTTTTTTTCTCCCATCCTATGCCAGTTCCATCAGTAAGGATCTCAGTTGACACAGAACTTGTTTCAAATACAGAAGGAAGAGATGTACCCACAACCAATCACCCATGGTAAGAGAAGTTTTGAGTTTTGTTTTTGTTTTGTTTCATTTTTTTAAAGCAGGAGTCTTTCAGACAATGATGAATATGCCTTTATTCTGATCTTGAAAAAACTTTAAGGAAGCATTTTTACAATGCTGTGTAACACAAATTGGTTTAATCCACTTTTATACATTTAAAAGCCTATGGAAAATAGACTTTTAAATGCATCAGGATTCTTTGTGTTTTGTTTTTTTTTTTTTTTTTTGCTCAGTGCTTTTCCTAAAATCTCTTTTCCTTGCATTCTAGGGTTTTTTTCCCCTTAAACAGTCTTCAATTTTTCAAAACAGAGGAGGATTTACTAGGACCTTTGTTCATGCCTTATTCTCAGAAGATGAAATGCTTCTTCAAAAATCCTTTGCAAACAAGCTCTCAAGTCAATTACTCTCCATTTTTTGTAATGTAAAACAAATTGTACCATTAGTCATTTAACACAAGCAAAACATCTCCCTCTGTGGAAACCACCAAGCCATTTGTTTTTAAAAAACTGAAAAATAAATCACACTTACCTAATGGATGAAGCCTGATAATTTATCCATATGTCATTACTAAAATTGACATGGCAGAAGTTGCCAAGAGGAAGCGATAAACAGTTACTCTAAAAAAAGAAAAACAGTTATTGAATCATCATTAATCATATCTTTGTTTTAAAGTTTGATTCTGTTTCTACCAGGACGTTAATTGACATTTTCACTTACTCTTTTGCCTACAATTGGACAACTTTAAAAGAGCTGTTTTCAAAATAACTATTCTCATAGCCAGTCTGTGGAAAAGGTACTATTCCCAAGTGACTTTTTATGATACTTAGGTTATCAATGAGTGGCTTGTGCATATGCCCTTTTTACATCTAAAAAGCAACGAGAAGATGCTCACATCTGCATCATTTGTTTTTTAAGATCATCGACCTTGGTACTGGGTATCATCAGTGAGACAGGAAAGCAGAACCCTCCAGAGAAAAATGACCTAAGTTCACATTGCGTTCCCTAAGTCCAACCTGGATCTCCTGAAGCCATTGGCCATACTCAAAACCTACACTCACTTCCGGCAATTATGTCATATACCAATGGAGCTTCCTCTAAGAAACTGAAAATTCTGTTAATTGACCTTAATCTCTTTTTGCTGTTTGGCAATGGTTTCCCAGAAAATTAACTGAAAAGGCTGTAATGGCAGCCCCAAATCACTCTTACTCAATGGTGCAATGCCACTATTAAATATACATATATATATATGTATATGTATATGTATGTATATATGTATATATATGTATATATACATATATGTATATATACATATGTATATATGTATATATGTATATATATGTGTATATATATATATATATATATATATAATATATATATGCCTCACTAGTCTCCTTTGTTAAGTGGCTTTTTTAAAACTGTCTGGGAAGGTCATGGCAAAAGAATTTTGTTGTTGTTTTTAATAATAAAATTACATTCATGTTGTGGTTCTTTGAATTGTTGGGAAGGTCCCCTTCTGTATCCACTAATGACAGGTGTGATTCAGGGGTGCCTGACAGGCTCAGTAGATGGAACATGTGACTCTTGATCTCAGGGTTATGAGTTTGAGCCCCACATTGAATGTAGAGGTTACTTAAAAATAAAACTTTAAAAAAAAAGATAGAGAGGTATGATTCAAAGAGAGGGAAATATAGCTTAGTGGTAACCATGAGCTTGGTACTTTACATACATTAGCTTATTTAATCTTATACCACTTTGTAATGTACTATTGTCATCTCTTGATTTGTAGTTGAGGAAATTGAAGGCTCTCTAAAAAAGAGATAACTTACCCAAGGCCACATATGGAGTCAGAATTTGATCCCATGTGGGTCTGACCCCAAAGCCAGTGACCTGTGTCTTCTCATTGTCCAGTCAGATTTTAATAAGACCTGTTTGAATGACATTTATGAGAAGCCACTGAGTTTCATCCAATTTACTTTCTGGATCTACGATTACTTTCTCCTCTTTTTTATGTAATCAACAGTTTGCTTACATTTCATCCCTTTTAGTTGCCCAGAATGTAAAAAACAGAATTGAACAACAGTCCCCTATTACAAAACCCAAACTCCCATGACTTGCAGACAACAGAAGCAAACTGTCCGCATGATGGTTTAAATACTCTGACGTCTTGCTTGCTTCGGCAGCACATATACTAAACACTGTCATCAAGCAGGCCAATATTCAAATTCTCAGGGGGTTGCTGAGTATTAAACAAGGTCACGTATGTAAGCACCTGATAGACGTACAATAAACAGTCACTTGATCTGACAAATACTTCACTGAGTGGCAAACAAAGCTGACCCGACTCCTGTCCCCATTAGACAGCCTTGGAGGAGAGGAAGGGAATGAAAAGTGAAGGTGGGGGAATAACACAAAGGGCCAGGGCCTCAAGGCCATGCAGCCAAATGCAGCTGAGAGTGTGGAGACCAAACCTCCCGCTTCACAAAGTCAAGGTCTGGGGCTTTTAATTGTGTTCAGGGCTTGGTAAAGCTTTCTTCTCCATTAGTGAAGCTTCCAGTTCCGGTTCCCACTTGGGAGGGAAGCAGTCAAGCCTGGCAGGTAACAAGTAGCTCTGTGATGACAACACTGCTCAGACATCAAGCCTGTTGACAGAACAAGCTAACAAGTTCATACCCCCATGCGGGATTGCGAATTCTCTGATGTGTTTTGCCAACTTCAAGTGTGGACAGATGTATTTGGGGGGGGGAAATGATTTTATTGCAAGTTAGGTTTTTCTTGTGTTGCTCAGCAGCCCCTGTAGTTTTGACAGGTGCAAGAGAAGCGGTGGATATAGGTTTGCAAATCTAGCTAGGATGCCTCGACGCCTCCCCCAGTTGTGCATTGTGGAGGATCAGCAGGCTGTGCTGGCATTTGTCCCATCAGGATGCATGTGGCTAGTGCTGCTTGGAAGAAGCCTTCCTGGATAAACTCACCCCACCCCTGTCTTTCAACCTTTCTGGTGAATTCCTTTAGGGAGCTCACGGTGTGCCAAGTACTGTTCGAAGTATATGTAACTAATCACTTTATCTTCACATCAGCCTGTGAGGCAGCCACTATATTTGCCACATGTCACAAATGAGGAAACAGGGACACAGGACAGTTAAGTATCTTGCCCCCCTTGTAAATAAGTGGCAGGGCCATGTTCTGGACCTAAGCAGAAAGATGCTGGAGTCCACACAGTGTGCAGGACCTTGCACTGAGAAGCTAGAGATGCTGGGATTCATCCCTCACTCTGCCACTTCCTCATAGTGACGTCTACATTCGCCGAGCACGTACCGTGGTTCTAGCCCTGCGCTAAGCACCTTCAATACATTTTTCACTTAATACAACAATAGGAAGTGAATACTACTGTTATCCTTACAAATGGGAGGATTGAGGGGTGCCTGGCTGGCTCAGTGGGTTAAGCCTCCGACTTCGGCTCAGGTCATGATCTCGCAGTTCATGAGTTTGAGCCCTGTGTCAGGCTCTGTGCAGACAGCTCAGGGCCTGGAGCCTGCTTTGGCTTCTGTGTCTCCCTCTCTCTCTGCCCCTCCTCCACTTGCACTCTGTCTCTCAAAAAAAAATTTTTTTTAATAGAAGGTTGTCCTTCTAAAAAAAAAATGGGGAGACTGAGTCTTAGAAACTTAAGGAACTTGCCCAAGTTTACAAAACTAGTAAGAGTTGAGGCCAAGACAACTTTATCTCTCTGACCCCAGAGGTCTTAACTACTACAGTGTCCTGCCTCTGTCCCATATTAGTTGTCTTGAGTATTTTACCTCTCTAGGCTTCATTTTCCTCATCTTTGAAATGGGCATAATATTAGTAACTATCTCAAAAGATCAATGTGAGGCTGAAACAAAGGTATATGAGGAAAATCTACAAACCATAACGTACCAGACAATTTTTAGCTACCATCATTTTTTTTTTCAATTGCTCTATATTTGACCCTTAGCTCTTTCAAGTACTTATCTAACCAGGCCCCCAACTAAATGCAAGTTTCTCAAGAGTGGAAACCATGACTTCTCTGCTTGTCATTTTATCTCCAAAAGAATTTGGCATAGAATTTGGATATATGGTCAGGTACATAGGTAGAGCCTGGTGAATGTTTCTTCAATAAGCATAAGCATGTGGGACAACAGCGCCAGAAGTTTTGTCTTAGAGGAAGCTTGGTTAAGCCACTTTGCAAAGGCAACTTCAGGCTTTTGGCCAATAATTGTCTTATTTATAATAATTATGAAGGACATGTACATTGTTTTACTTTAAAACAATACACGAACTAATGTGAATCAAATCGATGTGGGAAAAGACTCCAAGAAAAAAATCCATAATTTCACTCTAAATCCATTAACCTGAGGTATCCATCCCTCCACAGCTATTTCAAAAGCTCACACGGTTTAGAAGAAAGGGAGTCTGCTTTGTGGGAAATATGTGATTTATGTAGCAGGACTAGTGACAATGACCTCCCTTTCCTTGAATTTTCTAGTCCATTCTCTACAAGGATAAACTCTCTTGTGTTAATTGAGGGATTCTCTCCATGACTAGTTTGATCAATGTGTGACCATTATATTATCAATACACATTTTCTGTAAGACGTGCTGTAATTCACATTCTTCTCCAAGCAAATTAATTCAGTCCTTCTCAGAGCTGAAGCCTCTGGCACGTGTGACCTCACTGATTTACATGCACTGAGACATAACTCAGAGGGTGGAGGAGAGAAGAGAGAAAAGAGAGGGCAAATCTCTTGCCTCTGTCTTCTCCACCCAGTCAGTGGTTTTGTGCAGGGGAATCCCAGACAGTCCTGTAGCACGACCGTGTCTTTAGTCTTGAACAAGGTAATGCGAATAAATGAGCCTTTTTCCTTCAAACAGGACAAGTTCCTTGTATGTCAGGGTCCTTGCATTTGTCACTCCTTCTGTCTTGGGAGTGTATTCCCAGATCCCCCCATCACTGTCTCCTTTCTGCCTTTCAGTTTCTTTCCCCAGAGGCCTTCATCCCTCGCTAAAGTAGTCTACTTCCCAGTCCCACCCAGTCAGCCTGTTTAGGTATCTCCACATTTACCTGGGCCCAAAGGTATCTTATGTGTTTATGTACTTCCTACCTGTCCCCCTCAACTTGGGCACAAACTCCTACAGGGCGGACAAATCTGCTGCACCCCTAGATGCTTGGCATAGTGTGGACTTCACTCTGGGGAGACAGGCCGCCCTCCCTGCCAACCTCACTCCTACCCCCCTCCCCCATCTCCGTGCCAGAAGGGCTGTACTGAGGGCACATCCAAGGAAGTGGGGTGCCCTGGCCCTCGGGGGTGCCCTGTATTCTCATGGTGACTGGGGCACTGTAGCTCTGTCTGTGGCGCCACCTCAGCTCAAATCCTGATCCACACACTTGGTGTACTATTTCAAGGAGTCTATATCATGACCGCGAGGGTACAAATTCCTGTGCCAGCTCTTAGCAGCTGGGGTGATCGTGGGCGAATCATTTAATCCCACTAGGCCGGAATTCCTTCCCCCTAACAAAGGGGACATAAAGCACCTATTCTGCAGAGTTGTGAAGATTCACTGAGATAATGAATGTACTGTGCTGTGCCCAGGGCCTACTACAAGGCAAGCTGTCAATAAATTGTAGCTCTGAATTTATTAATGATGGAAGATCATTTATACTTGTGCTGCCCGTCCCTCTCCCATGGTAGACCCCAATAATTGATTATACCATTCTTCCTGTTAAAAAAACAAAAAGAATGGCTTCACAACCTTCATGTAACACCACTGTCTCCTAGAGGGTCACTACCAATCAATCATTCAGTGTTGGTGTGCAGACTGAGGCCTATTAGCCCTTCCTGATTTAGGAAGCTCTTAACAGGCTGTCAGGATTATTAACATTGAGCTTGATGTCCAAAAAGGAGGTTTGTAGTTAATTTTGCTTCTGGACAAGTGATATATTCAGAAGTATACACCCATGAACAAACCCACTAATGTGGGAGAAAGAATAGTAATGGGAGAGCCTGCTCGTGATAGATGAGAGTGGGGGGGAAGGCCCCACCTCCTCCCATTAGGTCTGGCTCCCAAGAGGTTATAGAAACAGGACTATCAGAAGGCAAATTGTGAGCACTGCTCTGATTTACTCTCTGATATATCGCTTTAGATGTAAGAGCTCTGATGGAAACTGGAAAAAAAAATGTCCTTCATGATTGGTTCCCTTTGAATTCTCATTAAGTATTCCAAACACCTCCTAACAATTTCTGGGTTCCAATCAATATCAACAGAGGACTACAGTTTTTAATAACTTATTTTTAAATTAGAGAGAATCAAGCAGCTTATTACTTTTTTTTTTTTGGTACCATTTTAGAAGTGACAATGAGATTATTAAGGAGCTTTTCCAACAGCTGAGAAGCCTGCTGGCTTGGATGGATAACAATAATACTGTCAGAGCAAAAATGTAAAGAAGCTAGAAAGATGAACTATAGACATAAAAATAGAAAGTGAGGCTTGTGTTTAACTTACTTCTGTTAAGTCTGGCCCTCCCCTAAAAAGCAAATTAGGAGATGCCAGCTTCCCCACACCCCCAGGTCCCCCTTTCTTATTCCCACTTTCAGTGGGTTTTCTTCATTTCTTGAAGGACCCAGTGCCCCAACTTCCTCCATCAGTTTCATCACTGAAATCTTCCCCTAAGAAATTAGTTGGGGAAAAGATAATTCATACCAGAGTGGAAATGCCTAGTGGCTTAATATTTCCTCTTATAGACAATATACAGACTTCATCACTTAAAGACTTAGGGCTGAATTGTGTCCCTCCACCAATCCGGTGTTGGAGTCCTAACCCCCAGTAACTCAGTGTGTGAGAGATAGGGCCTCTAAAGAAGTAATTAAAGTTAAATGAAGTCATTGGAGTGGGCTTTAACCAATATGACTTGTGTCCTTATAAAAAAGAGGAGATTAGGGGCACCTGGGTGGCTCAGTTGATTAAGCATTGACTCTTAGTTTTGGCTCAGGGCATGATCTCATGGTTTGTGAGTTCAAGCCCCTTGTCGGGCTCTGCACTGGCAGTGTGGAACCTGCTTGGGATTCTCCCTCTCTCTCTCTCTCTCTCTCTCTCTCTCTCTCTCTGCCCCTCCCCTGCTCGTGTTCTCTCTCCCTCCCTCTCTCTCTCTTTCTCTCTCTCAATAAATACAATCTAAAAAAAGAAGAAGAGGAGGAGATTAGGACACAGACAGGCACAGAGGGAAGATCTCTTGAAGGTGGAGACAGAAGACAGCCATCTACCAGCCAAGGAGGGAGGCTCAAACTCACGGGGGCCGTGAGATCATGACCCGAGGCGAAGTCGGACGCTTAACCGACCAAGCCACCCAGGCGCCCCTAGCTTTCTCAACTATTAATAGAGATGACAATCCCAACCTCATAGGGTGCTTGTGAGGGTTAAGTGAGACAGTATGCATTATTGGTTAGCATAGTACTTTCATGGTACCTGGTACCTTGTCAAGTATTATTATTACCACCATTACTACTTTTATACTGGAATTTTAACTGGATACAGATGGATGAGATCAGTACTTTTATACCATCACTTGTCTTTACATAGTAGATACTCATAAAACATTTATTCCTGGATCATGCTTCCCTGGGGGCTTCTCACTCCTAAGGGACCCTCAATTCCCATACAGATGGCACTGCAAGCTACAGGTGGCCTTGGTCTTCAAGAAGGTAGATAAGAATTGTGGAAAAATATAAGCAGAGTCTATCCTGCAACAAAAGAGGTGAGATGAGTCTTCACCAACTTTTCATTTGAAATAAATTTTAAGCTTACAGAACTATCAGTGATTATAGTTAGACATAGTTTATTAAATGATTCATACTAATACTGAAGCAGCTTGTTTCTAATTAATTTTCTGAGAAAGACACTTAAATGTAGGCTTTAAGATAAATGTCTTGACTTGTGGAACAGTTATGTAATAATTATTGTTTCAGGCCAGACCCATTAAATTTCAAAAAAAAATTCTGAATTTTGACAATTAAATTGTTTTTAGAATCTATGGTTTTTCTAGCAACCAAAACTTCTGATAAGGGAAGGGAAGACCTCACTAAAACTAATACTATATCCCCTACCCTACAGTTTCACAAAAAGGTTATAAAACAGATCACTCAAAACCATTTACCCACAAGGCGTTCTACGCAGTCAATACAAATAAGTCACGTTGCCTTGCATTGCATCAGGAAGCAGACATAGAGCCCCTTTGGACCTCTGGGTTCTAGGATTTTAGAAGTGAGCACATTAGCATCAACTGCACATTTTAAGGCTTTCCCACAAGCTTAATCAGTTAATGGAAGTAAAGCTGAGATTGAACCAGGTGGGTACGTAACACCAAAATGCAAAACCAATGTAGCCTTTCTTCTAAGTTTTGTCCCTAGTGTGCACACTCTATCGCCGCCATTCCTTGCCAGTAGTAGTGAGGTGTCCCCTTTTTGTCTCTCTACTCCAAATTTTGCAGGAAATGTCTCTATTCATTTATCCTAAGTCCATAATGTTCCCCATCCTGCAGCTGTATGTTCTACTATGCCCCCCTCTACCCTCTGGTGCCCAAAGCCCACTACAACCTCCCCTTCTCAATTATCTCTTATCTATTTCCCTGTGCAATACAGCTGATCACACTGTGCAACAGACTCAAGAAATCCTGGGTAGAAAGGCTGAGAATAGGGGGGATCTGGGTCCCACTCTCATATCTGGCCTCTGGGAGTTCCTAGAGCACAGCTGTTAAGAGTATATCATTAGTTCTCACAGTTCGTGAGTTCGAGCCCCAGGTTGGGTTCTGAGCCTGCTTCAGATTCTGTGTCTCCCTCTCTCTGCCCCTCCCCCACTCGTCCCCCCCCACCTCTCTCTCTCTCTCTCTCTCTCAAAAATAAATAAACATTTAAAAAAAAGGGTACATCATTAGATTGCCAATCAGTACCTCCGCAAATCTAGAACTGACCCAAATAAATACACATTAAAATCTTTGGAGAAGTAGCCTAACAATAGAAAAACAGACAAAACATTGAGTTGTTTGGTTTTTTTTTAGACTTCTATTGTAGTTGATTTCCCCTTCAAGAAGAATAAGAGCAAGATAACGTTCTTTGAATTGAAATGAAATTCTCCGTTGGGAATGGTTATGTACACAAGACTTGCAGAAAACCATTTCCCAACTTCTCCAACAGCACACAAATGATCACGGGGACATGTTCTCTTCACTTCCGTTAGTGTGTCACCTCCACATTGTCCAGCAGAGGAGAAAAGAAAGACTGACTTGTGCTTAGTCACACAGGATAACCGAAACTTCACTGCACGTATATTTTTGCTCGCTACATCGCTGGGCCCGGCAGAACACTAAATTGTTTTCTGCTTTTCTTAAGTAACGATCAATCAGTAGATTGATTCAGCTTAGCCTCCCTGTGTTTACAATCTCATGGTAAACCAGGGCCACGCTTGATTTCCTTTGTCCTGCATCCTTCAGTCGCCAAGAAGGTTTTCTGCCTGTTCAGGTGACCCTACTCCCCAGGGGAGCTTAGCTCTTCATGGGTAAACTTGGTTTGCAAGTGCACACCCATAGTCTTTGATTCAGCAGTTCCCCACAGCTTTTGCATCCGACCTGACTATCCTGTCTCTCCTTTCTTCACATTGTAATTTGTCCATCAACTTTATCAGCCAGTCAATGTGTTCTATTTTAAAAATTCTTTTAGGCTCTACTGGTGAGAGAATATAGGAATGAATAATGTTGTGATGCTCTGGCCTTCTTTTTCCTCAGTGTCTCATGGAGGAATTTGGATGGAGATTGCTGGATATGACAGCCTCCGTGAACATCTGCAACATCTCTTGCAGGACCCAGTAAAATCTTCCCGTGCTTTCACAGGCAGATCTGTTATTGTACATGGGAAAGAACCCACTAGAGCCTGCAGTTATGATGAGCTCAGTCACAGAATCCCCTGGAATAGTAGCTAAAGGAATAAAGGCAGAAGTTAAAAATGAAATTAAAAGCAACAAATATAATGCAATGCTCCTGGTAAGCATGTAGTAGATACCCATTAACCGATTAAGAGACAAAGAAAACACCAAAACGTAGCTCAGTTGTACACCTTCAGAGAGTGCAGTCACTGACAAACCGCAGATACTTAGGACACGAGGCTTCATCATCCCCTGTGCGGGTGATGGGGAGACTTGAATGAGGCAAGTGTCATTTAAAAGGGAAAGCTTTGGAGTGCCTGGGTGACTCAGTCGGTTAAGCGTCCGACTCTTGGTTTCAGCTCAGGTCATGGTCTCTCAGTTCATGAGATGGAGCCCCTCCTGGGGCTCTGTGCTGAAGGCCCAGAGCCTGTTTTGGAGTGTCTCTCTCTCTGCCCCTCCCCCACTCTCACTGTCCTAAGTAAATAAATAAAATTTTTTAAAAAAGAGAAAGCTTCTTTTGTCTTTAGCAGTGGTAACATCAGTGAAACTTCATTCTTTTCTTCCTTCTTTCCTTCCTTCCTTCCTGTCTGTCTTAAAATCATCAAACTAAGCAAACACATACCTATTGTTTGACAGAAAACTCTGCCTTCTCAATATTAACTGGAATGCACATACTTCCAATCGAGATGTTTAGTCTTCTGTTTAATAATGTATTGGATCTATTTCTGCCCTTGTAATCAAAGATTTTTATCTAAGTTTAGCCCTAGACTGTAGTGTCTTTGAAAAGTATTGTTCATTCTAGGACTTTGTAAAAATGGAATAAGCCAGACTTTAGGAAAGGTACTATCAACTATTTGGACTTCCCAGACCTAGTACCAGAAGCTCTGACTGATATGGATTTACTCCTAAAGGGAATGGATGGCTCCCTGTCAATCTCTGGTGGCAGAAAAGGACAGCCCACTGACAGTCATTCTAGAACAGGAACACAAGTGGGTCTTGCAATGAGGATGGGAAAAGGAACTTTTTCTTACTCTTCGGCCAGAGGTTGGACTGGCCATCCAGAGTATGTACGGTGGTGGGTGAAGATCTTAATTTTTAAGGTTGAGCCAACCTCTACTACTCAGAGGCCTATCCAACCGTGGGCCTAAGAGTAGTCACTTTTGATGGCCTACCTAAACTGTTCTCAAAAGTCAACTGATAAACATGAGGCAAAGCTTCACTATATCGTCTTTGTCACTTGCAAATCTCATCCTGAATCTAAAAGTAGAATGAAGTTTTTTAATTCACGGCATCCCTAGCATATAGCCCAGCTCTTGGCAAACGTATTATTGGATTGAAGTTTCATAAAATTCTGTGGTATTATCAGTATAGGAGTTTTATCTGTATTGACTAAAGGGAACAGCCCTTGATTGACTTATTTCTAACTTGAGCGGCAAAAGTCTAGCTCAACTAGCCTGCTTTCATTTTTGTTAAACTAAATTGGTTGATCCTGTCATTGAAAACAAGTGAACCCACTGGTGTTCCCACAGGCACAGAGGAGAAAATCACTGATTCACCCCACTGTCATTCTGAGCCTTGTCTCCATTTCTCTCAATGTAGGTGCTGACTGGGCCAGCAAAAAGCATCAAAGGCAATAAATGTTTTGTTTTCCCAATCCATGTAAATACAGATTTTCATCATGTTCTTGAACCTACTGAAATTAAGCCACATATTCTTTTTTTTCTAATGTTTATCTTTGAAAGAGAGAAAGAGAGAGAGAAAGCACAAGCGGGGGAGGGCAGAGAGAGAGGGTGACACAGAATCTGAATCAGGCTTCAGGCTCTGAGCTGTCAGCACAGAGCCTGATGCAGCACTTGAACTCACAAACCATGAGATCATGACCTGAGCTGAAGTCAGCCACTTAACCAATTGAGCAACACAGGTGCCCCAAGCCACATAGTCTTAAAAACCACCTGTACAGTCATAAAAATAAAAAGGGAATTAATCAATGAAAGATATAGTTAGGTGCACCTTGATCTGAGAATGTAAAGAATATCATGTTTTTAGAAACCTGGTGCGTGAAAGGTACTGTTAGACACTTCCCTTAGCATTTTCTTATGCAATTTCTCAATACAACTCTTTAAGTTAGGTATTACATTCCCCACTTTATTAATGAGGAAATTGAGGTTGATTGTTAATTCACTCAACAAGTATTTATGAAGCACTCATATTCCAGGTGCTGTTCTAGATGCTGGATATACATAGCAGTGAGCAGAAAAGGGTCCTCATGGAATTTATGCCCATGTCCTTGCAGCTTAGTAAGTGGATTTACATCCAGATCTGTCTTATCCCGATATTCATGCTTTTTCACTACACATGGCAACTGGAATGGAGGAACTCAAAGAGAGAAGACTGTGCTATTTGAGTAATCTGAATAAATGTTATGTGGTGCTGCCTTTGTTCTATAATAAAAGAGTGTACCCAAAAAGTAAACTTCAATTCTTGGTTCTAAATTGTTTACTTTTTAAACAATAAGAATATATTATTTTTTCACTAAAAAATATATTGTTAAATTCCCCTTCTCCTGTCTAGACTCTAGAAAAAGATCAGATTTTCACTAGAAGGAATTATTCTGAGTTTTTCAGAGGATGCTAAGACTCATTGACATGTTTTGCCCTTTTGGAAAAAGTCCAATGGACTCTTCCATCCATATGTTCTTGTGTTCCATACAGTAAAATAATAACTCAGGATTGATTCTCCTTTACTATAAATTATATCTTCAAAAACCCCAAGCTCCAACTTCTCTGCTTACTATGTACCCTACTATATGTTCTTCCTTACCCTAGCTCTTTCTTTTGAAATCCCACCTGTGGAGGCTCCATAACCTCACCCACACATGCTACCCTCCTCCTCTGACCCTTATGACATTCTGGAACCCTTCTCTGGCATCTATGGTCTTCTATAATCATGAGTGACTTTTGTCTTATTCTCTAACAAAACATTAACTCGGAGAGGTCAGGGATGCCCTTCTCAAGTCTCTCATAATCAACAGATGAGCAGTAAATGCTTTTAATTGGTTGTATTATTCTTTATAATTAAGCCCATAATTATCTCTACTCAGATTTTTTAACTGCCATTTTAGAGAAGCAGACATTTTCAAAGCCACAAAGAAACATGCCACTCAAATAAAAACCCCACGTTACAGTTAATTTGAATCTATAAGAATACGGAAGAGGATTTTCATTCAATCTATAAATAATGAGTTGTCATTAATACTGCACAAGGAATTATTCCAGGAGAATTGGAGGTTGCACTGAAGAACCAAATGTACATGCAAATTGGTGAAGTGTTATAAAATAATTTAATAGTTAATCAATTACGAGGTGATTATAAGCAATTCAAAGAGATTTGAATCATGGATTTAGGGCAAGGAAAATGATCTTGCTCGTTCAGGCTCTTGTCAGGAATAGTTCAGTAAAATTGAAAAACCTAGGGCTCAAAAACCAGAAATAAATGAAACTATTCAAAAATCTGCATAAAGACAGTCTAATATAGTATCCATTAGTAGCATCAAGGAAGAGAAATATGGAGCAATACATATTAGCCAGTTCATAAAAATTGGTATCTCGTTTTTCTATGTAACTACTCCATGAATGTCACTGAAGCTGAGAAAACATTGCATAGTAGAATGCTACTTCCAAAAATTATGACAAAATGTCGCCTTACAGGTTGGTTTGGCTACACATACATATGACCTGAGTTCTACTCCAAGGATATCTGCATAACCCTGGGCACCCTATTTAACCTTCCAGAGACTCTGCTTTTTAAAGAGAAAGTCACTTACTCTGCAGGGTCATGAGAACCAAATGACATCAAATATATGAAGGTGATAGTGAAAAATTAGGAACCATACCAAAGATATTATTATGTTTCTTATCTGCTTAAATATTAAACTAATGTGTTTATTACATTAAACTTTTACTTAAAGATATAAATAGTTATTTTCTCCTTGAGAAATTGACTAAAAATCATATCAAAGAACAGGAATTAATAAAAAATGGCTAATAGTACTATAGCCATATTGGAGCAGTTACCCTCTCTGAAATGAGTTTGGGCTCTAATTTATCCATTTAGATGTCATTATGTAGCAAGTGGTTTTTACCTTTCACTTATCACATGAATTTGTACAGGATGTTTTAAGTACTAAGTGGGTCCTAGAGTCTATCCTGATTCTCATTGGGCTGGGAGAATATGATCTGTAAGTCTTTTCCTTGGAGACTACATAGCAGATTTCTCTCCTTCTCCTCATCTTCCTCCTCCTCCTTCTTCTTCTCCTCCTCCTTCTTTGCCTTCTCCTCTTCCTCCTATTTTTTCTTCATTCCCTTCTCTTTTTCTTCCTCTTTTGCAGAAATATAGTGTGGCTATTAAAACCAAAGTTTTGTAGAGCTTCAAAGGATCCAAGGAACCATCTAGGCATTCCTAAGACTTAGAAATTTAGGGCCCACAGGGTACAGGATCTGCACAGGACCTGTTGAAGATCATATAGCTCATACAGTCTTTAGAAATCTAACTTGAGAACCAGAACCTATGATTCCCATCTTCAAGGAACGATCAAGTTGAAAGAATCAGTCCATTCAAATCTTCATATTCAAGTCCAGGATCTTTACAAATTCTCTTACCTTGCCAATATTAAAAAATATATGAATGATAACTTTAGTGTTTCTTTTCTACTAGTTCAATGCAGGAAAAAAAGAATTGTACTGGACATCAGAAGTCCTGGCTTAAAATCCTGGCTCTGATCATTACTTTGTAAGCCTGGAGAAGTCACTAGATTTCTTTAAGTCCCAGTTTCTGTACCTTTAAAACTAACACGCCTGCCAGGATTATTTTGCAGAGTTTTAACAAAGAAGATGGTAAATGTGGATGTATATAACCTGTAGGTTATATAGTCCTGAATGAACACAGGCACTTTTGTTATATATTCTGTGATCTCCTGAATGATTTTTAAAGATTAAAAGAGAAAATTATATTCTGTGGGATGGAAACACAAATAAATTCTGTTTAAATATAGAAGATAAGAATAATGTCAGAAAGAGAACAGGAAGCTCCAGCCTTCATTGCCATACAGAGACACTGACTTAACAACAATAGATGGAATAAAATGCCTTTAGGAGAACTCCAGAAACTACTTAAGAAACCTGATACCCCAGGTGAATGCAAAGCCAAGAACAGCTGGGTTAAAATGGGTAAAGAAAACCACTGCATTCGATCTGCAGTTTGCCCCTCACCTCAGCTGGTACAGTTTAGGGAAGAAAAAGCCCAATGCAGGGCTTCTCTCTTAGAATAGAGAGAGAAGAGTGGAATGTGCCTCTGATGTTCCAGTTGCCCAAGACACTGTTTTTTGTCTCACCTGTGTTTGGAAGGACAATGGAACCAGCTTACTTTGTTTGGATGCTGGGAGTTGAGGGCATGCGTTGGGGTTGGGGGACGGGAGGCAGGGCAAAGACACAGAGAACAAAAGAGTTCTGGGGCTTGCCGCAGCACCGTAGAGACTGCAGTACCACAAACAGACACCAGAAGGAGCAAGAGATTACAAGCTCCTAACAAACCAGCAAACCTTTCTGATTGGAAAATTACATGCACAACTGGAAAGACACATCCCCAGAAAAAGTTTCAGAAGTCCCCAGAATCTCTGCCCAGTCTAACTGGTGAAGGTCTTCCTCTGTACAGAACTTCCCTTAAAGACTAGAAGAGGTGGCTGTTTTTTTCAAATATGTAACTTTCAACAACAACAACACCACAAATTCACCAGGCATGCAAAGAAAACAGGGAAACATGGCCCAATCAGAGGGACAACAATAACAAAAAGCTCCACAAACTGACCATAAAGAAACGTGTGAATTACCTGACAAAGAATTCAAAATAGATGTCTTAAAGAAGTTCAATGTGCTTAGAACACAGACAACTAAATGAAACAAAAAACCAAAAAAGGATACATGAACACAATGCGAATATAAACAAAGAGATAGGAACTAAAAAGAACCAAGTGAAAATTTGGCAGCTGAAATTAGGTGGTATAAAAGGCAGAATGGGCAGAGCGTCACTACAAGTGGAGGAATAAATGACAATTTCATGAGATGAAGCTGCCGTTCGTGGCCTGCTTATGCACACAAAATGGTTATCTGGGTTCGGATTCCTCTGAGAAGCATACCCAGAGACATGAATTTAAGTGTAAGTTTTCTTTGGGGGATGATCCCAAGGAATACTATTCAGGAAGTGCATAAAGAAAGACAAGATATTATCAGGCCACGGTGGGCATCTTGAGCTTACGGGGACTCTGGAAGACAATGTGGAACATGCCTCAAAGTTATCTAGACCAAGAGATGTTAGGGACCTGTGTATTTATCCGCCAAAACCTTCACCTACCCAGCATCATTTATTGGGGCTGCTTCCAGAGGTATTGACTCTCTAGCCCTGCTGGCTGTGTCTTCACTGAGCACACGCCCTCAGCTAGAAAAATCCTTTAAAAACTCAGATTGTTGCACGAAGCAGCCTTCAGCACGAAGAGGTGCATGCTAAGAGCACCAACAGCATCTGCCACAAGAGCTGAATATGTAAGTAATTAAAATGTGACTAACTGAATAATTTGATTTTGGTCTTTTGAATGCCAGGAAAAAAGGCACCCGTAAGCTCACCAAGCAAAGTTAAATAGACTGTAAAGACACCAATAGGTTTGTGAGCGTGCAAGGTAATAAAGAAACCAAAGTAATGCTAGGCCTGATGGGAACGGTAATGACAAAAGCTATTAAGAAGAAACATAGCTGCTTTGTTTCTTTCGAGTACCATACTCGTGACTGGTCTCGGCCTGTGTCTTCTCCTCATCTCCCTTTACTATACTATATTAGTCAGGATAAGCTATGCTATGTTACAGTAACACATCGCCCTCCGGTCTCTGGCTTAACATGACAAAAGTTAGTTTCTCCTAAATTGTTCTCCAAGCAGTGAAACAACAGTTCTGATAGCTGTTTTCCCATGTGGTGATTCATTAATCAGGGCAGCCTTGATCTTCTGGTTCAACAAAATCTCAACACATTTTCCATAACGTGCGGGAACTTTTTACTGACCCTGTCTGGAAATAAAACATACCACTTCTGTACACATTTCTTTGGCCAGAACTGGTCACAAAGTCTTCCCTAACAACAAAGGGGTGGGATGAATAGTTTCCCACATGCCCAGGAAGGATGGGCTCCCTAAATATTACGAGACACTGGTAATGTCTACCACACCATCATGTTTTTTGAAACTTTAGCTTCTGTATAATCATATTGGCTAATTTGGCCTCTACTACACTTCTCACCCTTTATACTTAGGCAGCCCCCCGCCCCCAACTAATGGACTCAGTCTTTCCATTTTCAAATTCCTATACTCAGTGTCTTCTAGCATGACCAAAAGTGGTAATGGCTAAATTGAAAATAAATTATGGTATGAATGACTTCTGACTTTGAGACTTACACATTAGAGGCACTATTTACTGAACACCTAAAGAAAAAGGATTCTCCCAGCAAATTTATTTTTCTAGCAAACTATCGTCTTCTTAAAGGCAAAGAAAAATATTTGAAAACTTACAGAATGTAGGGAAATTCACCAGGAAGAAAACTCCTGAGAACTTGATAAAAAACAACGGCATTGGAACCATATTGAAAGTTCTAAGGAGGAAGTAGCTGTGATTTCTAATAGAGACAAAGTAAGTGGTATAAAGTCAGATTAACACCATAATACCATGTGTAAAGTAGACTTCCAAAATACAAGATCAGGAATATAAGAGGTGCTTCCAAATTCTAACATGTGACAATGCAGATTAGCTAGGAGAAAGGGGATCCCAAGGAGAAATGCTCACACTCCTTTGGAAATTAGTTCAGAATTCTTCTGAAAATTATTTATTAGATATTTTCCAAATTATAACACATTTGTAACATACGCTTGTTACAAACATTGAAATAACCTAGTACAAAAGTGTATAAAGACTAAGCCAATCATTTCTCTTTTTGCTCCTTCCTCAGCCCGAACTCAGAAGCAGTGCTGATAATATGGTATTCTGACCCTTTCTTCTTTTTCATACATATACATTCAAGTGAATATATTTATACCCAGTGGTGTGTGGGTTGGTTGTTTTTTTTTTTTTAATGTTTATCTTTTTTTGAGAGGGGTGGTAGGGGCAGAGAGAGGGAGACTAAGGATCCGACATGGGCTCTGTACTGAGAGCAGAGAGCCCGATGTGGGGCTGGAATCCACAAACTGTGAGATTATGACCTGAGTTGAAGTCAGACGCTTACCTGACTGAGCCACTCAGGCACCCACAACTGGTTGGTTTTTAACAAAAGGGAATCATAATGTGCACATTAGCCTGCAATTTGCTTTTTCACTTGACAGGATATTAGGATAACCATATATGTCACTATCTATACATCTAGGTAATTTTTCTTTAAAAATGTATGTGTGTGGTGCTGGGTTCAGCAGCACATATACTAAAATTGGAACAATAAAAATGTATGTGTGTGTATAAAGTACATAAGACACTCATAAACTTTGTTTACATAAGTGGGATATCCTATGTGCTGGGGAAATAGAATTGATATGTTTTAATGACTTCCATACTCTCCCTCCATCTCTACCTACAGACCATCCCCTGACCTCCTTAGGTAACCATGGTTTACAATTGATGTACATGCTTTAATAAGCTTCCATGTGATTATATAATCATATGCAAACATATTTACATAGGTATTTTAAGCAGGCGTCCTTGTCAACCTCCCAAAAACAAAATCATCTTGTGTACACTCTGTGTACCTTCCTTTTCTGAAGCCACAAGATTGATGGAAATCCATGTAAATCAAATGCTAACCAATTCATGTCTTCATATTCCATGGTGTGGATGCAATATAATTTATTCAACTTTACACTATCAGTGAAAGTTATTGCTCCCCACCCCCCACTTTAGGGACAATCTGAACATCTTGTAAGTGAGTCTAAGCTTGTTCCATTGACTGCCCAACAGGCCAGTAGGTTGAGAAACAAGATGTTGGGGTGTGAAAAGCAACTTTATTTAGAAATCCAGCAAATCAAAGAGATTGTGCACCATTGGCCTAAAGTACCACCTTAACTCGGCATGAAATTCAAGCCTCTTAGGTTAGGAAGAGGAGGAAGTGGCAGGTGACTAGCATCAAAAGTAGTTGACATCCATAGGTGCCTGCAAGGGTCGAAGGGAAGTCATATAACTTCTTTGTCCTTAGTCAATTGATCTTTGCATACAGGAATCTGGTCATGTCCTTACTGTAAGCCTTAAATGCAGTGTTGTTATTTTTGTACATGCTTCTGCATCTGCTTGGGGAGATGGATTTCAGGTAAAGAACAGCCTTTGCAGATCGTAGCTGTAAGCAAAATTCCTTTGATGGTTAACATATGTATGTACAAGACTAAACAGAAGTGTCTAACCTATAGGTCACAGCAGCAAAGGAGACAGAAGCAACTGTGGAGTCAGGCATACTAAGTTTTTCCCATTACAATCTTTCTATGCATTCTATAATATTCTTACATGTCAATCCTTTTTATAACATAGCTTCCTAGAAATGAAATTGGTGAGTGGAACTTCTCAACTTTTTTAGATGGTTATTTTGACTTTAATACATGTTTCCATACAGCTTCCATAGAATGTTTACCTACAATTAATTGACCATAGGTATGTGATTCTATTTCTAGATTCCTTCTGTTTCAGAGATCTATGTCTGTTCTTAAGTCACAGACACAACATGTTGATTAAGCATAGCTTTACAGTAAATCTTAAAATAAGTTAGTATCAGTCTTTCAAGTAGGATATTTTTCAAAACACTTTTGGGTACTCTGGCTTCTTTGCATCTTCAAGTAGATTTTAAAATCAGTTTGTCAATTTCTACCCCTCATTCCCAAAAGTCCTCTGAAAATTTTAATTGGAATTGCATTGAATCTATAGATCAATTTGGGAGAAATTGCTTCTTACACAATATTGTGACTACCAATCTATGAACATAGCAATCTCACCATTTGTTGAAGTTGCCTTGAATTTTTCTCCGGAATGTTTGTAGTTGTCAATGTATAGATATTCCACATATTTTGTTAATCCAATTTCATGTTTTTTGATGCTGTTGTAAATGCTACAGTTTTTAATATCAATCGCTAGTCGTGCATTGCTAGTATGATTGATTTTTGTGTATCTTGTCTATCCAGTGAGTTCTCTTCATTCTGACTGAAGGGAATATAAATGATTCCTGGTCCTGTGTGTGCTCTGAAAATTGTTTGTGTTACAATTCCAGTAATTGCTCTTTCCTCAGAAGTTGTTTCACGCAGCCTACTGGTGGAGGTTCACCCTATACGTGCACACACTGTATTCAGTCAGAGACCCAAGCAAATCTCTATGCTGAAACTCTTTGTCTCACTCATACCTCTCTGCAGATTGTACCTTCCTTGACCTTCCCCAAATCTAGTCTGTCTGTCTCCTCAACTCAGAGAGATTGGTGGGATTTGTTTGGGTTCCTCCTCCCTGTTCCACAGTCTAGAAATTACCATCTGTTAGAAAGCCCGGCTGACGGTAGGACTCACCTCTTTGCCTTCTCTCAGGAATCACAGTGCTACACTGCCTATTATCCAATGTCTGACAATAGTTGTTTCCTATAATTAATCCTGCCTTTTAGTATTGATGGAAGGAGGATTATTCCCATATGGCCCAAAGAGGGAACTGTCCCCCTTTAATTTTTCATGTAATAAATGGTGTTGATAGTTTTACTGACATTAGATTCCTGGGAAAATCCCTACTTGGTCATAGTTTATTAATCTTTTGAAACAATGTTAAAATCTATTTGGTAATGTACTATTTAGCACTTTCACATCTATTACTTAGGTGATATTAGCCTATAGTATTTTTTTATTTATTGAATTTTCTGTTAACTGTATTATTAAATTTTATTATTAAAGTTATGATGGCTTTATAAAGCAGATCAGGGAACATTCTGTATTTTTCTTCAATTTATATTATCTTGATAACATTGAAATTACTTGTTTTTAAAAAGTTAACTAGAACTCATCTGTGCAACCATCCTATCCTTTTTAATGATAAATCTGAAATTACCTTTCAAATCTCTTTTCTGGAAATTGGTCTATGCAAGCTTTCCACTTTGAGAACATATTAACATCTTTTTTGAAGGTTCTTTTGCTTTTTGCAATGTCATTCCATTCAAAACCAATAGAAACATAATAGTGTTAGCATGCTTACAATAGAATATTCAAACAGAAAATCTGTATACATTATCCTTTACAGCAACTTTACATGGTAGATTAACTGATTGTTTAAAAATGTTCTTTTTAAACTCCTCTGCTATCTTCATTCTTGGAATATTATGGTAGAAGGCCTATCTAGTACTATTTACAGGTATAAAATTAAGACTGTGTAACTTACATAGAATCCATTAATTTAAGAGCTCAATTTAATATCTTTGACTCTTCAGTACGAGGAATATATGAGGAAGAAAAATCTATCTTGACATATTGACAAAAAGCCAAAGGTTCAATTTGCATAAAAATATTAAAGCTATCCAGGGGCATCTGGGTGGCTCAGTCAGTGAAGCTTCCGACTTCAGCTCAGGTCATGATCTCCCGGTTTGTGAGTTTGAGGCCCGCATCAGGCTCTGTGCTGACAGCTCAGAGCCCGGAGCCTGCTTCAGATTCTGTGTCTCTCCCTCTCTCCGTGCCTCCCATGCTCATGCTCTGTTTCTCTGTCTCTCAATAATAAATAAACGTTAAAAAAATATATTAAAGGTATCCAATTCTGAGAATACCTACTCAGCTACCACAAAAGAAAGCTGATGCTACATTGATGCTGGATTTGAAGGACTAATTAAGTCAAAATATTTTTGACAGAAAAAGCATTCATTTCTTTTAGGTTTTATTTCATTTTTTAAATGTTTGTTTATTCATTTTGAGAGAGAAAGAGAGAGTGCACGCTTGTGCCTGAGTGGGGGGGGGGGGCCCGGGGGCGGGCGCGGGAGAGAGAGAGAGAATCCCAAGCCGGCTCTGCCCAACTCAGGGCTCAGTCTCACAGTTCATGAGATCATGACTTGAGCCAAAATCAAGATTCAGCCGCTTAACCAACTGAGCCACCCAGGTGCCCCCATTTCCTTTAGGTTTTAAATTTTGTTGTCATAGAGTTTCACATAGTATTTTCCCAGTGTTTGTTAATTGTGAGTTCTATCGTAATTTCCATTATATCAATAATTATATTTCCTTTGGCATGGCTCATAAGGCCCATTTTATTTACTGTTGTGCGAAAAATAAAAGATGCAAAGTAACCCCTCCAACCAAAATATTCTGTTCCTACCTTTCCCATTTCTTCTCTTTCTCAAGTAATACCAGGGCCTCAGGGTACTTTTCCTTCCCCACTAGCTCCTTACCCTTACCATCTTAGGAGTCATTTGTTACTTAGTTTAAAATCTTTTCTGAAGTATTTTTCTCAGATGGAATATGTGAGTGGTACACTCTGTAAATTCTTGCAAATATTCTTTAACCTGACAATCAAGTGATCTCTCGGGTGGCTATGAAATACTTAGGATGGTTTTTGTTTGTTTGTTTGTTTTTTGTTTGTTTTTTGCTTTTAGTAGGCTGTGGGTTTTATTTCACTTGTATGTATGTATGTATGTATTTAAATTTATGTTCAAGTTAGTTAACATACAGTGTAGTCTTGGTTCCAGTGATTCATCTGTTACGTATGACACCCAGTGATCACCCCAAAAAGTGCCCTCCTTAATGCCCATTGCCCATTTAACCCACCCTGTAAACCCTCCTCCAGCAACCCTGTTTGTTCTTTGTATTTAAGAGTCTCATATCATTTGCCTCCCTCTCTGTTTTTATCTTATTTTTTCCTTCCCTTCCCCTATGTTCATCTGTTGAGTTTCTCAAATTCCATATATGATTGAGATCATATGATATCTGTCTTTCTCTGAATGACTTATTTCACTTAGCATAATACACTCTAGTTCCATCCATGTTGTAGCAAATGGCAAGATTTCATTCTTTTTCATTGCTGAGTAGTATTCCATTATATATATATATATATATATATATATATATATATATACCACATCTTCTTTATACATTCATCCATCAATGAACATTTGGGCTCTTTCCATACTTTGGCTATTGTTGATAACATTGCTATAAACATTGGGGTGCATGTGCCCCCTTCAAATCAATACTCCTGTATCCTTTGGATAAATTCCTAGTAACGCAATTGCTGGGTCATAGGCTAGTTATTTTATTTCACGTTCTTGATGTCTTCAAGGCTGTACAGAGAAGTCCAGTGCCAATCTGATTATTTCTTCTTTATAATTAAGTTTTCTCTCTAGGAGCCTGCAAGATGTTCTTTTTCCCTTGGAGTTCAAGAATTATATCCATATATACCTGGGTAATTTTTCATCAATGTCATCTATAATTCTAAAACCCTTTCAATCTGTAATCTCACATATTTTCTTTAATTCAGGACAATTACTTTTCAATCATGATTTTCTTCCTCCATCTGTGCCTTTTCCTCCTTCTAGGATTCCCATTATTCACACATCGGGCCTCCTGGATTTATCCTCCAACTCTCTTACCTTGATACCAGATTCATTAAACTTCCATCTTCCCAGATTCTCCTGTCTACCCTTTCTACAGTATTAGTAATGTATTACTTATAGTTAGGAATACTACAGAATTTGAATATAGTAGTACTAAATGGGCAAAACACTCTTAATTTACTGTAATATTAGTGTAATTTGAAAGGCAATAGGATATCAATAAGAAATAAATATGGGAGTTATTAAAGGATGGCACAAACATTACAAATATAAAATTAAATGTTAATGGGCTAAATTACCCCATGACTTTCCTCAGAATTTCTTCTGAAATAAAAACATCACTTTTTAAATAGTGCAATTTTTACAAACCACCATCAGCAAGTCCTTAATCACAAAGTAAATACAGAGTATTTTATCTATGTGTCAAAGAATCTTAAAGTGCCAAAGCCTATAATGAGCTCCTTTAATTGATTCCTCCCTTTACAACTAAGGACTGAGGGCTTTAGGAGAGAATGCAGGGAGAAGAGAGAGACTTCTTTCTTCTCTGAGTGCTCATTCTTTAGAATCAAAGAGATTATTGTGTCAAAAATCAAGCACTTTAGTCAAAAATTAAGTAGGAAAGCACTAAATTTTTCATTGGAAAGCATTTGTTTTTGAAAAAAAAAATGAAAAGCTGCTAGTACATTTTAAATGTGCTCAACCCATTACTAAAAAACATCATTTGGGTGAATAGTTTAGTAAGTTTCAGAGTATAATAAGGCACTTAACACAAATGAGAACATCTGCAGTCACCCCAGGAATGATAAAATTACAGAGCTTTCAATCCTCATGCTTCAGGGCATGGGCTGATCACCAGCTGGAAGAGAGAAGATATTCCCTACAGTATTTCTATAATACCATCAATTATATTCAGATTTTTATTTCTTTTTAAACACAGCTCATTGGAGGACTTTAAAGTACATTATGGCCACATGAAGGGAAAATCTTCAAAAGTTTAGAAAATATTTGTAGAGAAATGAATTCAAGAAAAATAATAAACTCACCGAGAAGGTAAACAGAATAGTATAGAAGCTAACAAAGATCATTTTGGGGGTGCCTGGGTGGCTCAGGTCATGATCTCATGGCTCCTGAAATCAAGCCCCACATCAGGCTCCTTTGCTGACAGCACAGAGCCTGCTTGGGATTCTCTCTCTCTCCCTCTCTCTCTGCCTCTCCCTCTTTCTCTGCTCCCCGCCCCTCCGTCTCATTTGTGCTCTCTTTCAAATAAATAAACTTTAAAAAAATATCATTTTGGGTATTTCTTACACACAGAGCTTGACAGAGTGAGAACTCAGAATTTTTTGAATGAATGAACAAGGAAGCAAAATTACATGTGCCTGGATTCAAATCCCAGCCTCATCAATATTTGACCTTGAGTACTTTGTTTATCCTTAGATTATTCATCTTTAAAATGAAGACAATTATGCCCACCTCTTTTTATTATCACAGAGACTGAACTATGTAATCCATGTAAATAAATAAACCCACTTCCTGGAACAAAATGAACACTTAACAAATTACAGTCATTTTAACAGCTCTCCTGGGATTGGTTTAGCTAATTCCTGGCCAAATAGATCTAACAATTAAATCCTCTCAATATATTTTGTAATAGCTCAACTCTTTGTGTATTGATTATATTATAAATCTGTATTTTATTGAGTCTCTGTGAAACCGTGTATTACACTTCAGACATTTCCTAAAATTATCCTTTATTTAAAAAAAAAAAATTTAAGTTTATTTATTTTGAGAGAGAGAAAGAGAGCACACACAAGAGAGGGAGGGACAGAGAAGGAGAGACAGAATCCCAAGCAGGTTCTGTGCCATCAGTGCACAGCCCAATGTGGGGTTTCAACTCACAAACCTTGAGATCATGACCTGAGCCAAGATCAAGAGTCTATTGCTTAACTGACTATGCCACCCAGGCACCCCAAATTATCCTTTATTTTTAACTTAGGATACGTTTTCTGCTAATAATCAGACCTCTTAGATGGTGTCTTTGTCTTTTGGGGGTGCTAAAACAAAATACCACAGACTGGATAGCTTATAAACAATAGAAATGTATTTCTCACATTCTGGAGGCTGGGAATTACAAGATCAAGGTGCCCACAGATTTGGCATCTGGCAAGATGCCATCATAGATGGTGGTCTTCTCATGGTAACCTCATGAGGCTGGAAGAGGGTAAGGGAGATTTCTTGGGCCACTTTTATAAGTGTACTAATCCCATTCATGAAGGTTCTGTTCTCATGACCTAATCAGTTCTCAAAAGCCCCACCTCCTAATACCATCACCTTGCAAGTTAGTATTTCAAGATATGAATTTTGGGGAGATACATTTAATCTATAGCAGATGGTATACTATGATAAGCAAAGTTCAAACTCATAAAAGGAGTAACAGCTGCTCGCCTTGAAATGTCCATAGCCTTGGCCCAAGGCCACTTTGACTTTCAGGCAAATGCATACAAAAGTCATGGAAAGGGTTGTAAATTATGAGTGGTACTGACACTCCTTTCTAACAGTTTCTTAATAATTAACTAGTGTTAGCAAATTCTTCTGGGACCCTTAAATTAGATAAATCCTGCAGATACAGATAATGTTCCAAGCCCACATGAAGAAACTGTAAGTCTGTAAACAGGAGTACATATGCCTTTGGATGCTGTGAACTAAGCTAGTTAAAAACCACATTAAAAATAAATCAGATGGTATTTGTGATTAGCGTAACTTTAAATAACAATGAGAACCCCCCTCCCCCAAACAATAATCAAATGCTATTTTCATTGCAACTGAAGGTGTTGGAAACATAACCTAGTTTATTGGACTGTTTCTCCAAGGGCAGGATTATGGTCCATTTTTCACTGGGCAATAAAATGCTTTTAAATTATAAACGTAGCTGCATATAATCAAGTTATCTTTTTTTGGAAGATGAAAAATGGAAGATTTCTTAAGCCTTGGAATGAGTTTTTGCCATTTACTCAGCAAAAGGCAGCCATGTACTATTTCAAAAAGCGGCTATCTCAAAATGTCACTAAGTCACTTGACTCAAAGATTTTTCTTTCTTTTTTGGGGGGGTGGGGGGTTTGCTGGTGAGGGTTCCTCCTCCTCCTCCATTAATCAAATTAACAGTTCTGTGGGCAAGGGACAGGACCAGATATCTCCATCAATGTTTGGGGACAGGGAGAAGAAGGGGGCTTAATATTTGAGGACTAATACTAAAACTAACCCCCATCCCCTACCCGCACCCCTCCACCAGCACCCCCACGCACTTCACTGGAGGAAACAAGAAGAAATGGAAAGAACCCACCATTCTGAAGCTGTGGTAAAGGCTCAGGCCACGTGACGCTGAATAATGCTGTTTGGATTCAAACACGGAGACTCCGCAGTGACACAGTGATTCATCTGCAGCTAGTTACTAAACTGTGGGCACTGAGAAATAGGCAACCCATACCTGCCTCAAACTGAGCCAAAGGTACTGCTGGCCTCGCGAAAGCACAACCAGGCGCTGAGAGCAGGGTGACAGCACAGCTTTGGAAGGCAGGGAGAGTGAGGAGAGGAGAGAGGCACGTTCGCACCCTAGGGTTCACACCACGGCTTGGGAAGCCTCTGGGCCGAGCCTGAATTTAAAGCGGGAAAGGTAGGGGGCAGAGATTTTAACTAACATACTGAGCCTTTCAGTCTCACGGCAGCACTAAGAAATTAATATTATTCATCCCGTCTTAAAACCCAGGGACTGAGGGTGAAAGAAGCAAAGAAGCGCTTCCCAGGGCTCACGCCAGACGCCTGGGATGGGGTAGAGCCGGGGCCGGGCTGCACCGCGTTCCTGGAGGGGAGAAGAGCCCGGCTGCGGTACCGAAATCCAGGCCTGGGTGAGGCGCCAGCCCAGGCTGCCAGCAGCGGAAAGAGAAGGGGGGGAGGGTGGTCCTCGGTGTCGCGCGGCCCTAGCTGGTGGTAGGTCGGCGCGGACACCAGAGCTGGAAGCCAAACACAAGACAGTTGGCGAGAAGCGCCAGCCCCCTCCGCCAGCCTACTCGCTGCGGGGAGGGGTTTCTCACGCCCCCTGCTCCTGGGTGACTGCACCGGAGGTCGGAAGGAAGCGGGGCGAAGGATGAGTCATCCCGCCTAATTCCTCCTTCCCGGGCCCTCGCCTCCGCACGCCGGCCCCCTCCCGAGATCCTGCAGCCGGGAGCGAAGACTCGCTCATCCAGAGTCAGCTACGAAACCCCCCTGGCCTGCAGAAGAGAGGAGAAGGACGGGGCGCGTGGCCAATGAGAGCTTCGCTCTCTCGCCGCCGTCCAATGGGCCGCTGTTTACAGGGCAGGGCGGGACTAGGAGGGGGCGTTCCGGGGCTGGCGCGCGGCGTCGCGGTTCTTTGGCTCACAGACAGAGTGGCTTGGAGAGAAAGCGCCTCCCGGGGAGTCCGTGCCCAGGCGACGCGGGAAGGCGCCACCACCACCGCCGCCGCTGGCCAAGGTGCTGGAGACGAGACGCCGTCGGCCGCTTCACCAGCTCAGGCAACCGTTGCAGCCGCTGCTGCCTCGCTCCCAGCCCGGTCCTCATGGAAGAGATGGAAGAAGAGTTAAAATGCCCTGTGTGCGGCTCCTTCTATCGGGAGCCCATCATCCTGCCCTGCTCTCACAATTTATGTCAAGCGTGCGCCCGCAACATCCTGGTACAGACCCCGGAGTCTGAGTCCCCCCAGAGCCGTCGGGCCTCGGGCTCTGGGGTCTCCGACTATGACTATCTGGACCTGGACAAGATGAGCCTGTACAGCGAAGCAGACAGCGGCTATGGTTCCTACGGGGGCTTCGCCAGTGCCCCCACTACGCCGTGCCAGAAGTCCCCCAACGGCGTCCGCGTGTTCCCGCCGGCTATGCCGCCACCGGCCACCCATCTGTCACCGGCCTTGGCCCCGGTGCCCCGCAACTCCTGTATCACCTGTCCCCAGTGCCACCGCAGCCTCATACTGGATGACCGGGGGCTCCGCGGCTTCCCCAAGAACCGCGTCCTGGAAGGGGTAATTGACCGCTACCAACAGAGCAAAGCCGCAGCCCTCAAGTGCCAGCTCTGCGAGAAGGCGCCTAAGGAGGCCACCGTCATGTGCGAACAGTGCGATGTCTTCTACTGCGATCCGTGCCGCCTGCGCTGCCACCCGCCCCGAGGGCCCCTAGCCAAGCACCGCCTGGTGCCCCCGGCCCAGGGCCGCGTGAGCCGGCGGCTGAGCCCGCGCAAGGTATCCACCTGCACAGATCACGAGCTGGAGAACCACAGCATGTATTGCGTGCAGTGCAAGATGCCTGTGTGCTACCAGTGCTTGGAGGAGGGCAAACACTCCAGCCACGAAGTTAAAGCTCTGGGGGCCATGTGGAAACTGCACAAGGTGAGTCCTTAAAAAAAAAAGGAAAAAAAAAAAAAAACCACCCCTAACTCCCTGCGCCTCGGATCCTCCGGTTTTGCAGCAGACGGTCTCCTCTTTGCGCAAGTGCATCCCAGCGGGGGCGCAATGCAGGTCCTCCTATATTTGCTTCCCCCGTCTGGTGCACTGCAGAAGTGCAGGGGGACCTTAAACCGAGAGCTGGGGAGTCGAATATCCCTAGAGTTGTTGCGGGGTTGCCTTAGAGCGGGTCTCCCCGGGGGCGCCGCCTAGCACAGGGCGCCCCCTCTCCGCTGCGGAGACGCAGCTTGTGGCCGCCGCCAGCTTGCTGGAAAGCGCGGCGTAACCCCGCCAGTGCCCGGGGCTGCCAGGAACGCTTCAGGGCAGATGCGGCTGCGGTCCACAGGGACCGGGTGGGGGCGGTGAGGCGGCGCGGAACGCGGAAAGGCTGGAGCTGCGGGATAGGCGGGCGCGGTGATTCGCGGCGGGGGCGGGGAGAACTCCGCGGGCGGAATACTGATGAGTCTGCGCTGCCCCAAACTTGGGAGTCTGCGCTGGAGCGGATGCGGGACCTGGTGCTTTGCCCCCAGGAGTGGGGAGTGTAGCGAGGGAAAGAAAAATCCTGTGGTGGCTACGGCAACCAGGCTTGAGGGCTTCGGGCCCTGACCCTCCCCAGGCTAGGGACCTGGGGCTGAAGTAGCAGGACCAGAGGCTTCTGCGTGGTCTAGGCCTGAAAGCTGCGCAGGTGCGTCTCCCAGGGTACCCCGTGGTCCCAACCACCACGTACCCGTTGGTCTAGGATTCAACCCTTTTCCCCTTTCAGTAGTTGTCCTAGCAAGCTTTCAGGCACCTGTTACCATCGGATTTATCTTTCTGATCTCTTTTGATGGCACCTCCACCAAAACTAGCTTCAAGAAGAGTGCCTTTAACAACATTTAGGTCATGCCACTCCTCTGCTCAGAATCCTGCAAACGTCCATTTCTTAGACGGTCCCTGGAATGGCCCACCACGACCTGCTTGACCTGTTCACATTTGGTCTCATCGACCTTATTTCCTCCCACTCTTCCCCTCTGCTCCAGTTACACTGTCCCCTAACCAACACCAGACACATTTCCGGCCCCTGGGCCTTTGCATTTGATGTTTCTTCAACCTGGGACAGCCTTACCCAAAACCCTGTATTGGAATGGCTCACTCTCTTCCCTCCTTAAGATTGTCGCTCACGTGTCACCTTTGCCAGTCCCTTCTGGCCACAGTTGCCGCCACTCCTCTCAGCCACCACTAACTGGTATGCTGTATATTTTAATTATCCTGTTATTTTTGTATTTATTTATTGCTCCCCTCCTCACACACTAGAAAATAAGCTTCATGAGGAGAAAGATCTTGATAATGTTATGCCCACCCTGCTTAGAAGGAAGGGAACCACTCTTGAGGAGATGTGTATAAATTGCACTTTTAATTTTTTTAAGATTAAAAAAATGTTTATTTTGAGAGAGAGCAAGACTGTGAACAGGGAAGGCGCAGAGAGAGAGGGAGAGAGAGAATCTCAAGGAGGCTCCCTGCTGTCAGTACAGAGTTGGACTTGGGGCTCAATTCCAGGAACCTTGAGATCATGATCTGCCCTGAAATCAAGCGTTGGTAGCTTAACTCACTGAGCCACCCAGGTGCCCCATTCTAATTTTAAATAATTCACTTTGTTGGAGATGCAAAGGGTAAGACAGGAGTTCAGGATTGTTGTAAAGAGATTTTCTTCACATCATTGAGTTGCAAGCCCAAGGATCAGGCAGGGCAGTAAAGTTGGTGCTCAGGCCTCCTCTGTGCCCCACTAAGGATTTCCCAGCATTGCTTGGAGACCAGAAAGACTAGCCTTTGAGAGAAATGATGGGGTTAAGGCTGGAACATTGATATTTTATTTACAACAAGAAAAGAAATAAGGTATCACTGTTTTCAGCCATCAGGGAGGTTTTCTCAATTCAGTATTAATTGAATGTGACCTGTGTTTACAGTCATTTGTGTTCTCACATGTAACCTATTACATCTTATCTGTACTGATGAAAATCTAAATCAGCACAAATCTGAGCCCTACTAGGCACATGCCACTATTTTGAAGACACTTCAATTTAAAATTGTTAACGATACTTAATTTTGAAAGTTTTCAAAACTTTAGTTCGCTGCCAATCTTTTCTTCATGTTATGATTTCACTCTTAAACTGCTAACTACAGCCTCTTTTAAATTACCCTTCAAAACTACCCTTGGAACTAAGAAATTAATCTCCCTGTCTGAAAAAAGAACTTAGAGTCACAGGCTAATTAGGATGGTCAAACCACAGCATTATTTTTCTGTGACGGAGAGCCTATATACTTTATCCATTAAGACCAAAAGCAACCTTTCATCTTTGTCAAACCCTGTGTAGATTTGAAATGTTAAATCATTCGTTTTATGAGAAATGGAATTTGTGAGTAGACACTGGTGTGGACTGAGTTGAAATTTGGATGTCTGTTAAAAAACCAATAATGTCAAAGACCTTGAGACATAAGTAGGCTAGAAAAGGAAGGTTAGTTCATTGCAGGGCGGAGGGGGGCGGGGAGAACACTTCTTCTCTGATCTATTGCACATTTTTTCCAAAATAGTGAATATGTATAATTTTTGTTCAGTCAATATCAGGATCATTAAACTGCCAAAAATAAATAAATAAATAAATAAATAAATAAATAAGGCACAAAGATGACAGATTTTAACATTTGCTTATCATCTTAGATGAACAATAAGCATTACTCACCCATCTTATCTTCTTAATAAAGTAATTAATGTGTTAATACTAAATTTTCCCATATAGTCTCCTTATGCTCTGTTTCCACAAAAGCTCATAGGCCAGAATTTCTATGCCCTTCAAAACAATGGAAAGCAAAGAATTACATTAAGTAGTTTTCCCAAAGTCAGGCAAGTAGTTATCAACACAGGTTATTACTAGACCCGAAAGTTTTCATTAATGTTCTACTGTATTAATTAGTCATTTCTAGTGATTAAAATTCTATGAATAAGTATTTCCCTCAAGGACTAAATCATCATCTTACACATTAAAGCAAAATGGCTGAAGTTTATTTTTAGAGGCTTTAAAAACAACTGGTTGAATCTCATTAGTTGTCAATTGACCAAATTAAAATACTTCTCACATGTGTATGGCCTTCAAAATCCATGAAAAATAATACTGCCTTATAAGAAAAATGTCTGGTAACAATTTATATTTAGTACCAGCATTTGCTAGGTTATTTTACCCAAGTTAGGCTGGTATGAAGAATTGCTACACAAAAAAATAATTTTGTAGATACTTTCAAATAGGCAATTGGAACCACTGTTACTGCTTTGTATTTTTAGCAATTCACATTTCTAAATCTAACATCCTCCTTGAATTCTTGGTATATTTTATCAATCACTGAATCAGTAATATATTTGTAACTGTTCTTTTGTATTTGTGCAGTTGAGCAAGGATTTTCTTTTCCTTTCTATACTATCTACTCTGAATCTTGTTTCAAATGTTATTTTTCTCTTACCTTCTTTTTTTTAATGAAAATTTGCAATTTAGGCTGCATTTTAAAATAAACTGTCAGTGCTTTA
This sequence comes from Herpailurus yagouaroundi, assembly GCF_014898765.1. NCBI lineage: Eukaryota > Metazoa > Chordata > Mammalia > Carnivora > Felidae > Herpailurus > Herpailurus yagouaroundi. The sequence goes on along the minus strand of NW_024412396.1, from coordinate 27,892,254 downwards.
ATTTTCAAACTATTCTGGAAAACAAATATCTGCTTTGTAGTATGTTGGCATCTCATCAAATATGTGTGTAGCAAAGCGTGTCATTTAATATAACTAAAATGATATTCAGTTAACTATAAGCAGTAAACACAGTATAATCTAGATGTTCCTATGGTAAATATAATAGGTAGCAGATATTCATGTTTTTTATATTTTTAGACTTTACTTCTAGGACAGTCAGAACATTCTGTGCACAGTGTTACAGATATTGAGGAGAATGTATCAGAGAAGTCAGTTGTTCTTTGTACCAAGGCATAATAGAAATAGCTAGATGACAAGAGATCCCATTCCAGACCTGATGCTGCCACTTACTTGCCAAGAGCTTGAAGCAAGTCTTACAACTTCTATGCTTCCTACCCACAAAACTATACTTGTGGAAATATTTTGAAAAACTAATTTAAATGTTTATTCATTTCAGTTTGGCACGAGAGAAAGTTTTGTGTAAAACAGAAGTTACCGTCTCACTAGTCAACAATTATTGCATAAAAATCTCATGCCCTAATTTTGGAGACTTTGCTCCCTCCTTTCAGAGCACAGGATGCAGTAAAAGGCTTCTCTTGAGGGTGGCCTGAAAGACTGAGCCATACCCTCGTGGGTGGTGGGGGGGAGGGGTTCAGAGAATACTCAGTTGAATTAAGCTCAAGGAATGAAAACACTACACAAAGATTTATGTATATAGTAAACAAAGGGATTTTTTTTCAATAACAAAGCTAAAGTGATAATTGATAGGACTCCGTTGTTTCAGATTCTCCAGTGAAGATAGTGTTATCACTCTGAAGTAGCAGAAATTGTTCTTCCTGTATATACCATGAAACAATGCTATTAATTGATATTTCAGGTTAAGTCGCAGTTTGCATAAAGTAAGAGAAAACTATCATAGCTATCTGTTATTGACTAATAATAATACACAGTCAAAAATTATCCTTACTTTCAGTGCAGTAAATTCTCTCATCTAAGCATTTCTCAAAGTGTGTGCATGCATACAACTCAACCTTGGCACAGGGGAGGAAAGAACCCATTACATGGTAAAAAGAACAAAATCGTTCTAAATAATATCATTGTTATCAATTTTTATCAGGGACTCTTGGTTATAAGGAACAGAACACCCACTTAAGTGATCTCAGAGGATTTCATGGGTATGAAACAAAATCAAGTTTCAAGGAGGATAAGCTGAAAAACTAGAAACTAAGTTTATTCTCTGTATCAGTCAGGCTAGACTAAATTATGCTACAGTAACCACTTCCTAATCTCCGTGAATTATAACAGCAGTATATAATTTCTTACCTCAGTGCCCACTGAGAATCAGCTATGGCCCTTCTCCACATCTTCTTATTCTTGAACTTCAGCTGAAACAGCATGTTTGGAACATGCCAACCTTACCATAGAGGGAAGACAGCAAAGCAGAACTACTCAATAGCACCTGAAGTTTCTACTCAGATGTGGCGTTTCGCCTCTGCTTATATTCCATTGGCTAAAACAAGTCATGTGGCCATGCCTGATGTCCCTGCTGCGGGCAATACACTCTTCCAACAGAGAGAGGCATCAGAAAAGGACCCTATAGAGGGGGGCAGATGATATTTTGGACAAATAATAAAAATCTGCCACATGCTCAACTCCCTCATTCTGTCTCTTACAGTGGTCCTCTTTGGCCTGAACAAGGCCTGACAAGAGTCCTCCAGCCCCAACTCAGAATGACATTTCAGTGCAAGTGTTCACTGTCATCTGGATAGAGTCTCTGTCTCTTTCCATTTTCAAGTTTAGAGAAAGAATCTGATTAGCTCAACTTGAGTGAGGTATTTCCTGATGGTGCTCCAGGTCATGACCCCACCCCTTTGGTGAGGTGGATGCAGAAGACTAGAGTGAGGCACTCACCTCACGTGCAAAATTTAAGGGGGCACCAAACCTCAGTAATTCGGGGGTGCCTGGGTGGCTCAGTCAGTTAAGCATCCGACTTCAGCTCAGATCATGATCTCTCAGTCAGTGAGTTCGGGTCCTGCATCGGGCTCAGTCCTGACAGCTCAGAGCCTGGAGCCTGCTTCGGATTCTGTGTCTCCCTCTCTCTCTGCCCCTCCCCTGCTCATGCTGTCTCTCCCTCCATCTCAAAAATAAATAAACATTTAAAAAATTTCAAACAGTAATCAAGACAAAATATTATAATACAATATCTTAAACAATAAAAATTAATGCAAAAAATCCATGATGGACAACATATCAACATTTTAAATAAAGACAAAGTCAGGGGGGCACCTGGGTGGCTCAGTTGGTTGAGCGTCCAACTTCGGCTCAGGTTATGATCTCATGGTTATGATCTCACGGTTTGTGGGTTTGAGGCCTGCATCAGGCTCTGTGCTGACAGCTCAGAGCCTGGAGCCTGCTTCAGATCCTGTGTCTCCCTCGCTCTCTGCCCCTCCCCCACTCACACTCTGTCTCTCTCTCAAAGACAAATAAACGTTTTAAAACATTTAAAAAAAATAAAGGCAAGGTCAGTAACAGTGCCATGTTGAGCCATATTGGAGCCTGTGTCAAAAGGAAATATCAGTAATATTGGTCCTCCCTTTGTTTAATATTTTGACCTTTTGTTCTTCATAGATTCTTTGCATTAATTTTTACTTTTAAAAAATACTGCATTAAAATAGTATTAATGTTGATGACTGAGGTTTTTGGCACTCCCTTAAATTCTACACCGGAGGCGAGTGCCTCACTCCCTATCCCCCCTCCCCCATCCCCAGTCCCAGCCCTGATGGACAGAGGAAAACTCCAGGCAGAAGGCCTTTGAGAGCAGCGGGGGCATGGAGGCACTGACTAGTACCTCTTGTGCAGTCTGAGAGGAAACCCTTCTGGGTGCAGAAGAAAGCCCCTTTGCTCTCCTTGGATCTTCTGCATTCTAGCTGCAGCACTAATCTCTTGAGCTGCTTTGAAGGCGAAGCAAGAGTTGATGATGATGAAAAAGAAGACAAAGAAGTGTAGCAAACACCACAGCTGTAGCTCACTGCTTCCTCTCCCCAGCAGTGTTCCACCACCAAAGTGATATGTGTTGTTATTACTATTATATTACTATATGTTATGGTGAATGTAGACACATCAGAGCAAAGCAGTTTCTGACTTGACTTATGTATGAGCGGAGGAAGGAGGACAGAAGGTGCCAAAGCATGATTTTGGACTAACGTTGGGTACCTCTTTTAAAGTATGTAGTTGGGTTGGGAGTGGGAGAAAAATAAATTCATATAGTTTCATGTCAATAATTGCAGCTACTTCATAGAAGGAAAAAAGAGCTTTAGTAACCATGGAGTTCAGTGTTTTGTGTTTTTTGTCTTTTGGCCTCATAACAGCACTATTCTTCTTGCCCTAGTTAAATGCTTCCCTCACCACCAGTTCCTACCGCTGCCCAGTGCCTGCGATTCTGGTGGGGTTGCCAATCCAACGCCCTGCCTTACCTGGCCAGGTGGGAGGGCATGTGACATAGGCCTGGCCAGTCATGACACCCTATCCCTTTGACCCAAGTGATTCATTTAAAAGATTAGCACATGTCCCATGCCAGTCCAATCAGCGTCCTTTCTGAGGTTTGTATCTACTGAGTCAGGGACAGAGAGCCTTGCTCTTCTCTGGGCTTGCTAATATTACTCAGCTAGAATAATAGAAGCCAGAAGCTGTCTATATCCATGCCTCTTCCACCTACCCTGTAAGTAGAAGAAAATAAGGCAACCCACAGAAACACAGAGCTGAGAAATGGAGAGAGAATTCGGAGAACAGTATTTGAGCTTCTGGAACCTGTCATGGCTGAGGCCAGCTGACCCCTCTTGCCTTTTGAGTTACTGAGCCAAGAGACCTCCCTCCTTTTTTGCGTTAGCTAGTTTGTGTCAGTTTTCAGCCACTTTCAACTGAGAAGTCCTAACTTATAAAAACAAATTAACACATGTGAACATTTGTGTTTGAAGATACTAATTCTTACTCATTCTAGATATTGTCTCTAGAATATTATATTCTGATGCCAAAAATACAAACGGAAAGCACTTTTGATTTAATGAAACAGGAATCATGTGATGTTTAATCTAACACTGTCTACCCATTCGCTGCTGTGTAGTCTGTACTAGCCTATTGGCTGTTTTCCTCTATTCTTATTGAGGGGTTGCTTACAAAGAAGCGTAAGGAAATTTCTTTTTTACCAACTTTAAATTACTTGATGTATGTGGTGATGATACTGTCAAGGGCAACAGGCTGGACAGGGAGATTTTGAAATCAATAATCAATTTTATTTTTTTTCCAAAGTCAAGAAACCTCTGAAAACATACATGTTGCTTTGACCCGTTCTCTAGGTCAGAGTTTCTCAAACTGTGTTCCCTCAAAGTTTCCGTGATTAAATAATTTTGAGACACTCCACTCTACATGTGCTCCAGATGGTCCACATTGTACATTATTATAACAATGTGCTGACCCATTCGGCAGCAAAAAAACCCTGCTTGATTTAATCTAGAAATTTCTAAACTTATTTGTCTTTGGAAACTTTTTTTTTTTTTCATTTTACTTCCAGACTTATTGTGATACTATTGACATACAGCCTATGGAAGTTAAAGGTGTACAAAGTGATGATTTGATACGTGTATATATTGTGAAATGATTGCCACAGCAAGGTTTGTTAGCACATCCATCCGCTCACACAAGTGCCTTTTGTATGTGTGTGGCGATAACTTTTAAGAATTACACTCTGGGGGTGCCTCGGCTCAGTCAGTTAGACATCCAACTCCTAGTTTCGCTCAGGTCATGATCTCACGGTTCATGGGTTCAAGCCCCACATTGGGTTCTATGCTGACAGCATGGATCTTGCTTGGGATTCTCTCTCTCTCCCCTTCTCTTTCTCTGTCTCTCTCTCACTCTCTCTAAATAAACATTAAAAAAAAAAGATTTACACTCTCAGCTTTCAAGTATATAATACTGTATTGTAAATTATAGTCATCATGTTATATTAGATCCCTAGAACGTGTTAATGTTATAGCTGGAAATTTGTACCTTTTGACTAACATCTGTCCATTTACCCAACCCCCAGCTCTTGACAACCACCATTCTATTCTCTATTTCTTTGGGTTCAGCTTTTTTAGATTCCACATATAAGTGAGAACATAGAGTATTTGTCTTTCTCTGGCTTATAACCTCTAAGGTCCATCCATGTTGTTGCAAAAGGCAGACTTTCCTTTTTTTTTTTTTTTTTTTGGCTGAATAATAGTCCTCTGTGTACATATACCACATTTTCTTTATCCATTCATCTGTTGATGGACACTTAAGTTGTAGAACTTCTTTTTTAGTGCCAAACAAGTTTGGGAAACACTGTTCTAGACAATGATAAGCCAGTAGCAAAGTAAGTTTCTTGTGTATGCAGACTACTCTAAAACTCTAGTCTATGGATAACTGTTCCAAATAAGACTATCCTTAAACCATATGTTGATTTTTTTTTTTTTTTGAGAGAGAGAGAGAGAGAGCAAGCAAACAATCGGGAGGGGCAGAGGAAGAGGGAGAAAAAATCTTAAGCAGGCTCCATGCCCAGTGCAGAGCCTGACACAGCACTTGATCTCATAGCCATGAGATCATGACCTGAGCCAAAATCAAGAGACAGACACTTAACCAACTGAGCCACACAGGCGCCCCTTGTATTAATTCTTAAAACATGTATTAAATATTAAATTTGGGGTGCCTGGGTGGCTCAGCAGATTAAGCAGCAACTCTTGATTTTGGCTCATGTCATGATCTCACAGTTCATAAGTTCAAGCCCCCCATCTGGCTCTATGCTGACAGTGCAGAGCCTGCTTGAGATATTCTGTCTCTCTCTCTCTCTCTCTCTCTCTGTCTCTCTCTCTCTCTCCCTCAAAATAAATGAACATTTAAAAAGTTAAGTTTATGTTATTTTTTTTATTTTTAAAATTATTTTTAATGTTTATTTTATTTTATTTTATTTTTTTTTCAACGTTTATTTATTTTTGGGACAGAGAGAGACAGAGCATGAACGGGGGAGGGGCAGAGAGAGAGGGAGACACAGAATCGGAAACAGGCTCCAGGCTCTGAGCAATCAGCCCAGAGCCCGACGCGGGGCTCGAACTCACGGACTGCGAGATCGTGACCTGGCTGAAGTCGGACGCTTAACCGACTGCGCCACCCAGGCGCCCCTAATGTTTATTTTTGAGAGAGAGAGAGAGAGAGAGAGAGAGAGAGAATTGAGCAGGGGAGGGCAGAGAGAGAGGGAGACACAGAATCTGAAGCAGGCTCCAGGCTCTGAACTGTCAGCATAGAGCCTGATGCATGGCTTGAACTCAACGGACTGTAAGATCATGACCTGAGCCAAAGTCGACTGCTTAACCAACTGAGCCACCCAGGCACCCCTATGTTGTTCTTTAAATATTAAAGTTAAAGATAGAGGTAAAAGCAATTAATGTAAATTTTATAGTATTTATATACATATGTTCAGTATATGTTGCTTTCCTTTGTATTGTAAATAACTGAAAAATTATTTTAGGTAGCAGTAATACTAATGTAATATAACTAGAAATAATGGCTTTGATCCACTTTGACTATTTTTAGGCATTGTGTACATGATGCCAAGTGACTTATTTGACTGAGTTTGTCATTAAACTGTGGTAGACATAAATAGATTGTTTTAAAGTACTTATGATAAAGCAAAAAACGATAATTAAAAGTTTAAACTCTAAAGTTGCTTCTGTGACAGCATATCACAACAATTTATGAAAGTTAAAAGAGCAGTGCTTGACTGTTATATTCTAGGCTTTGCTAATATTTTCAAAATGACATTTGGAGTCAATTTGTAACCTTGGAAGAAGAGTTAGCTATAAAATGGCCCCCAGCAGTGTACCTATATTATTAGAGACCATCTAGGCTTTGTCAGCAGTGTGTCTAATTAATCCCAAAAGACATCTCAAAACCAAAAACACTTCCCTGCAGTGTTCTCACAGCAGTTTTATCCCAACCCCAAACTGGACCCTTGTCTGAAACTCAGAGTGAGATTATTCAGAAAAACCCAAGCAGAATACACAGAATGCACTTGACACATCGTCAGGGAAATCATCACAATTTCACTTCACTTTTGTTCAGCCCTGGCATTGTCATCTTGTTAACATTGATGGCTTATTGGTGCAGCATTTTGGCCACGGATCCAGCCATACTCCCATCTGCCTAAGTTACCTCTTCCTTCTCGACCCGCATGGTCTTCCAGTTTCCCCACAGAGCCATCTCCCAGTCCAGCAGCCCTGCCCTCCAGCATTTTTTAAAACTCAACCTTCAGACCAGCTGAGCTGGCCCTGACCTTCCCACTAGCCCCAACCCACCAGCCTCATTCCACCAGAGTCACCCCTGCACCTGCGCCACTCCCACCCCAGCTGGGTTTAATTACACTTTTTTTTCCTCAACTGTAGAGTTTTTTTCTTCATTTTGACTGACTCATTTTAAGCTGAAAAAGCAAGAAAACTTGTCTTGAGTTTCTAATCATGAATAAATAAGCATCACCGACTCTTCTCTCTTCCTCAACATGCCTGTCTCTAGAGACTCATCTACTCCATGGTCTCACCTCTCACTTGCACCTGAATGTCTGAACCACCCATCAGTCTCATTCCCTTTCCCAACGTGTTCCCAAACTCTCTTCTGTCTTCTTTCCACACCCCTCCACAGCTCCCATCTCTGTGTTCCAACACTGAGCATCTCCCAATGTATTATAATTGCATATGTTAGAATCTTCCACTGGACCCTACTAACTCAAAGTCTCAAAGTTTCTTAATATGCCCTTGTTTCCTCCATTAATGCACTTAGTAGATATTTGAGAAGGTTTAATGAAGAAAAGAGTCAATTAACAGATGAACGATTAGCAAATATTCCAATATTTTAAGTTTTTCATATTAGTCTGACAATAATAATTAAATTTGAAAACCTTCTATTTTATACTTTTGTTTAAAATTTACTGAGCACTGGGGCGCCTGGGTGGTGCAGTCGGTTAAGCGTCTGACTTCAGCCAGGTCACGATCTCGCGGTCCGTGAGTTCGAGCCCCGCGTCGGGCTCTGGGCTGATGGCTCAGAGCCTGGAGCCTGTTTCCTATTCTGTGTCTCCCCCTCTCGCTGCCCCTCCCCCGTTCATGCTCTGTCTCTCTCTGTCCCAAAAATAAAATAAAAACGTTGAAAAAAAATTTAAAAATAAATAAATAAATAAATAAAATTTACTGAGCACTTACTACATGACAGGAACTGTTCTAAGCCATGTCCAAGCACTTTCTCAATCTTCAGAATTCACACATCTTCCTATGAGAAAACTGGGGCACAGAAAGATGATAAAGTTGTACCAGCTGTAAGTGGCAGGGCCAGGGTTTGAATCCAAGCTGTCTGACTTCAGAGCTCATGTATTTAACTGCTATCTGTCCTGCCCTCTGATAATCACAGGAAACACATGTCCTATAAAGCACTGTTTTATGATGCTGCAAATTATAATGGCATAAACAAATAACTGAATTCCTTTAGTTCTCATGTATGAAAATTACTGAGCAATTAAGTCATTTGTCTCCTAAGTTTCCTGGTGATAAGGTAAATTTAAAAAGAAAAATATGGGGCAGAGAGAAAGGAAAGACAAATATGTTGAGTATTCCATAGACCAGACTATCAGAGGTGCACTGGGTAGGCCAGATTACCCTGGGAGGGCTCTGTCCCGCCTCCTTGTCCAAACCAATCAAGCAACAGGCAGGCAGTGGGGTTCTATCAGCTCAGCCACTGATTCATTGTCCTCTTATAACAAAATAATCATCTTAAAATTTTTATAGACAGAAATAACATAAAAGATTAAGTTGAGGTTTTTTGGCATTTTCAGTATCTTTATTTCTGCAGCTTTAAAACATTTACAAGTCTATCTTGGAAAACACAAAACTATGCTTAAACCCATAAGCGCGTGTCTGCTCTGTTTTCTTGGACCTTTTGCTGAGGTGGTTAAAAGAAAATACATACATTTCTTTTCGAGAATATACACCTGGCCTGCCTTTTCCATAAGTATGAAAAGGAATATATGAATTGGAAAAGCCTATTGTTTTCAAGAATGGGTTTAAGCACTGCCAAATAAAATTTGTTTTTTATAAGCCTTGCATAGAGCCAGAACTGTGCATTTTATACTAATAGCTCTGGTCAAAGAAGAAACTGTTCCTTAAAGAATTAGCTTCAGAAGTAGAATACTTAACATTGTTCTTTGGTGTGGGAATAGCCACCTTCTGTCATTAGCCAGTACACATAGATGGTTAATTCTCATTGACTGCTGATTTATTCATGTGAAGCTGCCTTTCCAGCCAGATAGCATCAATTCAGCTTTATTGAGATTTTTGTTCACCCTCTCTTTACTCTTACTTTGCTTGCAGCTTGCATTTTAAGAAGCAACTGTTTGACACCAAATACTACTCTCTCCTGTGCTCCAGGAAAAGCCTGGGACAGGGCCATGCTGCTCTGACCTATGCTGTATGCAGTCTAAGACATTATCTAATCTCTGAAAAAGCAGGTTGCAGAGAGAAGTAAATGTGAATATGGGGGGATTAAACAGTTTCTTCTTAAGGCAGGTCTTCTTAATGGGCTTTTTGATTCTGTAGGGAGAAAATGCTTGGAAGGTCAAAAATATACAGGCTCAACTGTAATTACAGCTCACCCAAAGCCAAAGGAAAATAACTCTATATTCTATCCTTTTTTACTGCTTCTACTTTAATTTCTGTTCATCACTACAAAACACCAACAAACTGATTTTACTATAGATATATGTGGTACATTTACATGGTATTCCTGATGATGTTTATGCCATCACCTGGACACAGGTTCATGATAAAATGGATAACTTGATAAAATGGTGTTGCCTGTGTCATCCTTACTCCTACATCTATGAAATGGTATCCCAAGGGCACTAGTCACAAAAAATCAAATGTAAAGTTGGACTTCCATCCAATCTAATAAATCTTACATGGTGCGAATAAATCTGTGGTGCTTTTAACAAGCAGACGTTATTGATTTCATTGACCATCAATCATCTGGCCAGACTTAGCAAGGAAATATAAATAGCTTCCAACACACAATTCAATACAGTGTGAAGAAGCTTGATGTTTACATTCAACTCATGTTATCTGGCTACCTTCTGCCATTAAGGAAGCAACTCTTCTAGTAGTGGAATGAAAATATTGCTCAGCATTAAATAAAATTTTCTCTAACTTTCTATCTTGAGAGGCAAGAAATATGGAATACAGAAACTTGGACAAGCACTGAATTTCCAGGCTGGCTTCAATAAGCATAATAAGCAAGGGCACCTGGGGTAACTACCCTTCTGTTACAGTTCAAAACTGTCACCTTTCTACCTAGACTTAGGTAGAATCCATGTCCATGAGGAAGACATAGATTTCTGATTGCTCTGGTTATCTCATAGAAACTTAGCAGAATACCATAGTGGAAGGGAAGGGGAAAAATAATTTCAAACAAAGAGGGAGGCAAACCATAAGAGACTCTTATACAGAGAACAAGCTAAGGGTTGATGGGGGGGCAGGGGAGGAAAGAAATGGGTGATGGGCACTTATTGGGATGAGCACTGAGTGTTGTATATAAGTGATGAATTACAGGAATCTACCCACAAAACCAAGAGCACAGTGTATATACTGTATGTTAGCTAACTTAACAATAAATTGTGTATAAAAAAAATGTTGTGGAAAAGTGAAGTCCAGTTATGTAGATCTAAAACATACTAGTAAATATTGGTGTTGGTTGGCAAATCAACACATAAATATTTTACATTAATTAAAAAATACATCAAACCAAAGAGAAAGTCCATGCTTCTAGCATTGACAATGTCCTTGATTGTTGATTTCCAAAAAGGCTGTACCATCTTACATTCCTACCAGCAATATATAAGGGATCCAATTTCTCCATATTTTCACCAACACTTTTTGTTTACAGCCATCCTAGTGGTTGCAAAAGGATATCTCATGTGGTCTTCATTTGCAATTCTCTAATGACTGGTGATATTAAACATCTTTTCATGTGCTCATTGGCTGTTTTTCTATCTTTTGTAGAGAAATGTCTATTCAAATCCTTTGCCATTTTTATTTAGGTTATTTCTCCTTTATTGTTGAGTTGTAAGAGAGCTTTTATATATTCTGGACACTGATTCACTCATTTAAAATGGAAGGGACAGTGATGTGAGCCTCTCTTCTCTCAAAGACACAGAAAGTAAAAAGCAGACACAGCACTGAGTATGAGGAAAAACTTGTCAGGCCCACCAGGACCTGCTGCTAATTTCTTGCCCAATAACCTCTATCAGCCAATTCTGGTAGAGCTTATCTGAGCTCTGCCTCAGAATTGGCTCCTGACGAATAGGAAACATGGAAAAGTAGTAGGAGGAAATAATTTGGTTATCAAGGTACCTGGATATGGTGGCCGTACCTCCTCCTCAACTTGAGTTACACTTGTGCCAACTTTGGTGGTGATATTCACTCATATATTATCAAGTTTCAGTGATGCTATGTTTTCTGTTATTTATAGGTTATCAACATGGTATTAAAAAAATTACCATCACATTAGGGTGTCAAGATGGTGGATTCTTCCCCTATATTTGAGAGTTATAAGTTGATAGAATTGAGACACTAGATGTTTGAGATCACTTTCTAACCCCCTCCAAAATCAAAGGAGCAAATCCCAGAACACTTCAGTAAATTGCCAAAATCACACAGCATGTATTATCAAAAACAAAACAAGAAAACAAAACAAAAACAAAAAATGTTGATTTCTTAGAACTTACATTAAGAATTCTGAACATCCCAGGACCTGTTTTCAGTTGCTTCTGTGTGTGTGTGTGTGTGTGTGTGTGTGTGTGTGTTCAGTGAAGGTCAATGAAAACACCTATTTTCTTTTAGAGGTTCTCCTGTGCCCCCAGATAACTATAATCACGGTTTTCTATACTGCATGATCACAACTATCAAAGTTTATCTTAACTGTGTTGTTCTCTCTTTAAGGGGAAATTGTATGTCTCTATACTATTGAATTAATGTCCCTTCCTTATAAATAAGATATATTTTTTTTAATACTGGCCCTCAGTAGACAGTGCCTTTGCTCAAAGGATCAATCCAATGGAGGAGTTTCAGCATAAAAACTGGAAAGGGAAGAATTTATAGAAAATAAGCTTTGTTTTGTCCCTTACACACAGAGAACTGAAGCATTACAGCATGGCTGTCCCCTTGGATTGGTTGTCTGATTGGGTACTGCCCTAGCCAAAAGCACAAAAGAAGTTTATAGGATGAAGCAAAAGAGAGTCTCCTGTTGCTCTTCTCTCCCGCTCCGGTACACTACTTGACAACTCTGTTGGCACCTTACTGACCACCAGTGCTCTCTATTTCTCCCCTCCCTTCCCACAGTGGTCTCCTGTGAATCTTCTGGTTTCTGCCCACCTGTCTGAAAGCCCAGCTTTGGTTCCAACGTAGGTGCCTTTGTTTGGTCATCGCCATGCCTTGCTCTGACCTCTGTGTATCCGTTCTGTTCACCCAGCCCTAGCTAGACTCTTGACGAGCAACTTCTGGGAGTGTCTCTCTGCCCAGCCCTTCTGGCTTGTGCATCCTCTGCCTCCAGCCTGACACTGGCTTTCCTGGCTGGCTTCCTTCCCGGTGAAGGGCCCAGTGCTGACAGCTCCTCAAATCATACCTCACGGGTAGCAGCTTCAGAGCTGGCACTGATCCCAAAAATAGATTACTGTAATGTACTTGGCCCATCACCCGTAATGTTAAAATAAGATTATAACATATACATCTAGGTTGTATAAAAATGCACTCACATAATTCTTTTCATTTGAAACATGCCATAAAATGATTTAACCAAATACAAACACAGAATCTGTTGACATATAGCCACCACTGAAATGTAATATGATAGATATTTAGTGGAACCTGGAAGTTCTACTTACGTTGAAGGCAGAAAGTAAGAAATAACTTACAAATTTCATCTGTAAAATAGGGAAGGAATGAGTTAGTTAGTAGAAGATTATTACTCAATTTGGAGGCTAGCCAGAGACTGGCCAATTACTCTCTTCCAAGTGGAGCCAAATACTTCAATTATATTGTAGTTTTACTCCCATAGGTCTTTTATTTACTTACATGAGAACAGTGTCATCAATTTACCGTTTATATTACTTAATTTGCATATGCTGATGGCTTTTAGGTTATGGTCAATTATTAAGTTGTCTAAAATTATATGTACAAAAGGTTATTATTGTGAGATAGAGGCCTCAAAAGTTAACCCAGTGTTTTTAGAGAAATTCTTTAATTAGAATGTGTATCTGAAGAGATTGGTATAAAATTCCCATAAATATTATATTTGAAAATTAATTTCATTTAGTATTTATTTGTTCATATCTCATGATTTTCTTCCGGGATTAAGTTACATTTATCAGTGATATACTAAACCCACTACATTCCTTCCTGTCCTGCTGTTTGTTAATCTTCCCAGCCATGTTAAGGAATTTAAATGATCTGTATTCACAACTCCATCCTCACTGTAATTACTGCAAGAACCAATGTGGGCTGAGTAAGGCCATTCCTGTTGCTGATTCAAGATTAGGATACTGGTGGTATAGCATGAGACCACTGTCTATTTAGCCGACCCTGTGCTCCAGGTTTATTCAGCTGCCCAAGTGGGGAAATTCACACAGTAAGGGAGATTTCCAGTTTGAACACATAAACAAAGCACTTTTATGCCCCAGGAAGAGGACTGGATAATGGTTACACAGATAATGGCGTGTGACCATTTCAATTCCCAAGCACTCCAAGAAGAACTTGTTCTCATAATGTATTAAAACCAAGGTCATGGAACAGCTGTTGCTAGAACAGGATTTGCTGTGTGCACCAATTGCTGTAAGATGTGATTTCATATCAGAGTGTTTTCCACCATGAACTGTTTCTTTTATTTAATAGCAAGGATCATTAGAACTGGGTTAGGAGGGCTTTGTGTATATTGAAGCTGAGACTGAGGGCCGGAACTTAAGTCTGACAGCTCATGAACACCTTACCTCCGACCTTAAAACACCCTGTCAAGGCTCTCATGTCTCCTACAGGAAGCATGAGACTCCTTCCTCCCTGTTCCTAAAAGTAATCGATCATGCAAGCCTCTGTGAAGTTGCCACATCAGTGCTTTGCTGGCTGAAGGCAAATGATGACAAGCATTTTGACTCTACATATAAGGCTGGAGAATCTAAGATTCACAGCAAGAATCAGGTAACAAACAATAGAATAATCAGGAGAAACAGGAAATAGAAGAGCATGGCAGAAATGCAAAAATTGGTCTCTGGTTAAACCCTTTTATTGCAAGTGCTAAAATGAGGATTAGAGCCAGAGGACTAGAGCCAGGCTCAAGAGGCTGAAAGCTGTAGTGTGGACTGCCTGCATGCTATCGTGCAGCTCACTGGTATGGGGCCCAAAAAGCTGGGGTCTGTTCCTGGGTCCACTATTATCCAGACAACACAGTGAAGGGTTGAGAACATGGGCCTTAAAGCAGACTGCCTATATTTAACGCCTGGCTTTTCCACTGCTTAGCTGTGAGAACTTAGGTAAGTTACTTGAGCTCTCTGTGCCTCAGTTTTCTCATCTGTAAAATGGAGATAATTATCAGACCATATATAGAGTTGTGCAATCACTGTGTTGTACACCTGAAACTGATGTAACACTATGTGTTAATTATACTAGAATTTTAAAAATTTGATTTTTAAAAATCACTCCAAAGAGTGTTGTGAGGATGAAAGGTATGTTAGGCACAAAGCCCTAGGAACAGAGCTTGGCCAGAATGTATGCATGATTAATGTGTGCTATTGTTACCTATGAAGTGGGGCTTGAAATTATAGACATAGATATAAATTATATTGTAATTTGTAATTATATATTATGTTTGTGTTATTTATATTACATATTGACTTATTATAAGGAATTGGCTCATGCAGTTGAAGGCTGAAAAGTCTCATGATCTGCAAGCTGGAGACAGAGGCAAGCTAGGGACGTAGTTCAATCTGAGTCTGAAGGCCTGAGAACCAGGGGGGCTGATGGCATAATTCCCAATTCGAGGACAGGAGAAGACCAATGTCCCAGGTCAACAATCAGTTAATGAGAACAAATTCTCCCTTCTTGCACTTTTTGTTCTTTTCAAGCCCTCAATAAACTGGATGATGCCTGTGCACACTGGGAAGGGCAAACTGCTTTCCTCAGTCTACCAATTCACATGCTAATCTCATCCAGAAACATACTCACAGACACACTCAGAAATAATATGTAGCCAAAGATATGGGCATTCCATGATCCAGTCAAGTTGACACACAAAATTAACCATCACATTGGTTTTGTCAGAAGTTGACCAAGAGCAATAAGAAATTCAGATAGATCAGATTCCTCCCCACAAAGTTTTGAGAGTTAAGGCAGCTCCGCCGTCTGTATTTGTCCTTTGTTTTTGCCCAGGGCCTGCTCCAAGGCTTCCTGTCTCTCATTCACCTCTTGGTACTTGCAGAGAATTTGGGCAGCAACTTCAAGGAGGGCAGAAAAAATAGAAGAAAGATTGGCAGGCAACAAGTTGCTTCTGAAATGCAGCCCCAAGTAGGCATGTGTTCCTAAACATTTTTTGTAAACCAAACCATATTTTAAATGTACTAAGACATTTCAGTATAAAGAAACCTTTGGTATATACTTTTCAAATGTAAATATCTGTTGTAAAGCCACATTGCCTAGATTCCAGGACACCAACAAGTTAATAACAGCCTTTTAAATTGTTTCCTAGAAAAGAGCCAAAAAGAACAAGAATTTTAAAAAGAATTGTAAGATATATCCCAATTTCAGCAACATTAACATGGTGTAAGAGTGGTGGTGGGGGTCCATCAAGGAACTGAGAATACTGGCAGCCACGTATAATAGAAAAAGCAGAGCTAGGGGCCTCTGTTTTGATCCTGTATCTACCTCTTGGGCAACCCACTTGACTCCCCTGGACCTCCAGCTTCTCGTGTAGAGGGTAAGGGTGTAGAATTAGATGAGAGCAAAGATCCCTGTCAGTGGTGAATTTAATGGGATCTACATTTATTGATGTTTCTCTGGCCCAGTTCCTGAGAAGAGTTTCTCGGATAAAACTGTCTGCTACCTGCTGCTTGTGCCTTTGTAAAGAGACACTTTAATTTTCCTCTTGTTTCAAGTTTCTCGGCTGGGGCTTCACCATTTGGAAATCAAAGGCAGATGGACCAGATAGCGTTCTCCTTCCATCCCCCTCATTTTGCCCAGGCCTTGGCAGTGCCCCGGGGCTCCAGAGCCACGTGGAGGGCGCTGACAGGTATAATAGGCAGAGGCAGCTAAGTGGGGAGAGAGGCACCTGCTGCCCAGTTTGGGCCTCTGCTTCTCCATCCTGGGTGGAACAACCCACTGGTGGACCTGTAATGACCCTTGTCTACAGATGATATTCATTGTCATTTCCTTGCAGAGGAAGAAAAGTGTGGGGTGGAGGGGAGTGGTCAAGAAGGAATAAACAAGCTGTTTTTGACTATTTACTTCCTGAAATGAGAGGTAAGATTCTACTGAGAGAGGTAAAAGATGGAAACAAAATGGGTAAATAATGCTTGTGCCTTCTCACACCCCCATCACAGGGATTTTGAAGATTAAGTGTTGATGTGAACCTGACTTCGAGTTCCTTATTTTTTTTAGTTTTTCTTAACATTTATTATTGAGAGACAGAGAGAGACAGAGCATGAGCATGGGAGGGGTAGAGAGAGAGGGAGACGCAGAATCCGAAGCAGGCTCCAGGCTCTGAGCTGTCAGCACAGAGCCCAACGTGGGGCTCAAACTCACAAACTGTGAGATCATGACCTGAGCCCAAGTCAGACCCTTAAGCAACTGAGCCATCCAGACACCCCTTGAGTTCCTTATTTTAAGTAAAGAGTCAGTTGGGTGCTAAACTTCTAAAGGGAATAAGGTATGTTCCTAATTCTTTCTATTTCAAGTGATTATTATTTATGCAGGAGAAATAGATATTTGGGTTTTTGTTTTCATTATCATTGCTGTGATTCAGTGGTGTGCTGTTAAATATGCAAATCCTTGATTTCTAGCATTTGCCAAGGGTGACTTCCAGCTACCCTGACATGAAGGTACTGACCTTGAAGTTGAGAAGAGAGTCAGAACAAGCCAGCTCCAGCACACCACCACTTATTGTTAGTTCTTTTCCTTTATGTCAGACCAGAGGAAGTGCCAAATTGCAAGTTTTCTAAAATTATTTAAGCCTGCAGCTGGAAAAAGAAAAAAAAAAAAGATATGGTACAGAAATTTTTAGTGTAGAAATCATGAATGTACAGCTCAATGAATTTTCACGAACTAATTACACCTGTGTAATTAGCAAAACTCAAGAAACAATATTATCAGCCCCTGGAAGCCCTCCCCATGCTCCCTTTCAGCCAACAGTCCATCCATCCCTGCCAAGGGTAACCAGTAAGTACCCTGCTTTCTAACTGCATGTTAGTTTTGCCTGGTTTTGTATTTTACATGAAAGTATTCAGCATGCCCTGCAACATGGCTTCTTTGGCTCATCTTTTTTTATATATATATTTATTTATTCTTGAGAGAGACAGAGACAGAATGTGAGGAGGGGGGGGGGGGTAGTGCAGAGAGAGAGGGAGACACAGAATCTGAACCAGGCTCCAGGCTCCGAGCTGTCAGCACAGAGCCCGACACAGAGCTCGAACTCACAAGCTGTGAGATCATGACCTGAGCTGAAGTCAGTCACTCAACCAACTGAGCCACCCATACGCCCCTTCTTTGGCTCATCTTTGTGTTTGTTGGATTCATTCACGTTACTGCATGTAGTCTTAGATCATTCTCATTGTTTTATAGTATTTTCTTTTAGGAATGTTCTATAATTTATCCGTTCTACCACTGGTGGTCATTTGGGCAGTTTCAGGTTTTGGCTATTACGAGTAGTGCAGCTGTACACGTTATAGTACATGTCTTTTGGTGCACACATGTAAGTGATTCTGTCGGTTTTATCTCTAGGAGAGAAATTGCCGGGTCATAGAGTACGCTTATAAGGTCAGCGTTGGTACATTCTGCCAAACAGTGTTCCAAATGGTGATGCCATAGTACATTCCCCCAGTAGTAAACCTCATTGTCACCAACATTTGCTATTGTTTCCATTTTTACTATCCTGGTTGGTATATAACAGTACCACAGTGCTGTGGCAACCACACAGTACCATGTATTGAGGACATTTTCGTATGTCTTCTGGTCCTTTGAATATCCTCTTTCATGTGGAGTCTAAGTAATTTGCCCACTTTTCCATTGAGTTGTCTACCTTATTTTTACTCTTTCTTTTTTTACCCATAAATACTAAAAAACAAAAACAAAAACAAACCCTAGTTATGAAACAAGCCACTTGTGGGCCAAAGGCGCTAACCAGAAAAGATTTACCTGCTCTGTTTCCTTGTGTAATTTTTTTCTCAACTCAGAGTTTCTCCTACACTGTACATTGCTCTCTATAGGTCTTTACCAGATTTGGGGCTTATTTCATAGCTTCACTTCAAAATAGTGTAAGGTAATTTTAGAGAGAAGGGTTTTTTTAAGAAAAAACAGTGCAAATGCAAATACATTTTCAAAAGTGAGCCATTCTTTCTTACATGAAAGTGAGAGCTATTCAAATAGTCTGTAAGAAAAAAAATAAATTCTAACCTCAATTACTTCAAAAAAGTAATTCTGATTTCATATTAAATGTGAATTTTTTAAAGTTTCCAGAGGTAACACTTCATTTTCCTTTCTATTATCTCAATAGAAAAACCTTGTTTCTTATCTGTAAGTCCTTTTTTAAAAAACCATGTTCACTAAAAATTGAATTCCTCCTATGTATTTTGTGAGCTTTCTTAGTTTTTTAAATCCTTATTTAGATACAGGAGTGCAATCTATTCATCCAAAACTGATTCTATGGCAAGAATATAGAACATTTTAAAGAATAATTCACAATTTCAGAGATTAAGAAACTTTTCCTGGGTGATTGAATGTGGGTCAAACACACCAAACAGTTTTTTTCATAGAAGCCTAATTGCTTTACCTCCTTCATTATTTTTTATCATGTAACAACATAGGATAAAGTATTAAGACTACTGTTTCAGGAGAGTTAAGTCTCCCCATGAAGAAGAGGAAAGAAATTTCTTAAAATGTTCCAGAAAGAATTGGGGATATTTGCAGAATCACCTGAAGGCCCAGCATTTGCCCCCAAAGGCTAGGCCTGCCTGTCCTGCCACATGTGCCTTTTCACTGCACATGGCTTGGGCAGCCCAGAGCAAAACTGGGAAGAGGAGAAATTTCCCTTCCATGCAGTCTGCTTCTCTTGTCCCTATGCTGTCCCTTCATGGTGCTTCCTCACATTGCTGAGACCAGGACTGGCAAATATAAAGCACCTTGCCATTCCTCTATTCTTGGCCCATGGCAACCACCATTGTCAACCATAGCACTTTTCCCAGTGAGTCCAGGTGTAACCCAAATGCAGCCCCAGATTCTTAACACAGTTCACTGGGAGACCAATACCAATCTATCAGAATCGTCATCTGAGATGGTACCTACTTGCCATCACTTTCTTAGACAGTATGACTCCTATTCCATCTTCTGCAGCAGCCCCAAAATATAAGTGTGTTACATTTCCCAAGATTATTTACATTACCTTATATGATGGTTCTTGTTGTCTGAATCTCTGACTCATCATTTTCTATCCTGGTTCAAGACATCTTCGATCTCAGCCAAAAACAAAAACAACAAACACCAAAGGTTGTGAGTCAAATGCCTACAGGGACCAGATGATACAAGCAAGTTTTTCCCATTTAGTCCAGGACAGCAATAGTTTTCACCTTCAGAAAGAAACACATTGTCTCAGTTTTCAAGTAACATGTGGCCCTTAGTCTAACTTTGGCTTATGTACTTTTGAAAAAGGCATACCATTTATTCTCATTATCCAAGGTAGCTATGAAGTTACCAAGAGCACTGAATTAGCAAATATTGAACCATTGCTCCTAAGGGAAATTTATGGTTAGGTTCCTGGGAGTTCTTGTCACATTTTTGACAATTGATCAATATATAACCCCGTTTTATGTGTTTTTCTATTTATAGATTCCTTATTTGATACATATTGTTAATTCATTATCATTAAAATCATGGCCAACAGCACTATAACTCATGCCTGAACAAAGCTTATCTAACACATGCATTTTTTCCATAAGGTACATCACAGCTTTCTTGCACTTCTCGCACATCAGGCAGCATTTAAACACTACCCTTGGGGGTCATTTTAAATAGAAAAATCACCAATGAAGCACAGAAATGCAAAAAAAATATGGCACTAAATACACCTGAGAAGGATAGTTGTTTACAGTATGAGAGTTGACACAAGAATGAAGTGCACGTACCTCAGCTAGGACGTGCGCATTGGACAACTCAGATTTTCTACTGCTTTGTCCATGAATGACCATGAAAGCACTGTGAGTGTTGATTTTCAGGCCACAAATAAATTTTAGGAAGTAGGCAAATTTACCGATGTAGAATCTGCAAATAATAAGGATTGATTGTACTGTTGTACCATAAGAAAAATAATAGTGCAAAGCAAAGATAAATGGCAGCTGAGTTTGGTCTCAGTGATAGGAGAGAAAATTGGAGTTGTGAGACTGGCAAATCGAGGAAGGTGCAGTTAGTCGGTTACAGTCGGGCCTCACCCAGGAGAAATTTGGAGCCAGAGTTGGCACATCTTCCAAGAGAAGCCTGCCATCTGGATCATTTTAATGTGAACTCTCTTGGTTTTAAATGTTGGTTTAAATTAAAAACAACAGCATCACAGAACACACTAAACACATCTTGTTACCTTGTCTGACTTGCCCTGAGGGCCTCAGGTTTACAATTTGTCCCTATAGTCTAGAGCAGAATTTCTCAGTCTCAGCACTGTGTCAATAGTGAGTCATTTGGGGCTGGGTAATTTCTTGTTGGGTGGTGGATGTCTTATGCATTGTAAGATGTTGACAGTATCCCTGGCCTCCACTGGCTAGGTGCCAGTAGAATATCTATTTTTCCATCCTACCACCTGTGACAGCCAGAAATTCCTCCAGATATTGCCAAAGGGGCCCCTGGGGAGCAAAATCACCCCCAATTGAGAACCACTGGTCTAGACTGAGACAGATGAACCATATAAAGGCACCTATGACTCAACCTTTCTCTGTTCCTGAGACTGCCACTCTCCTGATTATCCAGGCATGAATCCTCCAAATACTTGGATATTTCCCTTTCTCAGATGTATTCCATTTCTAAACCTATCAGTTCTTATATTCAGCTCTCCCTTTATTCTTACTAAAAACCTTACCTCAGTCCCCTATATCCTCCTGTCTAGACTATTGAAATTGTCTCCCACCTGGGCACCCCACACTAGTTTATCCTTTCTATTTCCATCAGACCATCACTCTGAATTGATATTCCAAGACACTAATTTTTTTTTACCATGTTGTTAACCTCATACCATCCCAGTCCTCACTCAAAAATGTTAAACAATGCTTCATTTAACATAAATCGTTGCTAAACACCCAACAACTCTTGTAAAATCTTATCAGAAGAAGCATGGAGGCATGGCAGGAGAATAAACAGGTGTTCTAGAATGCCAGGAACCCTGGATTAAGCTTTGGCTCTGCATCACAGGCTTGCTTCTTCTAATTCCTCCTCTTCTAATTCTACCCAATGTCCCATCCTTCCTATTCTTCTCAACTTATAACCCACCCACGGTGGCAAAACAATGACTGGCTAAGTGCTTGAGTTTTGAGATACAGGTTACAATTCTCAAGAAGTTCCTTAACCTTTCTGAACCTCATTTTTGTCATTTTTTAAATGGAGGTTAAAAATAATACATACAAGGTTGTTGTGACACTTAACTAATATTTTCCATGTAAAATACTAGGCCTATTATAGGCACATAGGAAGCTCCTAATAAATGTCACATGATATTTATTCTTACTGTACCTTCCTCTTGTGAGATCTTATTGATCTTAGCACTTAATGCTGCCTATTTGACATCTCACATCTATTGACTTTATTCTATGTACACGTGTGTTTGCTTGTATGTGTACACACACATACACATAAGGTTTCTTTATCTTTTTAACTAGAGTATGTGCTTATTGGGAGCCAATGTCCTGTGTTTACTTCTTCTTACTCCTCATGGTCCTAGCATAAGAAAAGATAGCTGGCACTCAGTAAATACTAGCCCAGCTCTCAAGGTGTGGTCTTTAGACCATCTGCTGTGAACTTGTTAAAAATGCAAATTCTTGAGTGTCACTCCAGACTTATGCATCAGAAATTCTGGGGATGGGGTCCAGAAATCTGTGTTTTAACAAGCCCTCTAGGTGATTTTGGTGTATAATAAATTTTGATTACCAGTCAAACTTTAATTCATTTATTCAGCAAGTATTGAACACCCACCATTGTCAGTAACTTTTAGGGATTTGGGATATAGCAATAAACAAGGGTATCTCTGCTGTCATGAGACATATATTTTGTTGGAAGAAACAGAAATAACACAAACTCAAATAAATAATATATTTGATACTTGATAAATACAGGTGTTAAGACTCAAATAAAATAGTAAAATGAATTGGAGAGTGATTAGAAGTAGGTGGTGAATAAGGAATTACCTGTGCCTGTTTTTGGTTGCTCTCCAGTGTCTTCAAATACTTTTTAAATGCATATTTTTCCTATGGTTTATAACTGATACTTGTACAAGGGTAATTTCAATAAAAGCTATTCCAAGGGCACCTGGGTGGCTCAGTCAAGTTAAGCCTCTGACTTCAGCTCAGGTCATGATCTCATGGTTTGTGGATTTGAGCCCTGTGTTGGACTCTGTGCTGACAGCTCTGAGCCTGGAGCCTGCTTTGAATTCTTTATCTCTCTCTCTCTCTCTCTCTCTCTCTCTCTCTCTCTCTCTCTCTCTCT